>NC_071101.1:16110000-16466666 GCF_024256425.1 Clarias gariepinus | reverse complement strand
TAACTGTGACGTTGCTGCTTAATGACGGTGATCCAGAATCTGTAGCGAGCACGTGAAACTGGAACGTCTTGGTGGTTTCAAAATCAAAACTCTTTAGCGAGCTAATAATGCCTGTTTCTGGATTGACATTCAAGAACATTGCCATATCATTCTTTATTGTACGAGTCTGTATAATACTTGATCCTAATTGTTCTGTGTTTCTCATAATTTGATAAGAAATCGCAGCATTTTCACTCAGATCCTTATCAAACGCGCTGACAGAGAATATGGAAGTACCGGGGACGTTATTTTCCATTAAGTACAATTCAAGAGGATTTTGGGTAAATTCTGGAATATTATCATTAACATCTGAAATTTGAACAGTCAGTGTTTTGAATGTAGAAAGTGGAGGCTGGCCTAAATCAGTCGCTTTTATTACGATGTCATAATGTGAAACAAGCTCCCGATCTAAAGTTTGTTTAGTAGCTAAAGAGTACATGTTCTCCTGAACGGATGGTTTTAATTCAAATGGTACATCATTGGAGATACTACAAATAACTTTCCCGTTAACACTCATGTCTTTATCTGTCACACTAATTAAGGAAACGACAGTGCCAGGTTGTGAATCTTCAGGTATTACGTTAGACAGTGATGTCACATCTATCTCTGGATAGTTATCATTTTCATCAATAATTTTTATAATAACCCTGCAGTCATTTGTCATTGGCGGCTGCCCTTTGTCGGATGCCTGTATGTTTAGTCTATATACTTCGTTTTCTTCAAAGTCAATAGGCTCTTTAATTAGTATTTCTCCGGTGATACCATCCAGGGTAAATGTGTCATGCACGTTTTGTCGAATAGTTTTACCAAAGTTATACATTATTTCGCCATTTACGCCCTCATCCAAATCTGTCGCATTGACACGTACTACTGAAGCGCCTACAGGTGTGTTTTCTCTTAATGTAACATAATAAGCATCTTTGCTGCATACTGGACGGTTATCGTTGTTGTCAAGGACAAGAATAGTAATGTTTAATGTGCCCGATCTTGGAGGAGTCCCTCCATCTACTGCGGTCAAAACTAAACTATGCTTTTCTTTTTGCTCTCTGTCTAACGCCTTGTGTAAAACCAGGAAAGGGGTTTTCTCCTCCTCTAAGTTATCCCTCATTTCTAAGTCAAAATGGTTATTCTTTGATAGAACGTATGTGCGAATAGAATTAGTGCCGATGTCTGGATCACGGGCACTTTGGAGCTCGAATCGTGCGCCAGGTAAGGTGTTTTCAGCAATTTCAAAATGCTGGTCTTTCTCGGGAAACCATGGGCTATGATCATTAACATCAGTGACTTCTACAATAACATAATGAATCTCAAGCGGATTGTCCACGGCGATTTTTAAATTTAGGATGCACGAAGCGCTGCTATCACATACCTCTTCTCTGTCGATTTTCTCAAGAACAGACAGGACACCATTGTTCTGGTTTAGCTGAAATAAAGCAGCGTTCGTTCCAGAAACGATACGAAACCGTCTGTCCACTAAAGAACTGACATCAAGATTCAGGTCCTTTGCAATATTTCCCACAGTCGAGCCCTCTTTCACTTCCTCTGGTATAAGATACTTCATTTGAGCGCAAACCTGCTTCCCTAAACAGATCAGCAAAGTGTAGCCTATAGCAATCCAGCAGGACACCCATCTCCGTCTTTGTTCTCTGTTATCCATCTTGATTGTGTCTTTAAATCTGTATTTGGTCGCAACAGTGTGATGTTTCTGTTCAGTATACCGTCGGACATATATATATTTTAAAATCCATTATGTATTATATTAAGGCGAGTGGATAGGTTCTATTAAAAAAAAATCCCTCGTGTTACTTAGGCTGATGTCTTTTTAGATAAAGAAGAAAAGCAGACTTGCGCAAAAGACAGCAGTAGGCAGGACTACGGATCTCCTCTCTGTTCTTATGTAACACTGACCCAGTATGGCTATATTTCTGAAAAAAAATCATACTGTTGCTATTTCATTGTTTTATCAAGGAAAAATAGCAGTCTGGAAAAAGCTATAAAAACATTTTCCAACAATTTTAGAATTTTACATTCTACAATGAGAAATATAATTCACAAGTGAAAAGCATTTAATACAGTTGCAAGTCTTCACAGGGGTGGACATCCTAGCACATTTACCCCAAGAGCTAAATCTCAGAACTTACAGGCCTCATGAAGCATATTAATTGTTAAGTCCTTGACAGCACAATTATAAGAAAATTGAACAGGCCAGGAGGAACCTCTTTTCTATAAAAAGAACATGAAAGCACGACTCAGATTGTAAAACTACATCTGAACAAACCACAACAATTCTGGGTTATTGTTCTATAGACTGATGAGACCAAAGTGGAGTTGCTTTCTTTTAACGCCCAACATAATTTTTGGCAAAAATCAAACAGCGTTTCAGCAGAGACACCTCGTACCCACTGTAAAGCATGGTGGTGGAATGGTGATATTTTGATTTGTTTTTGCAGCCACAGGACCTGGACACTTTAGAGTCACTGCTTCAACCATGAACTCCTCTGTATACCAGAATATTTTTTGAGGCAAATGTAAGGTCATTGATTGGACTGATAAAACTTGGTTGAAATTCGTTCACATTGTGTAACATATCTGTCCATGGTTATACTGTTATTTGGCACCCTAGGACTGTATACTTCATTCAGCAAACGAACTTCATCAGTGAGCTCTGTGTATGAGATAATTAAAAATTTTGGTAGAGTGGGTATGCCCCATTTACTATCGCTTATTTTAACATAATACTATTTAAGCTTGGTGTTTAGGAATTAAATTTAAGATGGTTTGTATACATAATTATTACCATAAATTATCTACAAATGTAGTTTTTCCTGACTACACTGCTTCAGATTAAACAAGCTGAAATGCTGTCTTGTTATCTTTATCACTTTTTATAGGGTAATTAACGGCCACAGCCCAATGTGCACTGCTTTTACATCCCGCAGGTTTATTTGAAAAAAATAAATAAAATGAGCATCACATTCCTAGTTAAGGTATTAGAAAGTAAAATACTTGCACTAAGTGACTGTTGTAGTTACCCCAAAAATTATTTTCTGCTTTATCCCATTTACTCTGTTTGCTAGCTCTACATTTTGAGTGTATGTATATAAAGTTAGTTCCGACCAAGCAATCTGATTGGACAAGCAACATTCCATAATAGATGATAAAAACACTGGGACATTTAACTGTGTATCACTCTGCATCCCAGTTGTTCTAACAACAATTAGTTACACAGTCAGTCACAGGCATGGGTGAATGGAGGTTTATACAGTCCGGTAAAAATGTGTCTCTTTAATAAATGCTTCTTCATTGTTCCAGTTGCTTTTATGTTTTCTTATTTACAGCTACAAAGCTAAATTGCTTCTGGCATGAGGCTGAATCCTAAATCACTCTCCAACACTTCCAACACCACCTTACTTGGTGTGTGGGACAAGGGATTGTACACCAAAAGGCACTAACTTTCCATTTAATGCTATTTGGAATTTAACACTGAAACCAGAAAGTTTTAGAAGTACCTGATATTCTAAATATTAGATATTCTGAATATATATATATATACATATACACATATACATACACTCACCTAAAGGATTATTAGGAACACCATACTAATACTGTGTTTGACCCCATTTTGCCTTCAGAACTGCTTTAATTGTACGTGGCATTGATTCAACAAGGTGCTAAAAGCATTCTTTAGAAATGTTGGCCCATATTGATAGGATAGCATCTTGCAGTTGATGGATTTTTGCGGGATGCACATCCAGGGCACGAAGCTCCCGTTGCACCACATCCCAAAGATGCTCTTTTGGGTTGAGATCTGGTGACTTTGGGGGCCATTTTAGTACAGTGAACTCATTGTCATGTTTAAGAAACCAATTTAAAATGATTCGAGCTTTGTGACATGGTGCATTATCCTGCTGGAAGTAGCCATCAGAGGATGGATAAATGGTGGTCATAAAGGGATTGACATGGTCAGAAACAATGCTCAGGTAGCCCCTGGCATTTAAAGCATGCCCAATTGGCACTAAGGGGCCTAATGTGTGCCAGGAAAACATCCCCCACACCATTACACCACCACCAGCCTGCACAGTGGTAACAAGGCAAGATGGATCCATGTTCTCATTCTGTTTACGCCAAATTCTGACTTTACCATTTGAATGTCTCAACAGAAATCGAGACTCATCAGACCATTTTTCCAGTCTTCAACTGACCAATTTTGGTGAGCTCGTGCAAATTGTAGCCTCTTTTTCCTATTTGTAGTTGTAGCCCATCCGCCTCAAGGTTGTGCGAGTTGTGGCTTCGCAAATGCTCCTTTTTTTCCCATTCTGACTTTCAGTTTGGAGTTCAGGAGATTGTCTTGACCAGGACCACACCCCTAAATGCATTGAAGCAACCATGTGATTGGTTGATTAGATAATTGCATTAATGAGAACTTGAACAGGTGTCCCTAATAATCCTTTAGGTGAGTGTATATATATATATATATATATATATATACATATATATATATATATATATATATATATAGTTACGTCCTTGGGCGTATTTGTTTTTTTTTTTATCTTTCTCTCTCTCTCTCTCTCACCTCTCCACTCACAAGTAGGAGGAAATAGCTACCACCTGACATCATTGATTGGCTGTGCCCACTGATTGGAGGATGAGAGAGAGCAGTTGGGATTTAAACAACATTGCTAACATGGCCCAGGGTGGCTGTGAGAGCATGCTGTGAGGATCCTTTCCCACTTTTTGGTCTTAAGAATCCTCTTGTTGCTTTTGGTAATTTGTCCTTTTGTTGAGTTTCTGAGTAGAGTTGTGTCTTACTTCTGAGCTATATTTATCCTTATACTTAAGAAACCTACTCTGTTTGTAAGTAATCATTGCTTGTTATTTGTTTATGATGAGGCCTTAAGTTTTTTTTTTGTAACTGATAATTTAGTTTGGGGTTTAGTAGAGAGGGGGTGCCGTTTTTGTTTAAGTCTGTTTCTTTCCTGTTTATGTTAGTTAAGCAGTTAGTTAGATTCTGAAAACCAGTTATAGCCCCATCTTGATGTCTCAAACCCTGTTTAAAGCCTCCTACCAATAAATGTTTTTTTTCTCTCTCTTATTTCTGTTGCAATGTGTGTTCAATTTGTTCTCTAACCTATGAAGGTTGTTGATGTTCAGCGGTGCTACCACACACAGCTTCCGCTTTATTTTGTTGCGTGCCGATTCCTCCCTAGACATAAAATATAATTGGGCTTGTAACTAATATATAGCCAAAATGTGAGGAGAGTAAATCATGGATGTGGTGAACATTTCTGTACATCCCATAAGTTTCTGTTTTTATATAAAAAAAACAGCTTACCTGTTCAGTTTTATTGCCGTTCCTTTTAAAATATTGTCTTTATAGATTTATATGTTTGTCTTGATTTTCTTTCTTTTACTAATATGACCCAATATATGTTCAGTGATACTTCAAATAATATGTTTAAAAAGCATTGATTTCTGTTTTATCTTTATACTTGTAACTGGTGTTAAATTTATCTCTACATTAATGAGCCAATGTATTATGATGCGGACTGCTGTGGACCAGAAAGTCCAGGGCCACTTTTTGGTCCCAGTCTGCCCCTGTTCACAAGTAACAGAGGGATATGTATTGGCAAAGAAATCATAATCTGTTGATAATAGTGTTTGTGGAACTGTTGTATAAAAGCAATATCACACTTGAGGTTTTGTTGAATATTTGCACACTTGTGATGACCTCATGCCTACAACCCTATCACATCCTAGCACTGATATTTATCCCTCTCCTGTTATATTGCTTATACGTAGTGCATTTATGCTGAGGTTTCATCCATTTATTTGTTTTTGCAAGGAAAAAACAGGATCATAAACTAGAGTATTTGTTGTTCTTCTCAAAGGTAGTCTTAAATAGCCTTAAGTAGTTACCAATTTTTAAAATAGGATTTAGACTCCAGAAGCTTACAGTCAGTCTGATTTAGCCGTTCCAGAACCATTTAGCTGATGACTTGGTTATGTTTAAAAATTCTGAGGTAGACTACTTTCTTCACAGCAGCAAAATGACCCAAAATATTATGCTTAACAGTTGGTACAGTGGGGTTAAATGCATCACCTTTACATGTCCAAACATACCTCTGGTTAAAACTTTCCTTTGTCCATGTGACCAGCTATAACCTTTACAAGTGTTTCAGAAGATTTTATGACAGTTCACACTGATGCAAAATGGCAGGACGGTGCTTTGGTGCAATTGGGCTGTTCATAATTCAAACCAGCTTTCTTCCAGTCACTTTTCTGTACTTTGTATCTACTTAGAATAGTTAAAAATTTTGCATTCTAAAGTCATTTAAAAATGTTTGAGACTTTTCTGCTATTTTAAAGATTGATGCTGAGCTCCTTCAAGTTTTCCATTGTACTGTGTTGCCATACAAAACATTTTAATGTTGGCATACAGAAGCTACCAGCTTTAGTTAATCCTGGCTGTATAATTTTTACCCTGTGTTAATTTCATAAAATTAAATGTTATGCTCAAAATTCATGGGGATATCTTCAAAAAACTAATTGAAAGCCCAATTAAAAAACTAAATGAAATTGTATGTACAGTACACTTCCTTTACAGACATAATTTAAAAATATTTTATTTGTTCAGACATATTTGAAGGTAGGTGTAAAATTTTACAGCATGCTATTGTTCCAAGGGACACAGAGGTGCAACTCAGGGCCCACCTCCTGAGTCGACCAGTTGCACTGTTACTAATCTCAACATAATTTTTTACTACCACAATGATGGAAAATGACTCGTACACTGATTCTAAAAATCAGTTTTAAAAAATGTAAAGCCACACACTTTTATTAAAAAACATGTGAATCTACCAGTAGGTTATTTCTGTGCATATGTCCCTTAAGTTTAGGTGTCTTACAAACAAAAATAGCACAATAAATCCAACAAACAAAACATAACAAAAATGAAGACTAAAACAACAAAATAAATATATATATATATATTTTTTTTTTTACAAATCTACCATTATAAGATTACTCATGTTTTACATATACAAAGTTTATCCTCAATGCAGCAGGCAACACATTTCAACCATATTTCAGATAGCTATAGTTATGGCTTCATTGTTTTAACAGGGAAATAATTTCTAATATAGAATTTTAATAACTTAAATAAATGAAGATGATAGTTTTGTAATAAATGCAAAAGAAGAGCAGGCCATCCTGTTGTGAATGATTTATTATTCATAAGTAGATATTTTTGTTGCTAGCATGGCTCTTGTAAAAGATTACATTTCCTTGTGATCTATAATATCTGATGACAATGAGACAGGTCCTAATTCAGGTTCGAAAAAAGACAGATCCCGGTGTGCATGAATTCTTTGCTGTTTTCCAGTTATATATATATATATATATATATATATATATATATACATATAATGTTAGAATTAGGCAACAAATCCTTCAATATTTTCTCACATAACATTACAGTGAACTAGGAAACTGTCAATGTATACTTAAATCATATTGTAGAGTGCTGTTTTTTAGTTGGTTGATTGACAATCCCATACCAGACAATGAAGAAAGAGTTTGATCAGAGTTTGATCAGAATGATTTAATGAGACAATCATTGATCATGTAGGCCTACGGCTTAATAAAATGTCAAGGTACCATCATTCCTCACTCCTTAGGTATGTTAAACTACAAGTCCACATCTGATGAAATGCCATAAGCATTGTTGAATAAGCTTAAAATAAGTTTTAGCCACCTGACTTCCAACCCAATCCCGTGCCCCTGGCCGTGGCAGATGCTTAGATTCTTCATTATGATATTCATTGAAATTTTGAAAATAAACTGTTTTAAATATTGTGATATTTAAGGCATTAGATAAAAAATACCCAATATGATTCTCCATACAAATACAGTATGAGAAGATTCTATTTTTAAACAGTAAAGAAGACTGACTTGACTCTTACCTCAACAGAAGTTCTTCTCCTGCGATCTGGTACCACTAAAGTATTCCTGTTACTTCCTGGAACTATAGTAGAACCGATACTCATTCGGGGTCCAACTAACATGTAGCGTTTATCTCCAGATCTGTACTGAATGCTGTGACACAGAGTCCCGTCGTAATTTGTATCTTGTAAATACTTGGATGAAAAGTCTGTAGATTTTGAGCACTGCATTACAACCAGCACAATGATACTAATAAGGAAAAGAAATGAAACCGATCCCAAGGTAATAATTAAATAAAATGTCACTTCATTCGACTCATCATGGTTTGCTGAATTTTTAACATCGGACGCAGCAAAAGCTTCTTTGGGTTCAACAAGTTTAATTATTACAGTGGCTGTTGATGAAAGTGAAACGTTACCATTGTCTTTGACCAGTATGACCAGTTTGTGTTCAGCCTCATCTGTTTCTGAGAATGAGCGAAGGGTCCTGATCTGTCCTGTGTAGCGGTCCAAACCAAAAAGGCTGTGGTCACTCACTTCATGCAGTGAAAATAATAACCAGCCACTGTATCCTATATCCACATCATAGGCCCTCACTTTAGTCACCAAATGTCCTGGATTCACATTACGAGGAATCTCCTCTACACCTTCAGCAGATCCATTAGCACTGACTGGATATAAGATCACTGGAATGTTGTCGTTCTGATCCAAAATGAACGCGTTCACTGTAACGTTGCTGCTTAGTGACGGTGTTCCAGAATCTTTAGCGACCACGTGGAACTGGAACATTTTGGTTACTTCATAATCAAAACATTTTAGGGCATGAATAGTCCCTGTTTCAGAATTAATACTTAGAAATGTTGGCATGTTGTTTTTTGCACCATCGCCTCTAAGAATGCTGTATGAGATCACTGCATTTTCATTCAAGTCTTTGTCTGAAGCAGTTACAGAAAATATTGAAGCACCGGGGGTGTTATTTTCTGTTAGATATAATTCCATGGGATTTCGAGCAAACTCTGGTCGATTATCATTCACATCTGATACCTGGACACTAAAACTCTTTTGTGCAGTTAGAGAAGGCTGACCCAGGTCTGTGGCTGTTAAAATTATTTCGTAATGTGAAATCTCCTCTCTGTCCAAATACGAGTTTGTAATTAAAGAGTACATATTTTCTTGCACAGACGGTTTTAGTTCAAATGGTATGTTCGATGACAAAGAACATATAACTTTCCCGTTTACACCAGAATCTTTGTCTAAAACACTGATTAAAGCAATAACTGTTCCCGGTTTGGAATCTTCAGGCACTACATTAGAGAGTGATGTAATTTCTATTTCAGGACTGTTATCATTCACATCTAAAATTTTTACAGTGACCCTGCAATTAACAGTCATCGGAGGTGTGCCTTTATCGGAAGCCAAAATGTCCAATCTGTGCACATCACTGCTTTCAAAATCGATTTTGCCTTTAACGCTTATTTCACCAGAAACTGTATTCAAATCAAATACATCATAAACTTTACTGTTGAAGTTATTACCAAAGGAGTATATGATCTCTCCGTTTGTACCATCGTCTAGATCTGTAGCGTTTACTTGTAGTACAATAGTACCGATTAGAACGTTTTCCTGCAAATGTACTGTGTAAACCTCTTGACTGAACTGTGGACGATTGTCATTGTTATCGAGAACAGTGACAGTGACAGTTAATGTCCCAGACCTTGATGGATTTCCACCATCCACTGCGGTCAGTGTCAGTTCGTGCTCTGCTTTACGCTCCCTGTCTAATGCTTTCTGTAAAACCAGGAATGGTACTTTTTCGTCGTCTCTATCTTTTATTTCTAAATCGAAATGTTCGTTTTTGCTTAATTTGTAAGAGCGCACAGAATGTACGCCAATGTCAGGATCGCGTGCACTTTGTAATTGAAAACGCGCCCCTGGTATTGTGCTCTCCGCGATCTCTACTCTTTGTTGTTTATCTGGGAATCGAGGTGCGTTGTCATTTGTATCCGTAATGTCTACTACCACGTAATGAATCTCTAACGGGTTATCTATTGCAATTTTAAGGTTAAATACACAGGGACTGATGCTGTCACATACCTCCTCTCTGTCGATTTTATTATGAACATGCAAGACGCCATTGTTCTGGTTTACTTGGAAAGGAATGTCTTTAGGTCCCGAAACGATACGTAAACGTCTTTCCACCAACGTTCTTACATCCAGGTCCAAATCCTTTGCAAGATTTCCCACAACTGTTCCATCGTTTACTTCCTCTGGAATAGAGTACCTTATCTGAGCACAAACCTGTTTTCCGAAGCACAGCAGCAAAGAAATACGTAGCGCAAACCAGCAGTACTTCCATGTACGCCATTGTGTGACTTTATCCATCCCATATGATTTCCTTAATCAGTTTAGGTCGTAAATTATTATTTTATTTTAGGTTACCAAAAATACATATCCATGACCTATAATATATTCTTGGTGATAACAACACAATTTATCTAAAAATAAAATTGGGTAAAACAGCCCTCGTGCCACAAAATCCCGCGCCTCCCTGGATGCAGAACAAAACAAGTACGTACAGCAGTGGGTGGGAACTGCTGGTATCTGTCCCTAGGTAACACTGACTCCATCTGGTCACTGGACCAATTTGTTTTAATAAGCCATAAAATCTAAATTTACAAAAAGTAACCAAATAATGAGCAGTAATAATAATAATAATAATAATAATAAAAGTAGTAATAGTAGCATTAGTAGTACTTGTAGTATTTTAATGAAACGTTAAGTATATCAATATCAGAGCATTAATGTGAGACCAGAGTCAACAAAAAATCAACTGAACAAAACGTGTCTCGGAGACAAATACATTTATAGTCGTTTTTGATAGTACATAGATCGTTTTTGATAGAACATATCGAGATAAAGTTTTATCAGTGGTATGGAAAGCCTCCTCCTTATTACTGCACAGCACACTGTTCACATTTTAATATACCAGAAAGGTATTAATCAAATCACGCTTACCTCCATAGAAGTTCTTCTCCTGCGATCTTGTATTACTAGAGTATTCGCGCTACTTCCTGCAACTGTATTAGAACCGATACTCGTTCGGGGTCCAACTAACATGTACCGTTTATCTCCAGATCTGTACTGGATGCTGTGACACAGAGTCCCGTCATAATTTATATCCTGTATATACTTAGAGGAATAGTCTGTAGATTTGGAGCACTGCATTACAATCAGCACTATGATACTGATGATGAAAAGGAAGGAAACTGATCCCAAGGTAATGATCAAATAAAATGTAACGCTATTTTCTTCTTCATTATATACTGCTTTTTTGACATCGGAAGCTGCAAAAGCTTCTTTGGGCTCAGCAAGTTTAATAATTACAGTGGACGTTGCGGAAAGTGAAACATTTCCATTGTCTTTGACCAGTATGACCAGTTTGTGTTCAGCCTCATCTGTTTCTGTGAATGACCGAAGGGTCCTGATCTGTCCTGTATAGCGGTCTAATCCAAAAAGAGTGTGATCACTCACTTCCTGCAGTGAAAATAATAACCAGCCGTTGTATCCTATGTCTGCGTCATAAGCTCTCACTTTAGTCACCAAATGTCCTGGATTTACATTACGAGGAACCTCCTCCACACCTTCAGCAGAACCGTTAGAGCTGATTGGATATAAGATCACTGGAGCGTTGTCGTTCTGATCCAGAATGAACACGTTTACTGTAACGTTGCTGCTTAGTGGCGGAGTTCCAGAATCTGTAGCGAGAACGTGGAATTTGAAGGTTTTGACTTCCTCATAATCGAAACTCTTAAGCGCATAAATTACTCCTGTTTCAGAATTGATATTCAGGAAAGAAGCAATATTTTGTTCCTTTCTGTTAAGAAGTTGATAAGAGATCGCGGCATTTTCATTTATGTCTTTGTCTGAAGCGCTAACAGAAAATATGGACGCACTAGGGTAGTTGTTCTCAAGTAGATAAAACTCAAGAGGGTTCTGAAAAAATTCTGGACTGTTGTCGTTTACATCTGATATTTGGACGAGTAATGTTTTAAATGAAGATAGGGGCGGCTGTCCCACATCTGTAGCTGTTATTGTTATTTCGTAATGTGATTTACGCTCTCGGTCTAGTCGTGAACTGATCACTAAGGAATACATATTTTCTTTAAATGACGACTTCAGCTCAAAAGGTGTGCTGTTTAGTGCGCTACAAATTACCTTTCCATTGATCCCGGAGTCTTTGTCGGTTACACTAATAATAGAAATTACGGTTCCGATCTTTGAATTTTCAGGGATCACATCTGAAAGAGACGTAATATCAATTTCAGGTTTGTTGTCATTTATATCAGCTACTTTTATTAACACTTTGCAGTTGCTTGTTTTAGGTGGTTGTCCTTTATCTGACGCCGTAATTATAGCCCTAAAAGTATCTGTAACCTCGAAGTCTACGTCGCCTTTTACGGTAACGTCACCTGTATTTTTGTCTAATTCGAAAGTACTGTAAATCTTTTTGTCGAGGTTTTTAACGAAAGAAAATGTTATAATTCCATTTGAGCCTTCGTCCAAATCAGTGGCATTGACTCTGAAAACAAGAGTTCCAAATTGAGCATTTTCTTTTATTGTAACAGAATAAAGTTCCTGGCTAAATTTTGGCCTGTTATCATTTTCATCTAAAACGATTATTGAAATATTTATGCTACCAGATCTTATTGGGGTTCCGCCGTCAATGGCTGTCAGCATCAAATTATGTATTTTTTGTAGCTCCCTGTCCAACGACTTCTGTAGTTTTAAAACTGGTATTTTTCCTTCTCCGTTTTCTCGAACTACAACATCAAAATAGTCGTTTTGACTTAATTTATACAAGCGTATAGTATTTACACCAGAATCAGGGTCACGTGCAGGTTGTAACTGAAATTCCTCACCGGGCATAGTGGATTCGGATATTTCTAGAACCTGTTCGTTATCAGTAAAATTGGGTGAATGATCGTTTACGTCTATAACTTCAACTTCCACATAATGAATTTCAAGGGGATTCTCCACAATAAGTTTTAGATTAATCGAACATGCACTGGAGTCATCACATATCTTCTCTCTGTCTATTTTCTCATGAATTATCAAAATCCCATTGTTCAGGTTTAATTCAAAAAGGGCGTCATTAGAGCCAGAAACCAAACGGGGTCTTCTTTCTAACAAAGTACTTACATCAAAACCCAAATCCTTGGCAATATTTCCAACAACCGATCCTGTTTTTACTTCCTCTGGAACAGAGTAACGTATCTGAGCAAATACTCCTTCTGTAAAGCCCATCGTCAAAGAAAAGTACAGCGACATCCAGTATGTCTGCCATTTGTGCCTTTGTCTTCCGCCCTCCATCGCTAAAGAAGACGTTTTAATACAAATAATCCAATAAACGCAGTTTCCTTTTATTCTAGTAAAAGGTCTACTCCCAAACACTGAATATTGGCATTTGTGAGTTCTTCATTTTATAAAAATGTCGTCGTCCTACATAATCGCCATGCTCCGTTTAGCAGGTTTATATGGATCTGCTGCTGCCTGACCCAACGCAATCCAGCAAAGCCTACTCCAATAAATTTCCTTATGCATTAGTGACACCTTGAGGTCTACTTAAGCCAAGCGCACAATGTTCCTTTTTACCCTTGTTCGAAAATGTATAAATAATATATTATAACAGAAAAATAAACAAATTCCCTGAAGAAAACAACACGTGTCATTTAGCTATTAAGTAAGCAGGTTCACAAGCAAAAGCAAAAACTTTACACATATACATAAACAACAAACATTCATAATAATGATACAGTGTTTACATTGAATCGTGACAAAGCTGTTTAATAAACAGCCATCGGAGGCTTTATATGCAGTAAGAAACAATTAATCATTATCTATTAAATTTTAAAAATTTTACATAAAGATTAAGTGAGTACACTTATCCCTGTAATACAGATCTGCTGATATAATTAGTGTCCTTATATCTGTTTTCGTTTTTATCCCTGTCATATAGAGACCTGTTGTATAATCAATGCACATACTGTATATCTGGTATAAGATCAAGGTACTATGATTTATCTTATTTATTATCAAAGAACAAAGATAACATTATAAAAAACTGACATCAAATTGGCAATAGACCTTCAGGAGTCAGATAAATTCTACTATTTATTCTTAGACTTAAATGAATTAATTAAATAGTCTTTTTTTCACTGACTCATAGAGTTTGTGAACAAAACATTCCAATGCCCTTATACTGTTGGTATGTGTACTAATGGCAAGTAAAGTCTCTTAAACCTTAAATCCTTTGAACATTGTATTTCTATTTTTCTTCTTCTTCTACACGTCTAAATGCAAAAGAATTTTGTTACCACGAATAGCGTTAAATTTCAGGACCATGGAGAGCTTTCGACCTACTAGCAGATAATATACATTAATATACAGTATGGATGGATGGATTGATTGATGGATGAACATTAAAATGATCAAAGTCGCCTGCAAATGTATTATACATTAGATTTTGGTCTTACCTCAACAGAAATTCTCCTGCGATCTTGTACCACTAGTGTATTTGCATTACTGCCGGGAACTAGAGTCGAACCGATACTCGTTCTGGGTCCAACTAACATGTAGCGCCTATCTCCAGATCTGTACTGAATGCTGTGACACAGTGTTCCGTCGTAATTTGTATCTTGTAAATACTTGGAGGAACAGTCTATAGATTTGGAGCACTGCATTACAATCAGCACAATGATGCTAATAAGAAAAAGAAAAGAAACCAATCCCAGGGTAATGATCAAATAAAACGCCACATTATTTTCTTCATCTTCTTTTACTGCATGTTTAACATCGGACGCAGCAAAGGCTTCTTTGGGTTCAACAAGTTTAATGATCACAGTGGCTGTTGCTGAAAGTGAAACATTTCCATTGTCTTTGACCAGTATGACCAGTTTGTGTTCAGCCTCATCTGTTTCTGTGATTGACCGAAGAGTCCTGATCTGTCCCGTATAGCGGTCCAAACCAAACAGACTGTGGTCACTCAGTTCCTGCAGTGAAAATAATAACCAGCCGTTGTATCCTATATCCGCATCATAGGCTTTTACTTTAGTCACCAAATGTCCTGGATTTACATTGCGGGAAACTTCCTCCACACCTTCCGTAGAACCGTTAGCATTGATTGGGTATACGATCACTGGAGCGTTGTCGTTCTGATCGAGAATGAACACGTTCACTGTAACGTTGCTGCTTAGTGACGGAGTTCCAGAATCTGTAGCGAGAACGTGGAACTGGAACGTCTTGGTTGTTTCAAAGTCAAACGATTTTAGCGCATGAATAACTCCCGTTTCAGAATGAATTGTAAGGAATGATGCAATGTCATTGTATACATCGCCCCCTCTGAGAATACTATAGGATATTAAAGCATTTTCATTTACATCACTATCAGATGCACTGATAGAGAATATAGATGAGCCTGAAAAATTATTTTCAAATATATACAGTTCAACGGGCCTTTGGGTGAATACTGGATTGTTGTCATTTACATCTGAAATTTGCACGCTTAGTGTTCTAGTAGAGATTAAGGGAGGTTGCCCTAGGTCTTTGGCTGTAATTGTTATGTCATAATACGAAACTAGCTCTCGGTCCAGTTGTTCTTTTATCACTAATGAGTACATGTTCTCTTGAATGGATGGCTTTAATTCAAATGGCACAATTTCTAATATAGCACATTTGACTTCTCCATTGGCACCAGTGTCTCTATCACTAAAACTAATTAGCGATATTACAGTTCCTGGTCTGGTATCCTCAGGAACTATATTCGATAACGACGTTACCTCTATGTATGGCCTATTGTCATTTACATCTAGAATCTTTATGATTACTCTACAATCTGTGGTCAAAGGAGGCTGCCCGCCGTCTGATGCTTGAATATCTAGTTTGTAAATGTTAGTCTTTTCAAAATCTATTTCGCCCTTTACTCGAATTTCACCCGTTACTTGATCTAAAACAAAATTATCAAACGCGTTTTGTTTTTTGCCGGCCCCAAAACTAAAAGTCACTTCCCCGTTTATACCGTCATCATTATCATTTGCATGTAATTTCAACACCAAAGTTCCCATCGGTGTGTTTTCTTTTAGTGTTGTCGTATAAACGTCTTGACTAAATATAGGACGATTGTCATTGACGTCAAGAACAATAACTGTTATGTTGAGTGCACCTGACCTTTGTGGGCTTCCTCCATCGAAAGCAGTTAAGATTAATTTATGTTCAGCTTTGCGCTCGCGATCAAGTGGCTTCTGTAATACCAGAAAGGGAAGCTTGTCTTCTCCCCAGTCTCTTATTTCCACATCAAAATGTTCGTTTTTACTTAGTTTGTATAAACGAACAGAGTTCTCACCAGTGTCAGGGTCACGAGCAGCTTGTAACTGAAAACGAGTATTTTGAGCAGTTGATTCAGCTATTTCAAGAAATTTCTCCTTTTCTATAAACATCGGTGAGTGGTCATTTACATCTGTTATTTCCACCCCTATATAATGAATCTCAAGTGGGTTTTCAACCACTATTTTTAAATCTATAACGCAATGACTGTTTCCGTGACATGCTTCCTCTCTATCGATTTTCTTATGGGTGTACAAAACGCCATTGTTTTTGTTTAAGTAGAAAAGATTGCTATCGGAACCAGACACAATACGAAGCCGTCTGTCCCCTAACGTATTAATCTCAAGATCTAAATCCTTCGCGATATTTCCTACAACAGATCCTTCCTTCAATTCTTCCGAAATTGAGTACCTTATCTGGGCCGTAATCTTGTTTCCAAGGCAGATTAGCAATGAAATTCGAAGAACAATCCACGAACAATCCCGTCTGCGCCTTTGCCTGTTGTTATCCATCACGAGCAATCGCCTTTAAAGAACAAACAAATAGCCAACGATACAGTCAAGCCATGACCACATTTTTCTAACTAGAATATTTTTTTTTTCCACGTCCCGTTAAGGTAGATTTAGATCAGTTTATCGTCGTGCTCACGGCAGTCGTCATACGGCACTGCACGAGAACACAGTGGATGGGCAGGGTCTGGCCTTTACAATGGATCGTGGTGTTGTACTGACACCTTGAGTCCTGTTCTATAAAGACAGTTTTTCCATATATTAAGGAAATGCGCTTAATGAGTGTCTAAACTGTTAATTGTAAACAACCAAGCAAAATTCTTCAAACTCTCAAAAATTTATTCTGTTCTAAAAAACAAAGAGATAAAAAAGCAAACCATAAAACCTCGAAAATGGTAATGCCTTTCTTGAAGAACACATATAAGTTTCATTTCACCAATAAACAATGTTTGTATCTAGTATTGTATACTGTAGGGTAAAAATATAGCCGTTATGAAAAGAAATGCCCCTTACCTCACCAGAAGTCCTCCTCCTTTGACCTTGTATCACTAGAGTATTTCCATTACTTCCTGGAATTATAGTAGAACCGGTACTCGTTCTGGGTCCAACTAACATGTAGCGTTTATCTCCGGATCTGTACTGTATGCTATGACACAGTGTCCCGTCATAATTTGCATCTTGTAAATACTTGGGCGAATAGTCTGTAGTTTTGCATTGCATTACAATCAGCACGATGATGCTTATAACAAAAAGAAATGAAACAGATCCCAATGTAATGACCAAATAAAATATACTGTTATTTTTGTCCTCTTCTTTTACTACGTTTTTAACATCAGACGCAGCAAAGGCTTCTTTGGGTTCAACAAATTTTATAATTACAGTCGCTGTTGCTGAAAGAGAAACGTTTCCATTGTCTTTAACCAGTATGATTAGTTTATGTTCAGACTCATCTGTTTCTGTGAATGAGCGAAGAGTCCTTATCTGTCCCGTATAGCGGTCCAAAGCAAATAGACTGTGATCACTCACTTCCTGCAGTGAAAATAATAACCAGCCGTTGTATCCTATGTCCGCGTCATAGGCTCTTACTTTAGTTACCAAATGTCCTGGATTCACATTTCTGGGAATCTCCTCCACACCTTCCGCAGAACCGTTAGAGCTGATTGGATATAAGATTACTGGGACGTTGTCATTCTGATCCAGAATGAACACGTTCACTGTAACGTTGCTGCTTAGTGACGGTGTTCCAGAATCTGTAGCGAGCACGTGGAACTGGAACGTTTTTGTAGTTTCGAAGTCAAAGCTCTTAAGTGCAAGTATAACACCTGTCTCTGCATTTATATTTAAAACTGACCAGAAGTGATTAGTCCTCGCTTCCACTTTCATGATTTGATATGTGATTTCTCCATTTTCGTTCAGGTCTTTGTCGGTTGCGCTCACCGAGGATATGGAAGTACCCGGTACATTGTTTTCTTTTATGTAAAGCTCAAGTGGGTCTTGAGGAAATTGAGGAACGTTATCATTTATGTCTGTCACCTGCACATTTAGTGATTTAAAAGAGGACAACGCAGATTCGCCCATGTCTTTAGCCATTAATACAATATCATAGTAAGACGTAAGCTCTCTGTCTAAGTTTTTACTTGTAATTAATGAATAGACGTTGTCCTCAACAGATGGCTTTAGCTCAAATGGCAAACCACCTGAGATGCTACAAACGACTTTGCCATTAATTCCAGAGTCTTTGTCTGTAACACTAATCAAAGAAATTACAGTTCCTGGTTTTGAGTCCTCTGGAACAGTGTTTAGAATTGAGGTTACTTCTATTTCAGGTTTATTGTCGTTCACGTCTATTATTTTGATTACAACCCTGCAGTCGACAGAGAGCGGAGGCTGTCCTTTATCGGAGGCTTGTATGTGTAATCTATATGTCTGAATGTTCTCAAAATCGATCTCATTTTTTACTTGAATTTCTCCAGTAATGCTGTCTATTTGAAAAATATCTTTGATTTTACTTTGCGTATTCCTACCCCAAGAATACTCTATCTCTCCATTGCTGCCTTCATCCGGGTCAGTCGCATTCACTTTCATTACAATCTTTCCAACAGAGACATTTTCATGCAAAGATAACGAGTACACGTCTTGGCTGCACACAGGCTGATTGTCATTTATATCAAGGACAGTAATAGTTATGTTGAGATTCCCCGATTTTGGTGGATTTCCACCATCTAGTGCCGTTAAAAGTAATTCATGTTCAGGCTTACTTTCTCGATCCAAATATTTCCGTAACACAAGCGACGGAATTCTTTCCTCATCACTGTCTCTTATTTCTAAACTAAAATGTTCATTTTGAATTAATTTATAAGTGCGAATAGAATTAGTACCAATATCTGGATCACGCGCTGGTTGCAAATCAAGTCGCGCACCAGGAGCTTTATTTTCTGCTATATTTAAATGTAAGTGTTTATCTGCAAACGTGGGAGGGTGGTCGTTTTTGTCAACTATTTCAATTCCAATAGAATGGATTTGAAGAGGGTTTTCAAGAGCAATTTTTATGTTAATCAAACAAACATTACCACTGTCACATATTTCTTCTCTGTCGATTTTCTTTTGCACGTATAATACGCCATTGTTTTGGTTTACCTTGAAAAGCGCTTCCTTAGAACCAGAAACAATACGTAATCGTCTGTCCAACAAAGTACCGACATCAAGACCCAAATCCCTAGCCAGGTTTCCTACAACAGTTCCTTCTTTGACCTCCTCCGAAATAGCGTACCTTATCTGACCAAAAACCCGTTCCACGAAGCACAATTGCAAAGAGAAAAACAGAGCAATCCAACAGGACTCCCATTTTCGCCTTTGTCCACTGTCGTCCATCGCGGAAAAAAATATTTAAATTAATCAAGAACAATCGGTCAATAATTTTCATGAATCGCGTAGCTTAAAGGCAATAATAAGGATATCGCACAAACGTAACATGAACAGGATAAAACATTAACCAAACCAAAAAATCCACACTGTTCCATGCACTCGTCACATACACTTTCCAGCTTGAAAAAAAAAAATAGGGGTTAATACTATGATGGCGTAATACTGACGCCATGTGGCGCAAAACCACGCCCGTATTTTTTTATGTTATTTGCGCTTTGGCTCTAAAAGAAAGGAAACATTTTCGAGATGGGTTTGGTGGTTAACTTAATTTTCTTCTTGCAACCATTTTCAAGAAATATTAATTTATTAATTAAACTTAATAGGTGCTTCTATAATGTGAATCAACCAAAAGAAAGAAAATGAAATAGTTCGTATTTAACAAAGTTTAAAACAAGTTTTGACGATAATAAGGGCAACATGGTGAAAAAAAAGACTACTTATAATAATACTAATAACAATCCCAGATGTAATTAAGTAATCAAGCAAAATTATATGATTATATGAAGTACCCCATTTAATATAATATGGAAGACCCTTTGTCAAATCAATTCAGCACTTTGGACAGCACCACAGTTGTCCAAAGTCAGTTGAACCCTTAAATTTTAAGTACTGATAAAATTATACCAAAGATATTGCAAAAAGTGATAACAAAAGTAAATAACCGTAACACAGTTCAGTTAATTTAGTCAGCTCTTACCTCTCCAGACGGTCTCCTTCTCCGATCCTGAACAACTAGAGTATTTCCTTTACTTCCTGGAATTATAGTAGAACCGATACTCGTTCTGGGTCCAACTAACATGTAGCGTTTATCTCCGGATCTGTACTGGATGCTGTGACACAGTGTCCCGTCATAATTTGAATCCTGTAAATACTTGGATGAACGGTCTGTAGAGTGGGAGCACTGCATTACAATCAGTACAATGATGCTGATAATAAAAAGAAAAGAAACTGATCCCAAGGTAATGACCAAATAAAATGTTACGTTATTTTCTTGTACATTGTTTTCCACACTTTTAACATCAGAAGCTGAAAAAGCCTCTTTGGGTTCAACAAGTTTAATAATTACAGTCGCTGTTGCTGAAAGAGAAACGTTTCCATTGTCTTTGACCAGTATAACCAGTTTGTGTTCAGCTTCATCTGTTTCTGTGAATGAGCGAAGAGTCCTTATTTGTCCTGTATAGCGGTCCAAAGCAAAAAGACTGTGGTCACTCACTTCCTGCAAAGAAAATAATAACCAGCCGTTGTATCCTATGTCCGCGTCATAGGCTCTTACTTTAGTTACCAAATGTCCTGGATTCACATTTCTGGAAATTTCCTCTACACCTTTAGCAGACCCGTTAGCGCTGATTGGATATAGGATCATTGGAACGTTGTCGTTCTGATCCAGAATGAACACATTCACCGTAACGATGCTGCTTAGTGGTGGAGTTCCCAAATCTGTAGCGAGCACGTGGAACTGGAATGTTTTCTGTAATTCAAAGTCAAAGCTTTTTAGCGCAAAAACTGCCCCACTCTCATCATTAATATCCACGAATGATGTCACACTTTGTTCTGAGTTCGCATGATCTATTGAATATGAAACTCTTGAGTTTTCACCCTCATCTACATCAGCTGCGCTCACCGAGAAAACAGAAACACCCGGTTTATTGTTTTCGGGTACATAGAAAGTGTACGGGCTTTGGATGAACACAGGGCTGTTATCATTGACGTCCATCACTTTTACATGAATTATCTTGGTTGATGATTGAGAAGGAGTTCCCAGATCCTTAGCTGTTATAGCAATATCATAAAACGACTTTAGCTCTTTATCCAAGTTTCCTTTAGTAACCAATGAATAAAAATTTGTATCTGATGACTGCTTAAGTTCAAAAGGTATGTTTTCTGGCAAAGAGCAGACTACTTGTCCATTAACACCTGAATCCAAGTCTGTCACTCCCATCAAAGCAACTACGGTACCGGGACGCGCGTCTTCGGAAATTCGGTCGGATAAGGAGGTGACGTCTATTTCCGGTCGGTTATCATTCACATCTTCCACTTTCACCAGCACGTTACATTGGGTGGACAGCGACACGACTCCTTTATCGGCGGCAAGAACTTTAAGCTCGTAGACTTGTTTTTCCTCAAAATTAAGGCCACCATTAATGCGTAATTCTCCAGTTTTGCTGTCTAAATAAAAAATGTCAGACGCGCCATTTCTAAATTTACTTCGCAATACGTATTCAATTTCGCCGTTTTCACCTTCATCTAGATCCGTCGCGTTAATCTGTAACAAAAACGTGCCATTTGGAGCGTCTTCTTTCACTGTTACATTATATTTTTGTTTGCCACAATTAGGCGCATTATCATTGACGTCTGACACAACGACATTAATTGTTAGAGTGCCTGTTTTTTGTGGCTTTCCTCCATCTACTGCAGTTAATATTAAAGCATGCCTTGCGCTATTTTCCCTGTCCAGAATTCTTTGCAGAACGAGGACGGGGACTTTTCCTCCATCTCCAAAATCATCTGTTTCTAAACGGAAAAATTGGTTCTGCGTTAATTTATAAGATTGCAAGGCATTGGAACCAATATCTGGGTCGTGCGCACCTTCCAACTGATACCGTGTTCCAGTCATTGCAGTTTCAAGTGTCTCTAAATTGTAAACATTATCTGTAAATGTAGGTGCGTTATCATTTACATCTACAATTTCAACTGTTATTTGATGCATTTCGAGAGGATTCTCAATTACAGTTTTAATATTGATCAAACACTGGTTACTCGTAGCGCACAGCTCCTCTCTGTCGATCCTACGATTAACGAACAATGAGCCTTCTTTTTGGTTTACCTGAAAAAGATCCTGTTTTGTCCCAGTCACGATTCGCAGATTCCTCCCCGTCAGCGCAGACGAGTCCATGCCCATATCCTTAGCTATATTTCCTAAAAGAGTCCCAATCTTTGATTCTTCTTGGAGAGAATAACGTAAATGTGTTGAGGCAAAGTCGGAAAGAAGCAGGAGACACACAAAATAGAGGACAAAATGTCTGTATATCCACATTGTCCTTAAATATTCACGCCGCATATTGTAAAAAATATGAAAAAATGGCTTTAAAAGCCTTAAACGACAACAACAACTGGATCAAGGTGGACGTTCACCATGGGCCCTCTCCTCGCTTTGTTATCTCCTCTCATTGTGGTGATACGGCGGCTTTAACGCCCAATATTAACCACGTTATAGCGCCACCACGTGTCTTGTTGCATAGATGCAATCACACCTAAATCAAGAAGTACTATATTTTTAGTATATATATTTATATTTAGTAGTATGTAAAAATACACAGTATATGCGTATTTAAATAATTAGGTAATTAGGTAATAATAATAATAATAATAATAATAATAATAATTATTATTATTATTATTATTATTATTGTTATTATTTTAGTAGTAGTATTTGTGCAAATGGTTACCTAATGATTTACATAAATAAAATGCAAATAATAATAATAATAATAATAATAATAATAATAATGTTACATTCCTATCCCAGTCTAGGGGTTGGGGAGGAATCAACAATATTATTTTTGCTAACGAAAATAAAGACATTTTTTTTAAATATGGCCCGTGAGCACAAACGGGCGAAATTAAACGCGGAGAAATCACCTTTCTCTTATCCCAAAACAACTTCACCACTATTTAGATTAACACCACTTAACACACGATTTAAATTCAAGCATGAAGAAGTGTTTTTATTTTATTTGTCAGCTTAGATGGGCCGGGTAATTATTATGTACAATGATTGATAAAAAAAAAACAATAACACAATTCGTCAGGAGAGGGAAAATGCCAAAATAATAAACAAAACCAAATCTTCCAAAAGGGTTTAAAACAATATAGTTTACCTACCCAAAAGAAAGCAAATAAAAGACAGTTCTCTTACCTCTCTCCCTGACTAACGAAAACAACAGGAGAAAACTGAAAGGGGGTTAAAACCCAAAATAAATAGGCTCCCGTCTCCTTAGACGGGTTTACGTTTAAACTTTAAGCTTAGTTTATCACTTCTTATGTACACCACTTGTTCACAATCTACACAATGTTGTCACTAAAAAACGCTGGTTGGGATAAGTGAAGGAGATCTCACACTGGTCTCTGCTTTGCTGTCGTCTTATACACTGCCCGTTCCACGCTCCTAATTAGACTAGATAATTTGAAGCGCTGCGTGGCAATAGAGAGAGAAAGAGCAAGAGAGACAAGCAACACAATTATCTTCACCCAATCACCATCCTCTTACGTCACGGGATGTAATAATAATAATAATAATAATAATAATAATAATAATAATAATAATAAGTGAAGTTTTCCTAAATATAAATAATCA
Source organism: Clarias gariepinus (assembly GCF_024256425.1). Lineage (NCBI taxonomy): Eukaryota > Metazoa > Chordata > Actinopteri > Siluriformes > Clariidae > Clarias > Clarias gariepinus. The sequence continues at coordinate 16,442,514 of NC_071101.1, read as the reverse complement.
GTTAAATATTTATAAATTGATGTTCTTGATATTAAAATATCAATAAAATTTAAATATTTTACTTTTATTTATTTATTTATTTATTTATTTTGTTTGATTGCTGCTCGAAGGATGTTTTGCCACCAGGTTATCCTCACGTCATCCACGCGTCATAGGCATTGGTCCGTCTTTTTCTCTTGCGCACAGTGACACCATCTGGTAGAATTCCTCAACTCACGTGACAGTATACGCTCCACCCGTGTTGAACGCATTACGTCATGTTGCTTTTACTCGGCAAAATGGCGATGCTGTGAAACCACACAGACAGTAAGAGATTACCAACGCGAGAGGGCATCTCGACTAACTTAACCACGTGACGCCTTCAACAAGACATAGCAACACCCCCCACCCCCACCCCCCGCAACGCTTCCCCAGCTCACGCGCACGACACACACATACACCCAGCATGTTCGAAATTCAGTTCTCCTATTGTGCACATCCAAGGTATACCTTATAGTCTGATGTCATTTTACATGTAATGTTATACAGTAAATCACTAAGGACAATCATGTTTTATTTTCAACCATTGTATTATTTCAGTCTGTAATAACTGTGTATTGTATAGGATGCTGCAGGTTAGGCGGGTTATGGGTGCTTATGTTTCACACACACACACACACACACACACACACACATCGTGCACCCCTTTTCCTGCCCGCAGCCTGTTGCCATGGAAACGGCTCCTCCACGAGCAGGGTCGCTGTCTGTGGTGCTGAACATTAACACGAGAGAGGGGGGCAAAATAATACTACATCCTGTCATTTTTAGCTGCAGTCCTAATTTTAAAAATCTTTTTAAATAATTCTAGGTGTAATTTTAAACACAATTTTATTCAATTGATTTGTGTAACATTATTTTTCTTTCCTTACGCATATTTTAATGTATCTCATCTGTAATTCGTGATGTGGTTGCTTAGAAACAAGCAGCCAGCAAAATTCAGGCTTTGTCACTGCTGCATGAAGGTGGATTGGGGGATGGGGCTCTGATGGCATTAGGTGGTTATTTGAGGAGAGAGGGGTGGAGTGGAGCTGAGAGGGAGAGAATAAAAAGGGTGTTGGCTATGGGAAAGCTCACGTGAGAGAGAGAGAGAGAGAGAGAGAGAGAGAGAGAGAGAGAGAGAGAGAGAGATTTTTTGCTGCAGCCCAGTGCACACTGCTGCAGTTTCTCACTTTCTCTTTAATGGGGAGGGGTGAGGGGAAGAAGTTAAATCAGACCGGACATGTTGCTGCTATTTCTCAGTCTAGTTTATTAGACACATTTATGCTGTAGACATACTACAGTATTTCCAGAATTTTATTTATACTTTTGTAATCCCAGGAAAAGCAAAGTATGCAATACAGCTAATAGTACAACTCTGAATGTTCATATAAACCAAGCTTTCAAATGAAATGTGCAATAAACAATGTTGATAATAAAATACTGTTAACCAAAACAAAGTAAACCTTGGTGAGTTAGATCATTATAATTTTAAGAGCTTAGTCATTTTATTCACCCACCTGGTGTACACACATACAAAACACACAGCATTGTATCATGCAGGAATACAGAATGTTTCTTTGCTTTTTTTAATCTTGTCAGATGTACTAATGTATCAATATCATTACTTTCAGTTTCTTATTTTACTGAAACACATTTTTATGGATATCCAGGCAGTCAAAATCCAGTGCTTGTGTTCTGAAAAAGCTACATACAGTTTATGCGGGTTATTTCCCTTTTACCTGTACTGCTTGCATTATATAAACTGTAATAAAAAGCATCACCAATACAATGTGTTTATATCTATCTAGTCATAAAAATTAACAGAGCACATGCGAGTACTATTTATTATGATGTACACAGAGTCTTGAAGCTGAGGCTAGCAGGTTAGACAGAATTTTATAAAAAAGAAAATCCCCAAGCAGAATGTGTTGAGTTGAAATAAGATACATACCTTCAACTCAACACACAATTCACTATGTAAATTGACAGCCCTGGGCTGAAAGAGAGTTGCAAGAAGGATAATAATTAACTCTCTCTTTCTCTCTTTTACTCACTTGTAGTAATTCCTTTTTATTCTTATGTAGCAATCAGCATATACACATTTATTATTAGAGCTTACAATTCCTTGAGGTGTCTGTCCTGCCTGCCATACATGCAGATGTCCTGACATCTGCATGTATTTTAGTTTTAAAACATTTTTTAAAACATTTAATTGTTTACAAATAAAAAACCATTGGATAGCTTTTAGAACTGCAGAGTAGGAAAATTATGAAGTGCACATTATAGGTTAACACACAACCATATAAATAATACACCAACAGTGTATCACTTTACAAAAAAGGAAGAAAAAAAAACACTTTAAATTCATTAATCACAAAATAATGCTGAATCAGTTTCAAGTTCTCAGAAAACATTTCAATAGTATAAGGGAGCTGGACATTTTAGCTAAGTCTTAAGGCAACCAAATAAATTGCGTAAACAAACAAACAAACAAACAAACACAACCCACAGTTAAATTAAACATAATAATAAAACCTTGCTGTAGTTGTGTTTTTTCTACATAGTACAACAATATTGCAGTAAGTCTATGAAATAGTATGACTATATTATATATGGTCACAACAATGCAAGCTGTATGTCTTTCTAGTCTGTCTAATATGTGCTTATTTACAGTAATGTTTGAAAGTTATATAAATAAAATGAAATTGATTTGAAACTTTATTCATGTTGATTGAAAAGTATAATCCTAAATGAGCCTACTTGTGCTGTGATACTTCATGAGTTAGCAAATATGCTAATAAATGCATAACAACTAACTAATATTTCTAATTAATAAAAATAAAATTCGGTAATGCAATACAAATTATATAAATGAGCCCTCTGTGTCATTTTCTGTTTGTCACACTTGTCTCTTCAGCTTTTTAAATACCTTTATTTTATTTTTATTTTGTTTTTTTACAAATATTTTGTATAACACACAACATAAACACAAAGACCTAATTTCCTATTTATACTGTAGTGGTTTTAGTATGTATTGTTAGTAGTATGTAGTTGTTTCTTAATATCAAATTGAAATGAAATATTAGACACCCATTAGAGAGGGGTTAAAAATCTCCAGTTCAAAGTAATCACCATGTACTGTACATAATGTCAGGATCCTATTACTTTGGTCACATTTTGTTGTGCGTCTTCGCGTTACTTCCTTTTTTATTTACTTGCTGCATTTTAGCCTTTTTCAAGCACAATTGAAAGCTTTCATGAAACACTCAAAGCAAAGTCCCAAAAAAATCATATAAAGTGAGAAAATTACCATAGACAGAGCTATTATGCAGGTTCATGCATGGAGCCTAATTCACACTGAATATTTTGGAAAGGGTGGAAATAGGAGTGAGAATATCCTTTACTAGGTAAGTATATACATCAGTCACTAATGTATTTTTTAATACAGATTTAAAAAGTAATTTGCACACAGGTGTGTTGGACTTCAAGAATTCATTTAGAAATAAGGACATACATTTGGTGCACAGAAAAAGAATCCAAGTAGAGACACCATCTAAATAAAAAAATTATTGGGCAGGTCGGCAAGATGCTCCATTTTCGTAGGTTCTTCTTAGCATAACTTGAGAATCAGTAGGTTGAATGAAGCCTCACGAAGAACTGCTGCTGGTGGTGGTGGAGGCCTAACAATAAGAGAACAAAAAGAGAATCAGAGACAGACATTGTACCAGCAGTTACTCTGTAATTAATCAAAATGTAAACATCTCATGCAGCTATCACCTGTCAATCAAAAAAAAAAAAAAAACATCTTGGCTTAAACCATGTTTGTTTTTTTTTCCAAGGAGATGAGAATTTATCTAAAAAAAAATACCATGCTCAGAGAATACCTGGGATTGTGAAGATGATTATCATATAAAAATAAGAGCTTGTGATTCTTGTAAGTAATTATCAATCAACCAGAAATTATATATCATCTAAAATTATGTAAAAGTATGTATACTAAATGTGTATATAAATATTATATACATAACAGAACAAGCAAAAAAGATCAATTATGGTAATGGTGTTCAGCATATTATGAAGGAAAATTATTTACATCCAAATTACATCATGCAAAAGAAAATGTGAAGGGTGTGCCTAGAGAGCTGTCTCTTCTCTTAAATTTATTTTGTATATAATTGAAGGTGAAGGTTTGCTTAAAAGATGTTAAGTATCATTTTCAGGTAGCCTGTTGGTTAGTTGAAGAGCATGCCAAAAGTATCCTGAAGTTCTATAACAGGTATCTGTAGATTTGGAATAAAAAAGAATGGTCAGGAGAAACACAGAACTTGATCTCCTTTTTTAATTTAAATAACCATTTGAATGTGATTTGCTGCTAATCAAAAAATTCAATAATCATTATCATTACAATTTTTTTCATGTCATACTAGGAATGCCAAGGATGAACTACTGTATACACACTGTAAATACTATGTATTTACCATGAGCACATTCTTTCTGTAGCATTGTAAATATCAAACTTTGGAGCAGCACGGGATTTAACAAAAACAGGCTTAGTTTAAAAAGTTTGGCTTGGCCAATATGACATCCAGGAATAAATCTTAATTAAATTAAATTAAATTAATTACTTCCACAACTTCTCCAACAGCAGGACAGATTGAACACCACAAAACACAAAAAATAGATAAAGACAAACAGGTGTACTCATTTCAAGAAATGTAAAAAGTTAAAGGGCGCATGGCTGAGGTGCTCCAGAAAGAAGATGGCAGAACCGCATACCTCCAGCATGAGAAGGGACATCTCTCATTTTGAGTACTTTAGAATAGAAAAAAACAAGAGACAATTTTAATTAATGTGTTAAGTTGTCGCAAAAAAAAAAAACAAGGTAAAATATGGCAGAGCGTAGAAATGGACACTTGATTACAGTACATTTAATTACGTGGCATCATTATAAATAGTAGTATGTTCATTGGATTGAAATGAACATAATATTGTCAAACTGGTCAAAAGCATGGTTAAAACAATCTAGAAATATTTAAATGACTATGGAAATATTTAATTGACCAAATTTTAAAAATGCAATTTAAATCAAATCACCAATTAGGTTTAATACTTATATTAAAAAAACAATGGCAAGACAATGGCAAAAATAACATATAAAATACCCGAAGAAGGGAAAGTAATAGTTGAGAAATTTTTCCTTTCCTGTTCTCTCACTCTCTTTCTCTCTCTCTCTCACTCAATCTGAAAGAGAGAGAGATTCCATTGTGCACTTACCTTTCTGTTTGTAGAAAAATCCGTTCAAAGAAGAAGTATTATAACACTATCATTAGATTCGACCACAAAGAAAGTACAAAATAATTTTTAAATTAGATTAAATTAAAGACAGACATAAAATTAAACTATACCACAACCAGATAAAAAGCTCTGAGTTTTGAGCCTGACCCAGAAAACTAATACATCAATTACTATGCTAAAAAAAATTATCCAAGTACACTTGCCACAGCAATTATTGCATTCTGTGTTATTCCGTAGGTGAGCTTAAGTTTTAAATCTCTCCCCAATATAAAGCATTCATATGTATGTTGCAAAACCGCCAACAATAACAAGGCACGTCTCTGCTTATATAATCTCACAAGGTTTGTATACAGAGAAGAACTAGAATGTTTGTGTTACGGGTTCATTGCGGACACAAGTGCATGTCAACAGATTTTACTATACTTAAATGGAACAAAAATGTACTTCTGTGGTCAAGAAACAGACGATCAGGTGATTAATAAACTACATTGTAAATCAAGAGGAAAATAAGGAAACCAGAACAAGATTATGTCTGGTTTACCCAATTCTGAATCAAGGTTTGGCAAGACCAAACCTTTAACAATTAGAATTAAAAAAACACAGAAAAAAACAAATGTGCATTGTAGGCAAAATCCTAAAAAAGCTATGGAATTCTAAGCTGCTATGGAGACTAAGAACCACTATAAGATAATTACTAACATCTATTTGCACTGATACAGGCTTAAGCTTTTGGTCACATGAGACCAAATATACAGTACAATTATCATAAAAATACACATTACAGTGTATTAAAAATACCAAACAAAATGAATATTCATAAATGTACAGCAAACAAGAAATTATTAAATTTAAATAGATACAAATGTGTCTCACAGATTTATCCAGCATCCTTGTATTTAAATCAGTTAAAATTAATAGCTACTTCCAGTACGTCCATTTTAAATGACACCCTGACACCCTTTACACAGGGACTTTCAGTATCTCTCATCTGTATGAAGGCTTCCAGTACTGAGGTGGAAAACCAAAAATACTTTTTTCACTTTTTTATGTTACTTTTTGTGTCACATCTGTTTGTAAATGTGTTACCTTGCTGCAAAACAAATCTATATGGATACTAATAAAGTAAACCTAGCCCTAACCTAATCTAATATGTGCTTTTGAGATGAAACTGAAGATTTCAAATCAATATGCCAAACAGCCTTTAATTAAACATGCCAGCGTTCATTTTACAGCCAACTTGGCAAATTCTACATAAAACCTTTCATAAGGAAAGTGACTGAATGTTGAAGAGGTTTACAAGAATGTGTCTTTGGCCAGTAAAGTTGATGCAGCTGGGCCACTGTGTCTATTCCCCCTTGTTAAGCAAACACAAGTAGATATAATTTATCTCATTTCTTTTGGCCCAAGCTATCAAAACACCAGCTTTCCTTTTTCTGCTAGAAATAATTTGTACTAGAAAACTGCCAACAATAAAAAGACAAATCTCTGTTTACACAATCTCACAAGATTTGAAAACAGAGAAGGTCTAGAATGTTTGTGTCACAAGTTCAGATGAGGACACATTGCATGTCAACAAACTTATACAGTATATATATAAATATATTTGTTAAACAGCACAAAAATGTACTGTGGAATTGTGGTCAAGACATAAGTCAAGAGATCAACAAACACCATTGTAAACCAATAGCAGGACAAGAAAACCAGAATGAGATTAGATCCAGCTAAACAAATTCTGAATCAAGGCTTGGCGAGGTTAAACTACAGTATGAAGTTTATAGCTGAGCATGTCAAACCATCATAATGCCCACAGATAGTCTTTAATAAAGTGTGCCAGTCTTACCACAAAATACACAGATGAGTATTTGGTAGCCAACTTGATAAATTTGACATAAAACGTCCTGTTAGGAAAATGAGTGAATGTTGAAGAGGTTTTCCAACAAAAAACAAAATGTTTTTTTGACCTGTAAAGTTGATGCAGCTGGTCATAACAAGCAAACACAAGCAGATACAATTTATTTCATTCCCTTTAGCCCAAGCTTTCAAAACAACAGCTTTCCCCTTTTACTGCTAGAAATAATTTGTACTAGGAGACTGCCAACAATAACAAAGCAAATCTCTGCTTGCACAATTTCACAAGTGTTGCATAAACAGAAGGTCTAAAATGTTTGTGTCAGGAGTTCAGTTTAGGACACAAGTGCATGTCAAAACATTTTTTTTATACTTGGGAAATGGCAAAAATGTACCTCAAAATTGTGATAAAGAAGCAGATATAGATCAGGTGATTATTTAGATATTTAATATCCTATTAAACAAATTCAAAATCAAAGCTTGACAACAATTTAAAGAATAAAACCACAGGAAAAACAAAGGTGCAGCATAAACAAATGCTAGAAAATATGAAGGTAGGTGCTGTAAAATTCTAAGCTGCTATGCAGACTAAGAATTACCGTAAAATAATTACTAACATGCATTTGCATGCAGGGTTAAGCTTAGAGTCACATAATATACACAAAATATACAGTACACTTATCATAATAATACGCAGTACACACTGAATATTTAAAAAATAATAATAATACCAGAAAAATGTTTAAAACCAAAATTTAAAAAAATCATATTCAGAAATGGATAGCAAAATAAGTAATGATAATATTCAAATAGTTAAAAAAATGTGTCTAACAGATGTATAATTGTTTTTACAGCTTCCTTATTTTTAAATCAGTTAAAATGGATAGCTACTTCCATTATGTGTATTTGCCTGGTAAAGTTGATGCAGTTGATAAAGTTTGCCTGGTAAAGTTGGGCTCATGTGCCTGTACCCCTTGTTAAGCAAACACAAGTAGATACAATGTATCTCATTCATTTTGGCATATGCTTTCAAAACACCAGATTTCCCATTTCTGCTAAAATCATTTGTACCAGTAGACATTGGCCACCAATGTGTGTTAAAATTTAAGAAACAATTTGATACTATTAAGGGAGGGCAACTACAGTCCTATTATATATTAGAAGAATACTTTTCATGATATGCAAATGTGTGCTCTATGTGTGGCTATTTGTAATATAATTAACAAAGAAAGAGCTTTCAGGACAGCTGAAAACTACCTAGGGATGGCATAGAGGGATGTGAGGTTAGGCGAATGTGTTCTTAGCAAACAATCTGATAGCAGTGACTTTAGAAAAATGAGCCATCTACCATCTATTCTTAACCTTAATACTGAAGTGCCACTGCCCTGCATATTTTAGCATTTTCCCTGCTCCACCACACCCAATTTATTTAAAAAAAGGCTATAAATATGTAAAGTAGTTAAATTAGGTGTACAAGAAGGTGAGTACCTTCTACAGAGCAGTAGTCCCTCTGAAGTAAAGTCGAGAACCACTGATCTATAGCACTTAGTTTAGTTACTACTAGCTCAACAGTAAAAGACCTGGGCGTAATATTAGACAGTAACTTGTCCTTTGAAAAGCATCCTATCGGTATCTGATGCAGAAAAGCTAGTTCATCCATTCATGACCACCAGACTGGACTATTGTAATGCATTACTAGGTGGTTGTCCTGCATCCTCAATAAACAAGCTTCAGTTAGTCCAAAATGCAGCCGCCAGGGTTCTCACTAGATCCAGAAAATATGATCATATAACCCCAATATTATCATCCCTGAACTGGCTACCTGTTCAGTTTAGAATTAATTACAAAATAGTATTACTTACATACAAGGCTTTAAATGGTTTAGCTTCCACATACCTAACCAGTCTTCTGCTACAATCCACTATGTTCCTTAAGATCATAAAACTCCGGACTTCTGGTTGTTCCCAGAATTTTAAAATCTACAAAAGGGGGTAGGGCATTTTCATATTTAGCTCCAAAGCTTTGGAATAGCCTTCCAGACAGTGTTCGGGGCTCAGACATGGTTTCCCAATTCAAAAGTAGACTCAAGACGCATCTCTTTAATCTGGCATACATGTAACTCATCCCATAACCTCATACTCCAGTACATCTATCCTGAATGGCAACTACGCTAATTCTCTCCATCTGTTCTGTATTTTTCTGTATTTTCTGCCCTCTGCACCTACTGACTCCTTGTGCTGAACTTGACTTCGTGTTAATTTAAATAACTTCTGTTATATTGAACTTTCACCTGCACAACACACATGATGTTATTTCTATCTGTTAACACCCAAATGAGGATGGGTTCCCTGATTGAGTCCAGTTCCTCTCAAGGTTTCTTCCTTTTCGCATTCACGATCTCATCAGAGAGTTTGGCTGAAACTGACATATCCTCTATTTCTCCAAGAATGGAACAACAAATAACACCAGACTCTATGTTAATAAATATGAATTACATAAAAAAATTACCTTTTGCAGACACATAAGTAATATGATGTGAGTTAAAAGTGCAGATGACAGAAGTACCATTAACTGCCATCAGACTATTATGTATCTCCATTGATAATTACTTTCAAGGTGTATTTCAGAGCCAAAAACACAACAGAAAGACTACCTGATGATTACCTGTTTACCTAACTACAAATCCTTTGTCACACAGATAAAAGAGGCCATATATGCATATGTATTAACACATGCATCCAAACAGAATGTGAAATAACACCCCAACACCTATTAAAACAGCAAACACTACCTACCTAAAGTAGGTGAGTATACACAGCTGAGTTACTACTCTCAGTCAGTGTTTTGCACCTCACTATTACTTCTATCTAATACTAGTTACAAAGTATTAAGCCCCCTTTGGCACAGGTTGTCTAACCACCAGTTTTTGGATCAGCTTGAATGGAATTGTGATCAGTATGAATGATCAGTAACAAAAATGAGTCCATTCCAATTACCATTGCCAAATCTTGTCTTATATAACCTCGGTCAGGTGACGTTATCTGATGAGATGCACCTGCAGGTTATAAATAGGAGTGAAACGGAAACATTCGGAAACGGAAACATTCCTCAGAACAATTTTGTCTGAAGGGACGTCCAGTCACGCAGGCAGTGCGGCACTGGAACACAGCATCTCGTTACCACTTTTTCAGGGAACAGGGTTACAGCAAAGTAACACTCGATGCTGCGTAAAAACGCTATGGGAACGAGAATACAAACGCCGCCGCACTGCAAGTGTCTGAACGCCCAAGGTTGTGTAGCGTGTGCGCACAAAGGCCGAGGATCTGGCAGTTTGACTTAAGGACCCGTAAGCCCGGAGTGGCATGAACATCCAGACTATAAAATCTAACAAATGTGTGCCAATGTGAGGACCAACCTCACACACTTGCTGCAGTGGAATACCTCTTGCTAGCGCAATAGATGAGGCGATCCCCCTGGTCGAATGAGCCCTAATTCGTAGAGGCAAAGTGAGCCCACAGGCCTCACAGGAGAGGGCAATAGCATCTCTCACCCAGTGTGACACGGTCTGTGTAGTGGCGCCTGCCCCCAAGTTGCGGCCCCCATAGCATATGAAAAGCTGCTCTGACTTACGCCATTGCCTGGTGCGGTGGACGTAATTTTGAAGAGCATGTACTGGACACAGTAAGTGAAGTCTCTCCTGCTCCGGAGCTGTAAAAGGCGGAGGACAGAAGGCTTCAAGAACAACAGGGTGCGTGGTTGAGAATAGAACTTTCGGAAGATAGTTCGGGTGAGGATGCAAAATGCCCTTGACTAGCCCAGGGGCAAAGTCTAGGCAGGATGGGGAGACTGAAAAGGCGTGCAGATCTCCAATTCTCTTCAGAGAGGTATTGGCCATTTGAAAAAACATTTTAAGGGTCAGAAGCCTGACAGGCGCTGACTCCAGTGGTTTGAAAGGGGTGTGTCTATTGGACCTTCGAGCACAATAAATAAATCCCAAGAAGGGACAGTGGCTCTAGTGGGTGGCCTCAACCGTTTAGCTCCACGAATGAATTGGGCGACTAAAGGGTGCTTTCCCACGGAAACCCCATCAATCAGAACATGGCAGGCTGAAATAGCAGCTACGTACGTTCTGAGAGTACTAGGGCACAAGCCTAAGGATAACTTTTCCTGCAGAAACTCCAGCACTGAAACAATTCGGCAGTGGACTTGGTCTACATGTTTTGTCATGCAACAATTTTCAAATACATTCCATTTAAGGGCATAAGCTTTTCTAGTGGAGGGATCCCTAGCACTTAGAATAGTCTTAATTACGCTGGGTGGAAGACCAGCTTGACTTAGTTGATCCCGCTCAGGGGCCAAACGTGAAGGTTCCAAAGCTCGGGCCGGGAATAAAACATTGTCCCCTGCGCCTGAGACAGAAGAACCTCTTCTCACTGGAATCACCCATGGTGAGGAAAGATATTAGATCCCAGAACCACACTCTGGTCGGCCAAGAGGGCGCTATCAATAAGAGGCGCAAACGCTGTTGATGGACCCTCGCCAGGACTCCCGGGAGCAGAGCTATTGGAGAAAACGCATAAAAGCGTAAATTGGGCCACGTATGGGCCATCGTGTCCACACCCAGGGGAGCTGGAAGAGTCAGAGAATAGTAGAGGAGACATTGTGCTGTCTCTTGGGAGGCAAAGAGGTCCACCTCTGCTATAAAGAATCTTTCCCAGTTCTGACTGACTACTTCGGGGTGGAGTCTCCTATCCCCGTGTGTCACAGCTTGTCTGGACAGTAAGTCTGCTCCCACATTCATGTGCCCCAGAATGTAAATCGCCCTAAGGGACAGGAACTTGTCCTGTGCCCAAAGCAGAACCTGGTGCGCTAGCTTGTTCAAGCGGCGCAAGCACAGTCCGCCCTGGCGATTTATGTTTCAAACTACCAACGTGTTGTCCCCCTGCACTAGAATATGGTAGCCTCATGGTAACTGCTGGCAGAAGTGCTATAGGACCTAAAATAGAGCCATCATTTCGAGGCAATTGATGTGCTATGCGAGAAGATGGCCTCTCCAGCTCCCTTGGGCTGGACGGCCATCCAAGACCGCACCCCAGCCTGTAAGGGAAGCGTCTGTCATTAACATTTGCGACTTCAGCCCGTGAAGATCTAGGATTGGATGCAGCCCCCTGTTTTTCTTGGAAACCAAGAAATAACCACTGTAGTACTCTGACTATGTACATGTTTTATGGCCCCTTTTTCCAGCAACGTCTGCAGTTCGAGAGTCAACAAATGCGCCCTTTCCGGTATCACTGAAGTGGAGACCACGCCGTTGAAACGCGGAGGGCGATATACGAAATGAATCCTGTAGCCTTTTTCTACAGTCCTTAGTACCCAAGGAGATATGCCTGGCAGTAGCTTCCACGCTGTCAGTTTCTCTCAAAGAGGTACAAGTTTTAGCACTTCGGCTGTACCGGGGGGGGGGGGGGGGGGGATGTTAGCGGTTCGGCATCCTGAGGTACAGCAGGATATGACCGAAGGGCTAACGTGGTGTTGGAGACCGGTGTTGTCCGAAACTCCAATAGTGGCGGAGCCTGAACATTGGCCTCCTGGAGGTGCCACTTCCTTATTGAAAAGAATGTTACGTGCCTTCTTCTTAGAGAAGAAGACAGTGCTGCGGTCTGATCTCCTTGAGGCGGCTTTTGAAGGGCGGCGAGCCATACCCCAGTCCTTACAAGGGGGTGCCCGGCTGCTAACACTTACCTTCTGAGCCTCCTGCCTGGCGAGAATCAGATCTGGTCTGGACTGTTGCCCACCGAGTCTCGACCAGATCTGATTCTCGCCAGACGGGAGGTACAGAAGAAAAGCGTGTGTGCACGTGTGCAGTGAAGCGGCGGCCTGAACTGCTGCCTGAAACGCCTTTCCCACCAGGGTAGGTGAGAGTCTACACGGCTTGGAGGGAAGTGTTGGCTTTTTTTTTTTTAGGGAGGATAATGTCCCAGGAGAGAGTCTCTTCTACACACTCACAAGAAGCACCGAGGCGCACTTGTGAAGTGGAGGGAGAGACTTCCCGATCAGATGAGAGGGTGAGAGAAAGGAGGGAGAAATCCGTCTCGCGCACCTCTGCCAGATCGGCTTGTGAGCCCCAGAAATGCAGCGTGGCTCATGGTTCTCTAAGGAAAGAGAGGTGCTTGCAAAGCACCTTCATAGGGAGAAGATCACAATGTTCACAGTCTCCTTGGAGCCCAAAGAGAGTGTGCTTTTCGCCCAAACACAAAGTGTGGAGATCGCCCTCCGAACAGAAATTTTCACAAGGAGGGACACATCTCGTTTTAAACTCTGCTAATTTATAGGTGAGTTAACACTTTTCTTTCTTTTATCTTGCTTGTAAACACACGTGACACAATGCGGTCTAAGGACAAAAAGATCTGAGGAATGTTTCCGGTTCACTTCTATTTATAACCTGCAGGTGAGTCTCATCAGACAACGTCACCTGACCGAGGTTATATAAGCCAAAATTTGGTGTGTTTGATACACACATGCCTTACAACCGGCAACATGAAAAGATGTTCCCATAGCGTTTTCACACAGCATCGAGTGTAGCTTTTGAAAGGTAACTTCCTATTTTCTGGATTTATGAAAAAGAGCATTTAAATAAAAGTGATGTCATATTTTGGAACCTGTTTACGGTCCAACAGTTCTGAAATTGCAAACTCGTAGTAGTTGTCAGATGTCTCTCTGGGTTTAAAAGGTAGCTTATAATGAAACTTACCCATCATCTTGATTTGACCTTCAAGTTTTTGTCCAGGAAATTAGTTTAATATGCTAGTTATGTTAGTGGATCTTTAACAAGGGTATGCACAATGTTTGCAAATGTTCAGGAAGTTAAATACAGGGAAAACATGTTGCAGCCTGAAACGTGAGATGCATCTTGTTTGAGAAGCTTTTCTGTTTCCTTGGTGTGGGGTGGAGCTGCATCCACCATAGTGATTTTTTTTTTGTTTGTTTTTGTAAAATTTTCACTCAGTATGTAGTTAGGGACTTGTTGGGGACTTTTTCACTCAGTCGGTTGTTGGGGACTAGTGACTAAGCTCGCTCACTAAAGCCTAGTTACTGTGGATTCTCAGTGGCTGAGTTGTGAAGAACTGAAGAACTTGTATTAATAAAAACTTCAAAGTAAAGTAGTTCAATTATGTAAAAGTGTCAGACAGAAAGTATTCATGAAAAAAAATCTAATTTAACCTAAAGTGTCAATCAGGGAAAAATAGATTTTCTGTGAAAATTCAGGGAGTAAAAGATGGCTCGTCACCAACTTGCAGAAAAAATGCCATCTGTCTGTAGGACATTTACAGTCGTTTATGAACAGCACTTGCACATTTCATGTCAGTTGCGAGTTAGTGCCACATGTCCAATACAGTCCAGACATTGCTCCAAGCTATTTTTACATGTTTTGACCAACAAAAAAGTACCTATATGACTTGCAGCATGCTGTCCGGGTATAACTCCAAAGTAGAAAATGTTTTACCTTGATGATATGCTGGGATAAGTGCATTACTTTAAAAGGAAATTAAACAGAGAAATAAAAATTGTTTTTACTCTTAGAAATGTTATTCTGCACAAACAACAGTCCTGGTTTGACTTAAACACCGCTGATATAAACCTAAAGTAAGGAGAAAAAAATTACATCCTACCTGTAGAGTAGATGCAGCTGAGTCACTAGTCTCAGTTATTCCTGTGCTCCTAGGTATACTAGACACAATGTATCCCGTCCCCTTTGGCACAGGTTGTCTAACTACTAGCATTCCTCTTCTGGTTTCAGCTAGAAATAAACTGTATAATAATATAATTCAGTAAGCATCATTGGACACAAGGGTGGAACCTGCAAGTTCTTCTCACTGATCACACTGTTCCTACAAGGAGGAGCAGCTTTACTGGACTTTGATTTCTAACACTTCAGCACAATGGTCACCATATGTTAATCAGTAACAGGAATGACACTGAGCCCAGTCCAATTACCAAATACAGGTTTGGATCTGAAAAGATATCATATTCTAAACGTACTTTATTCATGTCAGCATAGCTTTTAAAGGCGATCTCCACTGTGGACAGTTTAATGGTAACTGTAGAAGAAAAAGATGGCTCTCCGTTATCCTTGGCGATCACCACAAGCCACTGGTGGCGTGAGTCTCTATTACTGAACATTCTTGTGGTCCGAATCTCTCTGTTGTACTGGTCCAATCTGAATAAAGTAGCATCAGTATTTTGGAGAAATTGGTAAGTAATTCAAAAGTTGTGAACAGAATCGGAGTCTATAGCAATTACTTTGGCTTTAAGAGTTCCTTTATCGGTGGATCTCAGTATTTTTTCCTCCACCACTGTGTGCGCCATAGAGACACAATAACTGGGGTGTTGTTGTTCTGGTCCATAATAATAATGTGAACAGTCATGTTACTGCTTGGTGGGTGAAGTCTCATTGCCAGATAATAGAGGATTTCCGCGGTCAGTAATGGTAAATGTGATGTCATATTCTGGGACATGTTCCCAGTCCAACGGTTCTGAAACTACAAGCTCATAATAGTTGCCAGATGTCTCTCCAAGTTTAAAAGGGAGCTTATAACTGTATCTGTATATCCTTTTTAATAGGACTTGAAAAGGATTTAATAGAAATTGCCGGATGGTTCTTATCATTGATTAGTATAGTTACTTTGCATTGCCCATATAATGAATTTGCACCTTTGTCTTTAGCTATTATTTCTGCATTGTAAATTCTAAAATCCTCATAATTGATAATTTCCCAAACTCTTATTTCAACGTTATTTGGATTTAATCCAAATGTCTTTTGTGTTTTTTTAGAGGTAATTCAATTTGATTACAAGGTGGCCAATGGGTGAGTTTTCCATTAGATTTATGGTATAGCTGTCTTTATTAAACTGGGGGGCGTTGTCGTTGGTATCTAGCACACAAACAATCATTTTAGCTGTACAAGAGCATGCAGGAGCACCACTGTCGATAGCAGTGAGTATTAAATTATGAATATGCACGTTTCTCTTGGTCCAGAGATCTTTTAAAAATTAAGTTTGGAAATTTTTATCCTTCCCATCCAGTTTGTATGTCAATATTAAGGTACTCACTTTCGCTGAAATAATAGGTTTTAATAGAGCTTGAGCCAACATCGGGGTCAACAGCATTAGTGAGAGAAAACTTACAAGGTGAATGGTATCCCAACGAAATTGCGGTGAATTATCATTTATGTCTATTATCAATATTGGCAGAAGTCACCTTCCCGAATGTTTGGCTTTGAGTAGTTGCTTTTCTTGAAGCAAAAACCTGTAGTTAGTGCATTAGGCAAGGAATGCCCAACTTCTCTATGGGATACTTGCAGGAACAGTTGATAGTGAAATACCAAAAAGAATGACTGAGAAAAATCTCCAAATGTCTGATGAGATAAAACTCAGTATTTTGTACAAGGAACTGCGAGTTAAGACCAAGGAGTACATTTCTGTTTCTAAAGTATTATGAATATGAGAGTCTGAAACCATTTATGAAGTTGATTCAAATTCCTCTGTCTGTTAAAATTCCTGAACAAATATGAATAATATTTCCTCAATCAAGCCCACGACAGAAAAAAGAAAAATTACACCCAATATATATGAGGAAAATAGTCAAAACCTTCAGCTAAAACACAGACTTAACTATAGGTCTCATGACCAATGTCTTTTGAGGCTAAAATATAAAACAAAATCAAGGGGAAAATAGTAAAAATATAACTTTTGCCATCCTACCTGTAGAGTAGACGCAGCTGAGTCACTAGTCTCAGTCATTCCTGTGCTTCTTGGTATGCTAGATACAACGTATCTCGTCCCCTTTGGCACAGGTTGTCTAACTACCAGCTTTCCTTTTCTGGTTTCTGCTAGAAATAAACTGTACCAGTAGGCATCATTAGACACCAGTGTGGAATCTGCGATAGTAGAGTTCCTCTCACTGATCACACTGTTCCTACAGGAAGGAGCAGCTTTACTAGCCTTTGGTTTTTGACACTTCAGCACGATGGTCACCAGTATGGTGATCAGTAACAGGAATGACACAGAGCCCAGTCCGATTACCAGATACAGGTTTAAATCTGAAAAAACATCATATTCTAAAGGAACTTCAGTCATGCCAGCATAACTTTTAAGTGCAGTCTCCACTGTGGACAGTTTGATGGTGACTGTGGCAGAGAGAGAGGGCTCTCCGTTATCCTTGGCGACTACCACAAGGCGCTGGTGGCGCGAGTCTCTGTAACTGAACATTCTCGTCGTCCGAATCTCTCCGTTGTACTGGTCCAAACTAAACAATGTAGCATCAGTGTTCTGGAGAAACTGGTATGTAATCCGGGAGTTGTGCACAGAGTCTGTATCTATGGCAATCACTTTGGCTATCAGAGTTCCTTTATCAGTGGATCTCTGTATTTTCTCTTCAACCACTGAACCATGGGCACGCCACGGAGACACTATAACCGGGGTGTTGTCGTTCTGGTCCATAATAATAATGTGAACAGTCACATTACTGCTTAGTGGGGAAACACCAGAATCTCTGGCTTCAACATGAAAAATAAACTCCTTCTCTATCTCATAATCAAATGTCTTGAGCGCATAAAGGTTACCGTTCTCTGGATTAATAGAGAAGAGCATTGACATGGATGTGTTTGCGATTTCCTTTTCTATTATAAAATAAACTAGATATTGATTTTCATGCAGGTCTGGGTCATGTGCAGTGAGGGAGCCCAGTAATGCTCCTGGTGGATTATTTTCCATCACTTTTATGGTATAAAATGTTTGTGGAAATTGTGGAATATTGTCATTCACATCCAGAAGCTCTAAAGTTACAGTTTCATTATCAGATAATGAAGGATTTCCTCTGTCAGTAACAGTAAATGTGATGTCATATTCTGGGGTATGTTCACGGTCCAAAGGTTCTGAAACTACAAGCTCGTAATAGTTGTCAGATGTCTCTCTAAGTCTGAAAGGAAGCTTATCAGAAATATGTACATCTATTTCGCCATTTTCTCCAGAATCCTTATCACTCACACTAATCACTGCAATAACTGTGTCTGTAGCTATATCCTCTTTAATAGGACTTGAAAAGGATTTAATAGAAATTTCCGGATGATTGTCATTCATATCATTGATTAGTATAGTTACTTTGCATTGCCCAGATAGGGAATTGGCACCTTTGTCTTTAGCTATTATTTCTGCATTGTAAATTCTGAAATCCTCATAATTGATCATTTCCTTAACTCTTATTTCACCATTATTTGGATTTAATCCAAATGTCTCTTGTGTTTTCTCAGAGGTATATAGACTAAATGAGTATTCAATTTCAGAATTTGTGCCTTCATCCTTATCTGTTGCATTCAATTTGATTACAAGGTGGCCAATGGGTGAGTTTTCCATTAGATTTATGGTATAGCTGTCTTTATCAAACTGGGGGGCGTTGTCGTTGGTATCTAGCACACGAACAATAATTTTAGCTGTACCAGAGCGCGCAGGGGCGCCACCATCTACAGCAGTGAGTATTAGATTATGAATAGCCCGTTCCTCACGGTCCAGAGCTCTCTTCAAAATTAAGTCTGGAAATTTTGAACCATCCCGCCCAGTTTGTATGTCAATATTAAAGTACTCACTTTCGCTGAGATAATAGGTTTTAATTGAGTTTGAACCGACATCGGGGTCAACAGCATTGGTGAGAGAAAACTTCTCTCCTACTGGTGTTGATTCGGATATATCAAGGTGAATGGTATCCCGACGAAATTGCGGTGAATTATCGTTTATGTCCATAATCTCAAGTTCAATATTAAACATCCTTATCGGATTTTCAATAATGACGTCGAGTTTCAAAAAGCATGTAGCTGTTTTAAAGTTGCACAGTTGCTCCCTGTCCATTTTCTCCACAATGTAAAGCTCACCAGTCTCTTTGTTAACATCCAAGTATTTTTTGTTGGTCACAACATCCAGTCGCATCTTTCGTGCACTTAAGGTTTTTACATCAAGTCCTAAATCGGCTGCGAGATTTGAAACAACAGAACCCTCTTTCATTTCTTCGGGTATCGAGTAGTGCGTAACAGCAAACGTGGAGGATATAACCGCAAAAATGAGAAGGGATGTTGCGACGTACCTCCACAACAGCTGTTTCATGATGCGGATCTCCATTCTATGGATTTCAGCTATAAATAAACGCAAATACCACCAAAACACGCTGTTGGTTATTTAAGGGTAGGAATAAAGAAACAGATAATTAAAGGTTTTAAAAGAGTAATTTTCATCAGTTGCGTGAAGAACAAATTCTCGTCCGTATTCCAGAGAGGCAACTCCCCACAACCGGCTGCATACAAAAAATAATGGCCGCAACAGACAAACTAACAATCAGCTTTGCTGGTGAACAGCGACGCTAAGTGCACATACCTTTTCAGTACAATATCCTTTGTATTTTCTCATATTACAATATTAAAAAACATTTTTAAATGATTCGATGCATGTAATTTTTATTATAATATTTGGTAAGCACCGTTATCTAGAGCCAAAGAAATGCTGATACTTTAGCAAGTGTGGTTAGTAACGAAGTAAATGCAACCCGTTACTGTAGTTAAGTGTATTTTAATCAGCAATAATATTAAAACCACTTAAAGGTGAAGTGACTAATATTGCTTATTTTTATTATAAGGAGTCGGATATATTAGTCTGCAGGTAAACAAGGGCCAAATATTGATAGCTAAACAATTAAAATCTCTAAAATGGCATGTCTTCTAGAGTTTTTCTGAAATGCAGTAGTAGAAGCTACTAAAAGTGGTCAAAGATAGGACCCATGACAATTTAATGGCATCCTAATGGTCACCTGTTGCCTGAGCTGTTATAGAATACATTGCTGAAAAACCTAATGCTTGCTACAGTAGAAAAGTATCACAACACACTGTGCATAGCAGTTTGCTTCATGTGTGACTGCGTAGCTGAAGACTGGTTGGAGTGCCTATGATGATCCCATCCATGGGTAAAAATGCTTACAGTTAGAATGTTTTGTAAAATAACTAGGCCCTGGAGCAATGAAAGAAGGTGGCCTGTCTGATGAATCACATTTTCTTTTGCATTCTTAATGTGGATTCATTGCTTGCCTGGGCATGGAATGGCAGAAAAGATGCACTACGGAAAGGAGTACATCTTCATGGCAACATTGTTCACTAATGTAAGTGGTCTTTTTAAACAGGCTAATGCACCCTGCTACACTGGAAGAGAAATTGATCAGGAATGGGTTGATGAAAAACAGACAAAAGAAGTTCAAGGTGCTGAGTTGGCCTCCAATTTCATCTGTAGGATATACTGGAGAAACAAGTCTGATCCATGAAGGCCCATCCTAAAAAGTTACAAAGTTTAAAGATCTTCTGCCAGACATTTGGATGACATATACTACAGCAAACCTTTAATAGCCTACACAATTATAGGCACTCTCATCAATCTCACCGTAGGACAGTATGCCTATCTGCAAAGTTTTCAAAAGCCATTATTTTAATATGTCAACTCTTGTTTAATGACAGCCAATATATACGCATTAAAGAGGAGATCTCCCTACCCCATAGTACCTCAGTATGTCCCGGTGTAAATAAGTAGAAGTGAGTGCACCAAAATTATGTGAATATCACTACTTCACTTGGCAGAGGCTTTAATCAAAGCTGGTAATGTCTTAAGTGACAATTTTGACATGGCGTGAGTTTCTAAAATAAATGGTAAGTCCAGTAAATAGGGCCTACAGTTTGGATACAGGACAAAACCAGCACACTCCCTTCACACATCTCTTCATATCTCACATGGTAAGAGAATGTTGTGGCCAAGTACGCCTTAATAGTGGAAAATGCCATGCTTATTTTGAAAAGGCTGTAAGAGATGTGTTAATTGTTTCAAGTCATTTATTTGTGTGGCCTGCAGGTGTGATTCTCCAGGGACAATCTGACCATTTTGATTTATACACATTCAAATTCCATACAAACTTAAATAATTCTTTTAAGTGTGTAAAGCTGCTTTGGGACAATGCCAATTGTTAAAAGTGCTATACAAATAAAATTGAATTGAATTAAGTCTCACACTCAATTTACTGTCCTGCCCTCATACATGGCTGCCCAACCCCAGAAAGATGCATTTGACATGATCGTCTACTATATATGGGCAGTATGATACTCATCATAATTCCCTGTGACAGGAAGGCTGATTGCCTCCATGCAAATTTACAACTTGCTATGAACAGCATGCAACAGTGACTGTAGATTCATCTGCAAGAGGCTACCAACTGCTAGAACACTCACATATAGAAGTGAATAAACCAAGTTGCCACAAGAATCAACGTCATTAACCCCAATAGACCGAGGCCCATTTTTAATGTGATATACTCCTCTTTTCAAAAATTGTCCACTCCCAAAAAGAATTTATACATTCCACTGACAGACTCAATCAGTAACAACAACAATACAGAATCTAGGCTCTGTCAGTTTCAGAACAATCTTGGGCATGTTTACACAAAAATCTAGAGCATTTAGATCCTCTCTGAAAATCTTTTGTTCTGATTGAGCTGAAAAAGATTATTTATGTATTTAAATGGCCAGACGACTATCTTTAGCCTGGAATAATCCCTTGGCCACCTCAAAGTATTTTACAAATATTCAAGGACTTAGAGGAAACCTAAAAATGACCACCATGTAAGCGCATGTGCTGAAATAATAAAAAGTCAGGAAATTTTTCTAGGAAGGATTTATATTATGAGAGGAATATATGCATTTTGTAGACCAACTGAGGTGAATCTGTCAGTTTTATTTTATTTTATTTTATTTGGGCGAAGTGCATATATATATATATACGTTGTACCATGCACCTAAACGTCCTATCACTCCTTGCTTACTCTGGAGCTCACTGGGTAGACAGCCTCTCCCTTCTGCAGGTGTGTGAGGGGTTCGGGACCACCGGGATGGGCACCGACTGGTGATTAATCCTTACTAATGGATCTTGAGCTTCTCTTTTCATTTTCTCCCAGCATAGTTGCATAAATGCAATAACAGACACGAACTTTTTCTTTGTGAGAAAGTATAGAAAGGTTAAGCCAATTTGCTCTCCTGTGCCAAAATAAAACCAATTTCTCTTCCCAATGCATTGGGGGTACAACAGTGCAGGCCTATAGATAAGTAATTTATTATCTAGATCATTCCTTCCTTTAGCTCAGGCTGGTATAGAATAAAAATAAGGAAGACATCTTACTGCTATGGTGACTAAGCATTAACATTATCCTATAAGAGTTCAAGTTGTCTTCCTTGAAGGGAACAGAGAAAAATGTTGCTGCTATAGACTTCACATCTAGCAAGAGATGAAAGGATACTACCAGGTCATTTGGAAGTCGATGAGAAAGAACTTTTTTAACCATGTCCACATAATCCTGAGCAGAACACATATGGATGGAGTTCTGGTATAAAAAAAAATAGAGTTGTTTCTTTTTGTACTTCAGCAATATTGGCAGAAGTCACCCTCCCGAATGTTTGGTTTTGAGTAGTTGCTTATCTTGAAGCAAAAACTGGTGGACAGTGCATTAGGCAAGGAATGCTCAACTTCTCTATGCGATACTTGCAGGGATAGTCCATAGTGAAATACCAAAAATAATGACTGAGAAAGATCTTCAAGTGTCTAATGAGATGCAACTCAATATTTTGTACAAGGAACTGCAGGTTAAGACCAAGGAGTATATTTTTGTTTCTAAATTATTATGAATATCTTAATATTTACTCAATCAAGACCACGACAGAAAAAAAATACACCAAATATATATGAGCAAATTAGTCAAAACAGACTTGACTTCAGGCAAGAAAAAAGTCTCTTTGGGCTAAAATATGAAGCAAAATCAAGGACAAAATGGTAAAAATATAACTTTTTCCATCCTACCTGTAGAGTAGACGCAGCTGAGTCACTAGTCTCAGTCATTCCTGTGCTTCTTGGTATGCTAGATACAACGTATCTCGTCCCCTTTGGCACAGGCTGTCTAACTACCAGCTTCCCTTTTCTGGTTTCTGCTAGAAATAAACTGTACCAGTAGGCATCATTGGATACCAGCGTGGAATCTGCGATGGTAGAGTTCCTCTCACTGATCACACTGTTCCTACAAGAAGGAGCAGCTTTACTAGCCTTTGGTTTCTGACACTTCAGCACGATGGTCACCAGTATGGTGATCAGTAACAGGAATGACACAGAGCCCAGGCCGATTACCAGATACAGGTTTAAATCTGAAAAAATATCATATTCTAAAGGAACTTCAGTCATGTCAGCATAGCTTTTAAGTGCGGTCTCCACTGTGGACAGTTTGATGGTGACTGTGGCAGAGAGAGAGGGCTCTCCGTTATCCTTGGCGATCACCACAAGGCGCTGGTGGCGTGAGTCTCTGTAACTGAACATTCTTGTGGTCCGGATCTCTCCGTTGTATTGGTCCAAACTGAACAATGTAGCATCAGTGTTCTGAAGAAACTGATATGTAATCCGGGAGTTGTGCACCGAGTCTGTGTCTATAGCAATCACTTTGGCTATGAGAGTTCCTTTATCAGTGGATCTTGGTATTTTCTCTTCAACCACTGAGCCATGGGCACGCCACGGAGACACTATAACCGGGGTGTTGTCGTTCTGGTCCATAATAATAATGTGAACAGTCACATTACTTCTTAGTGGGGGAACACCAGAGTCTCTGGCCTCAATGTGAAAAAGAAACTCTTTTTCTATCTCATAATCAAATGTCTTGAGCGCGTAAAGGTTACCGTTCTCTGGATTAATGGAAAAGAGCATTGACATGGATGTGTTTGCGATTTCCTTTTCTATTATAAAATAAACTAGATACTGATTTTCATGAAGGTCTGGGTCATGTGCAGTGAGGAAGCCCAGTGATGCTCCTGGTGGATTATTTTCCATTACTTTTATGGTATAAAATGATTGTGGAAATTGTGGAATATTGTCATTTACATCCAGGAGCTCTAATGTTACAGTTTCATTATCAGATAATGGAGGATTTCCTCTGTCAGTAACAGTAAATGTGATGTCATATTCTGGGGTATGTTCACGGTCCAATGGTTCTGAAACTACAAGCTCGTAATAGTTGTCAGATGTTTCTCTAAGTCTAAAAGGAAGCTTATCAGAAATATGTACATCTATTTCGCCATTTTCTCCCGAATCCTTATCACTCACACTAATCACTGCAATAACTGTGTCTGTAGCTATATCCTCTTTAATAGGACTTGAAAAGGATTTAATAGAAATTTCCGGATGATTGTCATTCATATCATTGATTAGTATAGTTACTTTGCATTGCCCAGATAATGAATTGGCGCCTTTGTCTTTAGCTATTATTTCTGCATTGTAAATTCTAAAATCCTCATAATTGATCATTTCCTTAACTCTTATTTCACCATTATTTGGATTTAATCCAAATGTCTCTTGTGTTTTCTCAGAGGTATATAGACTAAATGAGTATTCAATTTCAGAATTTGTGCCTTCATCCTTATCTGTTGCATTCAATTTGATTACAAGGTGGCCAATGGGTGAGTTTTCCATTAGATTTATGGTATAGCTGTCTTTATCAAACTGGGGGGCGTTGTCGTTGGTATCTAGCACACGAACAATAATTTTAGCTGTACCAGAGCGCGCAGGGGCGCCACCATCTACAGCAGTGAGTATTAGATTATGAATAGCCCGTTCCTCACGGTCCAGAGCTTTTTTTAAAATCAAGTCTGTAAATTTGGAACCATCACGTCCAGTATGAATGTCGATATTAAAATGATCACTTTCGCTTAGGTAGTACGTTTTTACGGAGTTTGTGCCTACATCGGGGTCAACAGCATTGGTGAGAGAAAACTTCTCTCCTACTGGTGTTGATTCGGATATATCAAGGTGAATGGTATCCCGACGAAAATGTGGCGAATTATCATTTATGTCCATTATCTCAAGTTCAATGTTAAACATCCTTACTGGGTTTTCAATTATGGCATCCAGTTTTAAAAAACACGTTGTAGCTGTTTTAACGTTGCACAGTTGCTCCCTGTCCATTTTCTCCACAATGTAAAGCTCACCAGTCTCTTTGTTAATCTCCAAATATTTCTTGTCGGCAAGAACATCCAGTCGCATCTTTCGTGCACTTAAGGTTTTTACATCAAGTCCTAAATCGGCTGCGAGATTTGAAACAACAGAACCCTCTTTCATTTCTTCGGGTATCGAGTAGTGCGTAACAGCAAACGTGGAGGATATAACCGCAAAAATGAGAAGGGATGTTGCGACGTACCTCCACAACAGCTGTTTCATGATGCGGATCTCCATTCTATGGATTTAAGCTATTATTAAACGCAAATACCACCAAAACACGCTGCTGGTTATTTGAGGTTTTGAAAAAAGAAACAGATAATTAAAGGTTTTAAGAGAGTAATTTTCATCAGTTGCGTGAAGAACAAATTCTCGTCCGTATTCCAGAGAGGCAACTCCCCACAACCGGCTGCATACAAAAAATAATGGCCGCAACAGACAAACTAACAATCAGTTTAGCTGGTGAACAGCGACGCTAAGTGCACATACCTTTTCAGTACAATTTCATTCAAATTTACCCGTATAACAATATAAAGAAACATTTTTAAATGATGCGGTGCATGTGAATTTTTATTATAGCACTTGGCAGGTACCGTTAGAGTGTTCCTGGAATGCAGTAGTAGGAGCTACCAAAAGTGGTCAAAGATAGGACAACTGGTGAACCATGACAATTTCATAGCTTCCTAAGGGTCACATTTTTTCTCAGCTAATATACATACATTGCCACACTGATACATTGCTGATAACTTAATGCTGGCTACAATAGTAAAGTGTCACAGCATACTGTGCATAACAGTTTGCTTTATATGTGACTGCATAGCTGTAGACTGGTTGGAGTCCCTAAACTATACTGATCCCATCGATTGGCAAAAACGCCTACAATAAGCATGTTTTGCAAAATAACTAAGCCATGGAGCAACGAAAGAAGGTAACCTGGTCTGAGGAATCACTTTTTCTTTTATATTGTGTAGATGGCTGGATGTGGATTCATTGCTTGCTTGGGGATGAAATACCAGCAAGATGCACTATTGAAAGAAATGCATTTTCATAGCAGCAGTGTTCACTAATGTAAGTGGTCTTCTTAAACAGGTTAATGCACCCTGCTACACTGGGGGAAAATGATCAGGAATAATGCACCCTGCTACACTGTGGACAAAATTATCAGGAGAAACAAGTCTGATCCATGGAGGCGCCTTCTAAAAAGTTTCAGACCTTCCGTTAACATTTTAGTACCAGGTACCACAACAAACCCTCTGTGGTCTTGTGGGGTAAATATGTTTATGCCATTTTGGCTACACACACAGAATATACACAATATTGCACTCTCATTAATCTTACTGTGGGACAGTATGCCCTCCTGGAAAGTTTTCAAAAGCCATTATTTTAAAATGTCAACTCTTGTTGAATGGTAGTCAATATATACACATCAACAAGGAGACCTCCGTATCCCATAGTACCCAGTATTTGCTTGCGTAGATAAGTAGAAGTGGGTGCACCAAAAGTGTGTGAATATCACTACTTCACTTAGCAGAGACTTTCATCGAAACTGGTGATGTCTTAAGTGACGATTTTCAACATTTCACGAGATTCTAAAACCTATAGTAAAGGAGGCCAACAGTTTGGATCCAGGACAAACCCAGCACACTCCCTTCACACATCTTTTTATATCTCACATGGCAAGAGGAGATTTTGGCCAAGTACACCACAAGAATCAACGTCATTAACCCCAATGGACTGAGGCCCATTCTTAATGTTATATACTAGGCTCTGTCAGTGTCAGAAACAATCTTGGACATGTTTACACAAAAATCTACAGCATTTAGATGTTCTCTGGGCCTGTCCTTGTTCCCCATGGTCTTCTGTTATGACTGAGCTGAAAAAACTATTTATGTATATAAATGGCCAGCAGACTATCCTTGAATAGTTTTGAAATAGTCCCTCGGCCACCTCAAAGTATTTTACAAAAACTCTAGCACTTAGAGGGACCCTGAAAGGGAGCACTATGTATATGTTTCACGTGCTGAGATACAAAAGTCAAGAAATTTTTCTGGGGAGGATTTATAATGAGATGAATTTATGCATCTTGTAGACCAACTGAGGTGAATCTGTATATTTGAATCTTTAATTTTTTTTGGGACATATTGTATATATATATATATATATATATATATATATATATATATATATATATATATATATATATTGTAGGGTGAATAGTGGTAAAGTGGGACAATGGGTAAAGTGGGACAGTTAAGCTTAATAATTTATATCTTTGCATGGATATGTTTTTATTACTAAAAATCAACAATGAGTTCATCATTAGCAAGTACGTGATAAAAAAAAAAATCTGTGGCTATGACATCACTTCCGGGGTGTGGCACATCATATTTAACAACCATTTTCAGAAAGTGTCCCACTTTACCACTATTCACCCTATATGAACCTCAGGGTGAAACTGGACTGCACCACTTTGTCCAACAGCAATGATATGTTTCTACAATCCCCCTTTAAAAACATTAGGACTTCGAATTGGGTTTGAGCAACAGCAAATTTAGGACTTAGGCTGTGTTAGTGGTCCCATATGTGCTCCCATTGGTACTTTCTAAATGTTGTAACTTGGAGGAGATCTGACACATGTGCAAAGGTTTAGACAGACTGTCCTACCAGGGATGTATAGCCGGAAAGTTCTACTCTCTGTTTTCATTTTTTCACAGCACAATTGCATAAAGGCTTGAACAGGCATGAAACTTTCTCCTCGTTAGAAAGGCTAGAGAGGTTAAGCCACTTTGCTCTCTCTCCTGTGCCAACATAATTAGCTTCTCAATGCCTTAATGGCACAGCAGTGCAGGCCTATAGATAAGCAATTTATGATCTAGGTCATTACTTCCTCAGCCTGGTATGGAATAAGCATAAAAGTAGACATATTGCTGCTATGGTGACTAACCAGTAACATTTTCGTGAAAAATTTCAAGTAATCTTTCTTGAAGAAAACAGAGGGAAATTCTGCTATTAGACTTCAGGTCAAGAGTAAGATGAAAAGATATTGCCAGGTCATTTGGAGATTGATAAGAAATAACTTTTTCAACCATGTTCACATAATCCTGAACAGAACCCATATGGATGTAGTTCTGGTATAAAAAACAAGATTAGTTTCTTTTTGTATTTTACCAATATAGACAGAAGTCACCTTCCCGAATGTTTGGCTTTGAGTAACTGCTTCCCTTGAAACAAAAACTGGTGGTCAGTGCATTACACAAGGAATACACAACTTCTGTATTGGATACTTGCAAAAATCTATTGATTCATGTTAAGAGGGAGAGTGATATCAGTATCAGAGTAATTGGTCTCTAAAGAATTTGTTTGGGAAGCCAGATTACATGGAATGAAAGTAAACTTATCAATTTACCTCACCCCAACATAAATTATATGGTTCACCAAGAAATCTAAACTAATCCACCTTGTCAGGGGTTCATGGCATGACCATAAGGCCTTTGCTGAACATTTCAATAAATGCGTCAATGTGGTCAAGCTGATTTCCCAAGCTTGAGCTGGGTGTACCTTTGCATTAACCGTAGCTACTATTGAAAAATCTGGGGTAATTCCATTTATTGGCCAATATCCAAGAAATTTGTTAGTTAAGCTAGTTCATGTTGGAATCTCTTTAGCGAGAGGATTCAGAAAGATTGTCAATAGTGAAATACCAAAAAGAATGCCTGAGAAAGATGTCCAAGTGTGAGATGAGACTCAGTATTTTTTACAAGGACTCAGCACATGAGACCAAAAACTATATCAGCACATGAGACCAAGAAGTGCATTACTGTCTAAATAACTGTGGGTTTCAAAATTATTATATGTAAGAGTGTAAAACAATTTATAAATTTGATCCCAATTCCGTTGTTAAAATTCTCCAACAAATGTAATATTCACTCAATCAAGACCACAAGGGGGTATAGATAAAACCAAATATATATGAGAAACTCATACATTCAAAGCATTCTGTTCAAGAACAGACTTGCCTTTAGCGGTCTCATTAAAAATATCTTTTTAGGTTATAATACGGAGAGAAATCAAGAGAAAAAATAGTAACAATATAACTTTGCATCCTACCTGTAGAGTAGACGCAGCTGAGTCACTAGTCTCAGTCATTCCTGTGCTTCTTGGTATGCTAGATACAATGTATCTCGTCCCTTTTGGTACAGGTTGTCTGACTACCAGCTTCCCTTTTCTGGTTTCTGCTAAAAATAAACTGTACCAGTAGGCATCATTGGACACCAGGGTGGAATCTGCGATGGTAGAGTTCCTCTCACTGATCACACTATTCCTACAGGGAGAAGCAGCTTTACTGGGTTTTGATTTTTGACACTTCAGCACGATGGTCACCAGTATGGTAATCAGCAACAGGAATGACACCGAGCCCAGTCCGATTACCAGATACAGGTTTAGATCTGAAAACATATCATATTCTAAGGGAACTTCAGTCATGTCAGCATAACTTTTAAGTGCGGTCTCCACTGTGGACAATTTGATGGTGACTGTAGCAGAAAGAGAGGGCTCTCCATTATCCTTGGCGATCACCACAAGCCTCTGGTGGCGCGAATCTCTGTAACTAAACATTCTTGTGGTCCGAATTTCTCCATTGTACTGATCCAGACTGAATAAAGTAGTGTCAGTGTTCTGGAGAAACTGGTATGTAATCCTGGAGTTGTGCACAGAGTCTGTATCTATCGCAATCACTTTGGCTATAAGAGTTCCTTTATCAGTAGATCTCGGTATTTTCTCCTCCACAACTGATCCATGGGCGCGCCATGGAGACACTATAATCGGTGAGTTGTCGTTCTGGTCCATGATAATAATGTGAACAGTCACGTTACTGCTGAGTGGAGGAACACCAGAGTCTCTGGCTTCAATATGAAAAAGAAACTCCTTTTCTATCTCATAATCAAATGTCTTGAGCGTGTAAAGGTTACCATTCTCTGGATTAATGGAGAAGAGCATTGACATAGAGGTGTTTATGATTTCCTTTTCTATTATAAAATAAACTAGATATTGATTTTCATGCAGGTCTGGGTCATGTGCAGTGAGGGAGCCCAGTAATGCCCCTGGTGGATTATTTTCCATCACTTTTATGGTATAAAATGATTGTGGAAATTGGGGAATATTGTCATTTACATCCAGGAGCTCTAATGTTACAGTTTCATTATCAGATAATGAAGGATTTCCTCTGTCAGTAACAGTAAATGTGATGTCATATTCTGAGGCATGTTCACGGTCCAAAGGTTCTGAAACTACAAGCTCATAATAGTTGTCCGTTGTCTCTCTAAGTTTAAAAGGGAGCTTATCAGAAATATGTACATCTATTTCGCCATTCTCACCCGAATCCTTATCACTCACACTAATCACTGCAATAACTGTGTCTGTGGCTATATCCTCTTTAATAGGACTTAAAAAGGATTTAATAGAAATTTCTGGATGATTGTCATTCATATCATTGATTAGTATAGTTACTTTGCATTGCCCAGATAATGAATTGGCGCCTTTGTCTTTAGCTATTATTTCTGCATTGTAAATTCTAAAATCCTCATAATTGATCATTTCCTTAACTCTTATTTCACCATTATTTGGATTCAATCCAAATGTCTCTTGTGTTTTCTCAGAGGTATATAGACTAAATGAGTATTCAATTTCAGAATTTGTGCCTTCATCCTTATCTGTTGCATTCAGTTTGATTACAAGGTGGCCAATGGGTGAGTTTTCCATTAGATTTATGGTATAGCTGTCTTTATCAAACTGGGGGGCGTTGTCGTTGGTATCTAGCACACGAACAATAATTTTAGCTGTACCAGAGCGCGCAGGGGCGCCACCATCTACAGCAGTGAGTATTAGATTATGAATAGCCCGTTCCTCACGGTCCAGAGCTCTCTTTAATATTAAGTCTGTAAATTTTGAACCATCCCGCCCAGTTTGTATGTCAATATTAAAGTACTCACTTTCGCTGAGATAATAGGTTTTAATAGA
This sequence comes from Clarias gariepinus, assembly GCF_024256425.1. Classification (NCBI taxonomy): domain Eukaryota; kingdom Metazoa; phylum Chordata; class Actinopteri; order Siluriformes; family Clariidae; genus Clarias; species Clarias gariepinus. Next base: position 16,411,243 of record NC_071101.1, on the reverse strand, counting down.
GTTTGAGCCGACATCAGGGTCAACAGCATTGGTGAGAGAAAACTTCTCTCCTACTGGTGTTGATTCGGATATATCAAGGTGAATGGTATCCCGACGAAATTGCGGTGAATTATCGTTTATGTCCATAATCTCAAATTCGATATTAAAGATTCTTATCGGATTTTCAATAATGACGTCGAGTTTCAAAAAGCATGTTGCTGTTTTAACGTTGCACAGTTGCTCCCTGTCCATTTTCTCCACAATGTAAAGCTCACCAGTCTCTTTGTTAACATCCAAGTATTTTTTGTTGGTCACAACATCCAGTCGCATCTTTCGTGCACTCAAGGTTTTTACATCAAGTCCTAAATCGGCTGCGAGATTTGAAACAACAGAACCCTCTTTCATTTCTTCGGGTATCGAGTAGTGCGTAACAGCAAACGTGGAGGATATAACCGCAAAAATGAGAAAGGATGTTGCGACGTACCTCCACAACGGCTGTTTCATGATGCGGATCTCCATTCTATGGATTTAAGCTTTTAATAAACGTAAATACCATGAAAACACACCATTTGTTATGGGGAAAGAAAAAAATCCAATATTTTAAAAGAGTAATTTTCACCAGTTGCCTAAAGAATGAAGTCTCGTGCGTGTTCCAGAGAGACAACTCCCCACAACCAGCTGCGAACAAAAAATAATGGCCTCAAACAGAAAGATCAGTTTGCTGGTGAACAGCGACCCTAAGTGCACATACTTTTTCAGTACAGTATCCTTTATATTTACTTGCGTAACAATATTAAGAAACATTTTAAAACGAGGTTTAATATCGGTTCATGTGAATTTATATTATAGCGTTTGGTAGACACTGTTATCCAGAGCCAAAGATATGCTGGTAGATATGGGTGGTTAGTAACGAAGTGAATTTAATCTGTTACTGTACTTATGCATTTTAAGTATCTGTACTTGTGTAAATTCCTTTTGGGCCTTATTCCTTTTACTCCACTACCTTTAACAGTAAGATATCCTACTATCGTCTCCACTACATTAGGAGACGTCATTTGTTTCTTATTTATGAATAGGGAAGAGACTGTGCAAATGGACGCACTTCATACACAACAATCAGGGTACAGCGCACTGCTTTATTTGGGCTAAATTGCTTTGACTTGTTGCAGTTACTATATTTATCAAACACAACGTTACCAATTCAAGATCATCTACTATACTGGAAGATAAATTTAAAAAGTGGTCGAAGAAAGTCTGAACTCTAACACTTCAACACTCATGGCCTTATTTGTGAGAATATTTTTCAAGTTGTAGAGCAAAAGAAAGAGCTGGTTATTTCTAAATGTTTTCTCAGCTTTGCCTGATTCCTATAGGATTTCTTCTTATATAGATTCATTACCTAAGTATTAAGCCCGTTTTCGCCCTAGTGGTTATCTTTCCCTAATGTGTAATCTTATGTTTGCTTGCAGCAGCAAAATATTTTAATGTGTATGTGTTTACAATAAATGCGTCATCATCATTGTTATATTGTGTGCATGACTTATTTAGTAATTGGTAACCTCTAAGCAACGAAAGTGTTACTACACAGCAAACCAATACAAAATGCAGGCTATCTCTGTAGGTTTTATGCATTTTCACTTGTTCACTGGCTGTTTCTCCTTAGTTTGTAATGTTCGAAGCTTTTCGACTGATTGCATTCATATCGTGAACTTGTAAACATTTTAATGTTAGCCCTTAGTCTAGGCTAAACTAAATCACTGACTAGTTTTACATGTTGCTAATGAGGCTAAATCGTTAGCAGGTGGAGTGAAGTTCTACGTTACCCGAGTTTGCTTTTCCACAAATTCATCTTACACCGGCTGTAATCATAATATTTGCTAAACTATGCATTATAAGCCATACACTTAAAACTATTTTATCAAAGAGATTAAAAATGACACCTGGGAAATTTCGCTAGAATGTTTTAGATTTTTCATTTTGCATTTATAGAGATGTCAAGTTTAAAATAATTAATCTAAGGAATCAAGGAAAGTTTTCAAATCCGGTAATTTCTCAGCCACACAGATGGGAATTACTCACCTGCCTTCTGACTGTTCATAACAATGTTTACCAATGTCAGACTAATTTACTGAGATCATCGGTGTGCCAAGGTATGTAGATTAAGCAAAAAGAGTCTAATTACAAAAATAATAATATAACATTAGACCCGAAAAAATAACAGCGTCCTACTTTTACTTCTAATATTTGATTACAATTGAAGGCAATTGCTTTACACCAATGACAATGTTAACGGATAACTTTTATTGGAGTATTTTTTTTTTACTAAGGGTATCTCTACTTTTACTCGATAATGAGATTCGTGCATTTCGTCCACTATCACTTGTAGGTGCACATATTTTCTGTAGTTTTAACCAGTATTTGGAATTTACGTCTATTATAAACCCAAAGCTCAAAAATAGGTTGGATTCAGGGGCACGCTAAAGGTTTAGACGAGTTACCACATCCAATGCAATTTCTGATATAGTTGAGCTCGTGTCCCTCATAAAACATGGCATTATGTGGAAACAACCATCGGTGGTGGAGCTAAAGTTTAAGTGCTTCATAAAGATGATGAAAAAATTATGTGCATTAAATCGCATGTTGTTCTTAGAAAGAACAACACACTTTTCGCATTAAATGAACTTTACAATATTTATAAACATTTAAATTACCTGTAAAGTAGACGCAGCTGAGTCACTAGTCTCAGTCATTCCTGTGCTCCTAGGAATACTGGACACAAAGTATCTCGTCCCCTTTGGCACAGGCTGTCTAACGACCAACTTCCCTTTTCTGGTTTCAGCTAGAAACAAACTGTACCAGTAGGCATCATTGGAGACCAAAGTGGAATCTGCGATGGTAGAGTTCCTCTCACTGATCACACTGTTCCTACAGGTAGGAGCAGCTTTACTGGCTTTCGGTTTCTGACACTTCAGCACGATGGTCACCAATATAGTAATTAGTAAGAGGAATGACACTGAGCCCAGTCCGATTACCAGATACAGGTTTAAATCTGAGAAGATGTCATATTCTAAAGGAATTTCCGTCATGTCAGCATAGCTTTTAAGTGCAGTCTCCACTGTGGACAGTTTGATTGTGACTGTGGCAGAAAGAGATGGCTCTCCGTTATCCTTGGCGATCACTACGAGTCGCTGGTGGCGCGAGTCTCTGTAACTGAACATTCTTGTGGTCCGTATCTCTCCGTTGTACTGGTCCAGACTGAACAATGTAGCATCAGTGTTCTGGAGAAACTGATATGTAATGCGTGAGTTGTGCACCGAGTCTGTGTCTATAGCAATTACTTTTGCTATAAGAGTTCCTTTATCTGTTGATCTTGGTATTTTCTCCTCAACCACTGAGCCATGGGCGCGCCATGGAGACACTATAACCGGTGAGTTATCGTTCTGGTCCATGATAATAATGTGCACAGTTACGTTACTGCTGAGTGGAGGAACACCAGAGTCCCTGGCCTCAATGTGAAAAAGAAACTCCTTTTCTATCTCATAATCAAATGTCTTTAGCGCGTAAAGGTTACCGTTCTCTGGATTAATGGAAAACAGCATAGACATGGAAGTGTTTACTATATCCCTTTCTATTATAAAATAAACAAGGTACTGGTTTTCATGAAGATCCGGGTCATGTGCGGTGAGGGAGCTCAGTAAGGCCCCAGGTGGATTATTTTCCATAACCTGTATAGTATAAATTGTTTGAGAAAATCGAGGGACGTTGTCATTTACGTCCAACAGCTCAATACTCACAGTTTCATTATCAGACAACATAGGATTTCCTCTGTCAGTAACAGTAAATGTGATGTCATATTCTGCAAACTTTTCACGGTCCAGTGGTTCTGAAACAACGAGCTCGTAATAATTATCTGATGATTTTTTTAATGCAAAAGGTAACTTTTCAGAAATATGAACATCAATTTGACCATTTTCTCCTGAATCTTTATCACTGACACTAACCACGGCTATCACTGTATCTACAGATACATCCTCTTTGATTGGATTTGAGAGAGATTTTATAGATATTTCGGGATGATTATCGTTCATATCTGTCACTAAAATTGTTACTTTGCATTGTCCAGACAAACTGCTAATTCCCTTATCTGTTGCAATTATCTCCATGTCATAGATTCTGAATTCTTCATAATTAATAACTCCCTTAACTCTTATCTCACCATTATTAGGGTTTAAACTAAACGTTTCCTGTGTCTTCTCAGATGTGTACAGACTAAACGAATAATCAATATCCGAGTTGGATCCCTCATCAAGATCCGTTGCGTTTAACTTCACTACAAGGTTTCCAATTGGGGAGTTTTCCATTAAATGTATTGTATAACTCTCTTTGTCGAATTTAGGGGAGTTGTCATTTGTGTCCAGTACCCGCACTATAATGCTCGCTGTGCCGGACCGCGCTGGGACTCCGCCATCCACAGCAGTGAGGATTAGACTGTGCACGGCCTGCGTCTCTCTATCCAAAGCTTGTCTAAGAATTAAATCAGCAAACTTGGTACCATCTCTACCAGTCTGCATTTCGATATCAAAATACTCGCTTACACTTAAATGGTACGTTTTAATAGAATTCGTTCCTATATCAGGATCAATTGCATTACTAAGAGAAAATCTCTCACCCTTAGAAGTGGACTCTGAGATATCCAAATGAATTGTATCCCTCCGAAACCGTGGTGCGTTGTCATTTATATCCACGATTTCAATTTCTATGTTAAATATTCTTACGGGGTTCTCAAGCGTAACCTCTATTTTAATGAAGCATGTTGCTGCTGCCTTGAAACAAAGACTTTCTCTGTCTATCTTTTCCAAAATATAAAGCTCACCAGTCTCCTTGTTTATTTCAATGTATTTTTTATTTGAAAGTACGTCTAACCTCATTTTTCGGCTGCTCATTGTTTTCAGGTCCAGTCCCAAATCTGCTGCTAAATTTGCAACCACAGATCCTTCCTTCAATTCTTCTGGAATAGAATAATGAGTAACTCCAGACACTCCGCATAAGAACGATGTAAAAATAAGGAAGATTGACGCGTAGTTCCGTGGCTGTGGTTTTAAACCGCCTTCCATTGTTTCTCATAAAGATCTCAAGGTTTATCCTGTGCGCTTGTATCGTTTCTTTAAAAAAAAATAAAAAGGCGATAAGCATTTAAATATCTCGAGTGCGTTTTGTCTTATAAATAATTATGTATTATCTAGATCGGTAGACGATGAGAGTATCATTTGGTCAAACGGGTGTGTGCGTGTCCTTAAAATGAACTATAATGGCGACGTACATGAACATGCGTTTTTTAGTAAACAGCGACGCTCTCTGTTTTAGCTTATGAGACATCATTGCGAGGTATGATATTTAAAAAGTATAAAAAGATAGAAACAAATAAAATCAATTAGTTTTTTTTAAAGTTTAAAAAAAAATTAAGATTGTGTAATCTTTGTTCCTACAAACAATACATTTGGGGATTTTAAATTTACTGCATTGATTTGTTTTTATTACAGGTATTGCATATCATGGTATTTATTTATTTGTGTTTTAATTTAGAAATTATTATTTATTATTTACATTGCATTATTATTATTATTATTATTATTATTATTATTATTATTTTGTCTATATCCCTGCATGTGTAATATTTAATTTATTGGTTATGTTGCTCACATTAAGAGGAACTAACAAGTTACCTGTCTTAGGTTCAGGTGAGAAGCACGACATGGTGTGAGAAGCACATGGGGGAAGTTTGTATACTGTCGTGCTGTTTAGCTTAATAAAATAAGTTTTGCAAACTCAACTGTAGCCCGCTTTTTCCCCACAGCCAGATGGAGACATGGAGAATAGTCAGACAAGTCAAGAAAGAAGGGTTACAGACTGGTGGCAGGGGCGTTTTTTTTTCTTCCCCAATTTTTTTCGGATTAATTAGCCAAGGCATGCAACTCGGTTTTTCGCCGCGGAAAATGCCTGCTGTCTGCACGTGCGCTCCATGAGTTGTGTTTTTTCGGACTTTGACGCAATTACTCGGGCAGTGTCTGAAGTAGAAAGGCAGACCGGATATTTTACGTTAAACGCTGTGAGTTGGACAGTACAAAAAATGTCTTCAGTGGACAGCGTTGGTGACGGCGATGCTCCAGCTGATAATGACGGTGCGCGCAACGGAAACCAAAAAGACACAACAACAAAAACTGTGGAGCATTACAGAGTGGAATTACCGCCATATTTCCACGGAGATGGTAAGGACAAGGAGAGTTTATCTTTATGGAAAACTAGATCGGAGCTAGCAGTTAAAGCTTGTGCGGATGGACAACAATTAGATCTAGCCACCATTTTCCCCACACGTCTTAGTGGAGATGCTCTAGCTTCCTGCGTGTCTTTGTCGCCCGATGTGCAACAGGATTATGAGGACTGTGCAGCCAAGTTGAATGAAGTTTTTGGCAGGAAATAAATTTTTGCTACACTTTCAGACTTGTGAATGCTAGACAGCGTTTGCCTAAAGAACCTTTAGAGGTTTATGCTGCAGAAATTACATGGCTAGTATTAGAAGCATTCCTTAACTATGGTGAGCCGTGGAACGTTTCAGACGGTTTGTTGCTGGTTTGGATCCCATTCACCAAGCAAAATGTCATGAACATGGTGCTGCTACACTGGAAGATGCTTTAGCTGTTGCATGTAAGTGGGAATGTGCACAGGAGGCCTTGAAACTCCTTCCTCTACCTGTTTCTGCACAAACCTTGACACCTCTTGCTGCTTCTCTTGCTTCACCTGATGAACCACTTTCAGCTATGGTGTCCACCAAGCATGAAATAACTCAGTCAGACCAATCTGCTGGACTTTTTGATGTGGTTAAACTGCTCTCAGATGATGTTTGTGCACTTAAATTAGAAGTTTCTCAGCTTGGAAGACATTGCACCCATTCTGTTCGTTACCGCTCTCCCAATGATTTTGCCAGACACATGTATGACCCTGCAGTTGAACAAAGACCTGAGCGTGGAAGAGAGAGATCAACACTCCCCATCAGTGTCTCCTTAACGTGCTGTTTATTCATCTGCACCCAGTTATCACAGATTAAACAGGTCACACAGTGAACATCTCAATTCAAGAAACTCTCCAGATCGCCGCAACAGACACTACTCGCCTACCACTACATATTCTCCAAATCATCGTGAGTATGATTCTTCCAGTAGCCGCGATCATTTTTGTCACCACAGCCCAGACAGGCAACGATCTCCTGACCATTCCAAGGACAGATATGCACATCAACATGATTTCTCCAGATACACCTCACCACATCCTTATGATAGACGCAGGTCCAGCTATGACTCACACCAAGCCCACTCAGCCAGGAAAAGACACCTAATCCCAACGGAGAGGAGTCATCATGTGAGATTTACTGAAGACTCCATGGATCAGGGAAAAGAGTGGTAGCAGATGCTGGGGGCCAAGTGTCTGCTGCTATTGGTGATGAGGCCCAACAGGTATTGCCACGTTCAAATAAAACCCCCACACGCTATGTGATAACTATTATTGAGAACATTGCCACCAAAGTCTACCTAGACACAGGTTCTGACAAATCACTGATTAGTGAAGCTTTCAGGATGTCTATTCTATCCTTGAGGACTAACAATGTTCTCTCCTTTTTTCTAGGGCAGTGACTGGTGATTATCTGGATAATTTAGGCACACTTACCATAACCATCAGGCTAGGTGCTGAAACTTTCACCCACACAGTTCAAGTAGTCAGGAATATTACACAACCAGTGTTCCTAGGTTGGAACTTTTTGCTCACCCATCACGCAGTAGTAGATTTGCGGGAAGGTAGTTTTAAAGTTATTCATTCATTCATTCAAATTCAAATTTTATTTCTCACATACACAATCATACAGAGTACAATATGCAGTGAAATGTTTTTGTGCGACCACAGAGTCGCGACGGCAGCCGCCTAAACAGCGCCATCATAGAAGATAAGAAATAGATACATTAGGATACGAGGGTAAAAAATCCCCTCCCAGACTGTCCTTCGAAAAGGGCAGTGTGCGATCAGGGGTACAAAAATACCTCAGCAACAAGCACATAAAAAACATGTAAACACAAGACATAAACATTGCAACGATTAGGGTACAGGGGATAGGAAATGTCCAATGTAGGCAAACAGCTCCAGTCCCTGCAGCTAGAGAGCGCTGGTCCCGATTCCGCCTGCCCACACTGAAGGGAATACATAAGCACACGAAGGCGTTGGATATGGGGAAGGTAGAGTGTCTATCTGTAGCTGTTATGTGTGTGCGTGAGTGCGTGCGTATCAGTTTGTAAGCCTGTAGCATCCCGTAATAGTCTGCGCCAGGTGTCCTTGAAGGGGGAGGGAGTAGGATTCCAGAGCGTCTCGTTATCTTGGTCTTCGGGGAGTTTGTTATGACTCCAGCCACGGCCTTGAATGCAGTAGCTGGAAGAAAAAAGGGGCAGCCGAAAAAGAAAATCATATTTTCCAGGTTTCGAACAATATCTGCCAATTTCACAGATATTTAATGTCCATCACTGGTCTGCAGGTCTGTCCAAATCACGTTGCATAGCTGCTAGTCTCACCAAGATGTTATCCAATTTGCGGTCCAGAACCACAGTCTGATTACCGACAGCTCTCGTCACCACTATTTCCCAGCCAGCCAGTCTCTTGGGGTTGAGACTGGCTGCTTTTAAGATTTTTCGATATCCAAGTATCCCACCTAATCCAATCAGCAGAATCCCAGTTATCAGAGTTCCGAATAGGTAGATATCTTCAACGTCCTCCAGAGACAGTGCGGCCAGGCACACAATGCGCCACTTCTCCCAACCGTCCATCGTGTATCCAGCAGCAAACGTCCCAGCAGGACAAGTAGGTTCCCCAGAACCCACACTTCTCGTCGAGAAGATCGTGTCAATTGCATTCAGAGACCAGTTGATCAAATCCATATTCCTTTTTAATTTTTAAGAGCAAGACGAGAAGAGTCTCTGAATATATTCACAAGACAGACAAGAGAAGCAAGCGGGGAGAGATAAGGGAGGGAGAGCAGATGCGACCGCCTTCGTCAAGAGCCAAGAGGGAAAAAAAAAAAAAAAAAAAAAAAAAAGTTGGAAATCGCACTAGTGTTCCCCTTCTATGTGCTACTGAGGCAGCTCCTCTAAGCTGCAGCACAGTTACCCTGTCCTGTCTTAATTCCTGCTTTGTCACAGATGACTGTTTTAGCTAAGATTTAACCAGCTGTTGGTGTACCTGATCTTAATGTTGACTATACAGGTGTCTTAGAGCCCATCTTCACATGTTACCAACAGTCACGTTGGTGGACGCGCTTCGCTTAGCCATGGGCCTGTGCAGGTCACATATCGTGCAGGTCATCAGGTTAGGCGGCCACTTAAGTACAGAGACTTTGTCCCCTAACGGACTTGATTGGTTAGTAACAGCATCTTGTGTGTTGTATTTTGTTGTTTGGGTGCTGTAACTAGGTGTTGCACTGCAATTTGCATGTGAATGTTTTGAGTATGATTCAGGCTAAACACTACCTTTCATGAGACTATATTGCTGTTTTATGTGTAAAATTATTGTTACTGATATTTGCCAAAGATGCCCTTTTTGTTTTCTCTCATGTCTGTAATTTATTTTCTTACTGGTTTATTGAAATGAGGACATTTCCACTTGTAGCAAGGGAAGACTGTAACCTTAGTACCTACAAACAATACATTTTGGGATTAAGTTTACTGCATTGATTTGTTTTTATTACAGGTATTGCATATCATGGTATTTATTTATTTGTGTTTTAATTAAGTTAAAATTATTATTTATTATTTACATTGCATTGTTATTATTATGTCTATATCCCTGCATGTGTAATATTTAATTTATTGGTTATGTTGCTCACATTAAGAAGAACTAACAAGTTACCTGTCCTAGGTACCATGTCACACTCTCACCTATCCCAGAGGAACAGGTGAGAGTGTGACATGGTGTGAAAAGCACATGAGAGAAGTTTGTATACTACCGTGCTATTTGGCTTAATAAAATAAGTTTTGCCAACTCAACTGTAGCCCGCTTTTTACCCACAGCCAGAGAGAGACTGGAGAAAAGTCAGACAAGTAAAGAAAGAAGGGTTACAATTGTGATGAGAAGACGCCAAGGTTAAATACTGCCAAAGGCTTACTGTTCTATCCTAGGGCTAGGTTCTATTTATTTGGCAAGTAAAAAAATAGAATTGTGTGCAACCGGATCTTTGACCCTTCGATTAAACAAAAATGGTTTTGATCTATAAATGATATTTAATTAATTGTGACAGAGGTATCCATCATGATGGTTGTGAGTGACAATTAAGCAGACAAATTGACAAATTAAGAAGGATTGTTTTTTTTTTCCTTGAACGACTTAAGACTACATATTCTTACCTGTAAAGTAGACGCAGCTGAATCACTAGTCTCAGTCATTCCTGTGCTCCTCGGTATACTGGACACCATATATCTTGTTCCCTTTGGTACAGGTTGTCTAACTACCAGCTTCCCTTTTCTGGTCTCTGCTAGAAATAAACTGTACCAGTAGGCATCGTTGGAAACCAAAGTGGAATCTGCGATGGTAGAGTTCCTCTCACTGATCACGCTGTTCCTACAAGGAGGAGCAGCTTTACTGATCTTTGGTTTCTGACACTTTAGCACAATGGTCACTAATATGGTGATCAGTAACAAAAATGACACCGAGCCCAGTCCGATTACCAGATACAGATTTAAATCTGAGAAAATGTCATATTCTAATGGTACTTCAGTCATGTCAGCATAGCGTTTAAGTGCGGTCTCCAATGTGGACAGTTTGATGGTGACTGTAGCAGAAAGAGAAGGCTCTCCGTTATCCTTGGCGATCACAACGAGTCGCTGGTGGCGCGAGTCTCTGTAACTGAACATTCTCATAGTCCTGATCTCTCCGTTGTACTGGTCCAGACTGAATAATGTAGCATCAGTGTTCTGGAGAAACTGATATGTAATGCGTGAGTTGTGCACAGAGTCTGTATCTATAGCAATAACTTTTGCTATAAGAGTTCCCTTATCTGTAGATCTTGGTATTTTCTCTGCAACCACTGATCCATGTGCGCGCCATGGAGACACTATAACCGGTGAGTTGTCGTTCTGGTCCATGATAATAATGTGAACCGTTACATTACTGCTTAGTGGAGGAACACCAGAGTCTCTGGCCTCGATATGAAAAAGAAACTCCTTCTCTATTTCATAATCAAATGACTTTAGTGCGTAAAGATTACCGTCTTCTGGATTAATGGAGAAGAGCATGGACATTGAGGTGTTTACTATTTCTTTTTCTATTATGAAATAAACGAGGTACTGATTTTCATGAAGGTCTGGATCCTGCGCGGTGACAGAACTCAGCAAAGCTCCGGGTGGATTATTTTCCATAACTTGCAATGTAAAAAATGATTGTGGAAACTGTGGGGCGTTGTCATTAACATCAAGCAGCTCTAGTGTTACAGTTTCATTATCAGTTAATGGGGGATTTCCTCTGTCAGTAACAGTAAAAGTAATATCGTACTCTGCAACTTTTTCGCGGTCCAACGGCTCTGAAATAAATAGCTCGTAATAATTATCTGATGATTCCTTTAAAGCAAAAGGTAGTTTTTCTGAAATATCAACGTCAATTTGCCCATTTTCTCCAGAATCTTTATCATTCACACTGATTACTGCAATAACAGTCCCTACACCTACATCCTCTTTGATTGGACTTGTAAATGATCGTATGGATATTTCTGGATGATTGTCATTCATATCCGCGATTAAAATTCTTACTTTGCAATTCCCAGATAAGGAATTTGTTCCTTTGTCTGTTGCCACAATTTCCATGTCATAAATCCTGAAATCCTCGTAATTAATCATTTCTTTGACTCTAATTTCCCCAGTATCTGGATTTAAACTGAACGTTTGCTGCGTTTTTTCTGTGGTATATAAACTGTATGCGTACGTGAGGGCGGAATTAGATCCGTCATCGGCGTCGGTTGCATTTAATTTTACCACAAGACTTCCGATCGGAGAGTTTTCCGTTACATTTATGGTGTAATTGTCTTTATCAAACTGAGGAGCGTTGTCGTTAGTGTCAAGAACGCGCACAATAATGCTGGCTGTGCCAGAACGCGCAGGAACTCCGCCATCCACAGCAGTGAGTATCAGATTATGGATTGCCACTTCCTCTCTGTCTAAAGATTTTTTCAAAATTAAATCTGTAAATTTTGATCCATCACGACCAGTTTGTATTTCGATAGAAAAGTGATCACTGTCACTGAGATAATACGTTTTAATTGAGTTTACTCCGATGTCAGGATCAACTGCATTATTTAATGAAAATCGTTCTCCAACAGGCGTGGATTCAGAAATGTCTAAATGCATGGTGTCTCTTCTGAAATGGGGAGCATTGTCGTTGATATCCATAATTTCCAATTCAATGTTAAACATCCTTACAGGATTTTCTATGGTTGCATCAAGCTTCAAAATGCAAGTTGCTGCTGATTTAGTTGTGCAAATATATTCGCGATCAATCCTCTCCAAGATTACCAGATCGCCAGTTTCTTTGTTAATGTCCAGATATTTTTTATTAGACAAATTATCCAGTCGTATCTTGCGTTTGCTTAAAGTCTTAACATCCAAGCCAAGATCCGTAGCTAAATTAGATACCACGGAACCTGCCTCCATTTCCTCAGGAATAGAATAATGAGTAACAGCTGCCGCTGTATTTAGGAAAACAGACAAAACGATGGAGACAACGTACCTTTTCATTACCGAACCTCTTGGTCTAAAATCCATTGTCTAATGTCGTAGGAGTCTTACAACAAAAGAAACCAGGGAAAATGGCAACCGAGTGCTAGACAATCTCCGAATGAAACCGCTAACAGTTTACAACGTCAGAACGCTGCATAAATCGTTTAAAATCGGTTTAAATGTTGAACTGACAGTTTCTGAGACAGCCGCACTTCCACCATCCCTTCATCTCCTCAACCACTGTAAGGAAGTAATGTGAAATAATTCATTTCATGGAGAACAGCGACACTGTGTGCAGAAAACCACACGATGCACTACGCAGCAACTTTTTATAACACTTTAACGAAACCCCCCTCCCCTTAAATAAATATTCAACCTGCACGTAAAATCTCTTAGTTTGATTTATAGTATGAAGTTCCTTCCATTGTAATGCCTCGAGAATACCGTATGCGACCCTTACATGGACACGCACAAGAACAAGAGTAGTTTGATAATAAGAGAAAATGTTTTATATAAAGCGCGCTCGTACTGAATAACTATTGCTTATCTTCTACAATTAGTATCTATCTATCTATCTATCTATCTATCAACAGTACAGAATATACTGTACACTCACCTAAAGTATTATTAGGAACACCTGTTTAATTTCTCATTAATGCAATTATTTAATCAACCAATCACCTGGCAGTTGCATTTAGGGGTGTGGTCCTGATCAAGACAATCTCCTGAACTCCAAACTGAATGTCAGAATGGAAAAGAAAGGTAATTTAAGCAATTTTGAGCGTGGCATGGTTGTTGGTGCCAGACGGGCCGGTCTGAGTATTTCACAATCTGCTCAGTTACTGGGATTTTCACGCACAACCCTTTCTAGGGTTTACAAAGAATAGTGTAAAAAGAGAAAAAAAAACAGTATGCGGCAGTCCTGTGGGCGGAAATGTCTTGTTGATGCTAGAGATCAGAGGAGAATGGGCTGACTGATTCAAGCTGATAGAAAAACAACTTTGACTGAAATAAACACAAGTTACAACCGAGGTATGCAGCAAAGCATTTGTGAAGCCACAACATGCACAACCTTGAGGCGGATGGGCTACAACAGCAGAAGTCCCCACCGGGTACCACTCATCTCCACTACAAATAGGAAAAAGAGGCTACAATTTGTACAAGCTCCCCAGAATTAGGCAGTTGAAGACTGGAAAAATGTTGCCTGGTCTGATGTGTCTCGATTTCTGTTAAGACATTCAAATGGTAAAGTAAAAATTTGGCGCAAACAGAATGAGAACATGGATCCATCATGCCTTGTTACCATTGTGCAGGCTGGTGGTGGTGGTGTAATGGTGTGGGGGATGTTTTCTTGGCACACGTTAGACCCCTTAGTGCCAATTGGGTATCGTTTAAATGCCACGGGCTACCTGAGCATTGTTTCTGACTGTGTCCATCCCTTTATGACCACCAAAGGTAGGCACCAGAACAAACAGTGCACCACAGCCCGCCATGCATAGGCCCAGAAGTCAAAAGCCCAGGGTTGGCAACTTGACCACCAAACTCCCCAGCTCCCAATCCGATCGAGCAACTATGGGATGTGCAGGATAAACAGCATAGTTTAACTGAGGGCTCTCCCAGTACCCACGGTACCCAAAGAATCAGTTACCAACGTGCAGGTGCGAGACAAATAGCACACCAGTGGTTCAAGGGTGAATTAAAATCAAGGTCATCACAATGTTAATGGTATAAGTGATCCTGTATATACAATACATTAGAAATGTATTCCTACCTGTAAGGTAGACGCAGCTGAGTCACTAGTCTCAGTCATTCCTGTGCTCCTAGGAATACTGGACACAATGTATCTTGACCCTTTTGGTACAGGTTGTCTAACTACCAGCTTTCCTTTCCTGGTCTCTGCTAGAAACAAACTGTACCAGTATGCATCGTTGGACACAAGCGTGGAATCTGCGATGGTAGAGTTCCTCTCACTGATCACACTGTTCCTACAGGGAGGAGCAGCTTTACTAGTCTTCGGTTTCTGACACTTCAGCACGATGGTCACCAGTATGGTGATCAGTAAGAGGAATGACACCGAGCCCAGTCCGATTACCAGATACAGGTTTAAATCTGAAAAGATGTCATATTCTAAAGGTACTTCCGTCATGTCAGCATAGCTTTTAAGTGCAGTCTCCACTGTGGACAGTTTGATGGTGACTGTAGCAGACAGAGAAGGCTCTCCGTTATCCTTGGCGATCACAACGAGCCGCTGGTGGCGTGAGTCTCTGTAACTGAACATTCTCGTGGTCCGTATCTCTCCGTTGTACTGGTCCAGACTGAATAATGTAGCATCAGTGTTCTGGAGAAACTGGTATGTAATCCGGGAGTTGTGCACAGAGTCTGTGTCTATAGCAATTACTTTGGCTATAAGAGTTCCTTTATCTGTTGATCTTGGTATTTTCTCCTCAACCACTGATCCATGTGCGCGCCATGGAGACACTATAACCGGTGAGTTGTCGTTCTGGTCCATAATAATAATGTGCACAGTTACGTTACTGCTGAGTGGAGGAACACCAGAGTCTCTGGCCTCGATATGAAAAAGAAACTCCTTCTCTATCTCATAATCAAATGTCTTTAATGCGTAAAGATTACCGTTCTCTGGATTAATGGAGAAAAGCATTGACATAGACGTATTCACTATTTCCTTTTCTACTATAAAATAAACGAGGTACTGATTTTCATGGAGGTCTGGGTCGTGCGCCGTAAGGGAGCTCAGTAAAGCTCCGGGTGGATTATTTTCCATAACTTGCAATGTAAAAAATGATTTTGCAAACTGTGGGGCGTTGTCATTAACGTCCATCAGCTCCAGGGTTACAGTTTCATTATCAGTTAATGGAGGATTTCCTCTGTCAGTAACGGTGAAAGTAATATCGTACTCTGCAACTTTTTCGCGGTCCAACGGCTCTGAAATAAAGAGCTCGTAATAATTATCTGATGATTCCTTTAGAGCAAAAGGTAGTTTTTCTGAAATATCAACGTCAATTTGCCCATTTTCTCCAGAATCTTTATCACTCACACTGATTACTGCAATAACAGTCCCTACACCTACATCCTCTTTGATTGGACTTGTAAATGATCGTATGGATATTTCTGGATGATTGTCATTCATATCCGCGATTAAAATTCTTACTTTGCAATTCCCAGATAAGGAATTTGTTCCTTTGTCTGTTGCCACAATTTCCATGTCATAAATCCTAAAATCCTCGTAATTAATCATTTCTTTCACTCTAATTTCCCCAGTATCTGGATTTAAACTGAACGTTTGCTGCGTTTTTTCTGTGGTATATAAACTGTATGCGTACGTGAGGGCGGAATTAGATCCGTCATCGGCGTCGGTTGCATTTAATTTTACCACAAGACTTCCGATCGGAGAGTTTTCCGTTACATTTATGGTGTAATTGTCTTTATCAAACTGAGGAGCGTTGTCGTTAGTGTCAAGAACGCGCACAATAATGCTGGCTGTGCCAGAACGCGCAGGAACTCCGCCATCCACAGCAGTGAGTATCAGATTATGGATTGCCACTTCCTCTCTGTCTAAAGATTTTTTCAAAATTAAATCTGTAAATTTCGAACCATCACGACCAGTTTGTATTTCGATAGAAAAGTGATCACTGTCACTGAGATAATACGTTTTAATTGAGTTTACTCCGATGTCAGGATCAACTGCATTATTTAATGAAAATCGTTCTCCAACAGGCGTGGATTCAGAAATGTCTAAATGCATGGTGTCTCTTCTGAAATGGGGAGCATTGTCGTTAATATCCACAATTTCCAATTCAATGTTAAACATCCTTACAGGATTTTCTGTCGTTGCATCAAGCTTCAAAATGCAAGTCGATTTAGACGTGCAAATATGTTCGCGGTCAATCCTCTCCAAGATTACCAGATCGCCAGTTTCTTTGTTAATGTCCAGATATTTTTTATTAGACAAATTATCCAGTCGTATCTTGCGTTTGCTTAAAGTCTTAACATCCAAGCCAAGATCCGTAGCTAAATTAGATACCACGGAACCTGCCTCCATTTCCTCAGGAATAGAATAATGAGTAACAGCCGCTGCTGTATTTAGGAAAACAGACAAAACGAAGGAGACAACGTACCTTTTCATTAACGAACCGCTTAGTCGAAAATCCATTGTCATGTGTATCATGAGTGTTATAACCAGAGAATATGATCACCAAGCAATGACGATATCCTAATGTTAATAGGTAACAAAAACGTTATAACGGTGCGTGAATCGTTAAGATTGCTTAAATGTTGAACTGGCGGATTCTGACATGGCCACACAAAGAGCTGATCCACCATCTCCTGAGTGACTGCAAGGGAGTGATTAAAAATAATGCGTTTCATGGAGAACAGCGACACTGTGCGCAACACATCGCAAAATGCATTAAATTATACTGAATACACACTGTTATGCAAACTCTTGAATTAAATATTTAAGATTCACTTAAAAAAGACTGTTAACAAATCCTTAAAAAATTTCCTTAAAATATAATTTAATGCTTCAAGATTAACGCCTGTGTTACTGACAAAAAAAAACACATATTCACAAGGGTAAAGAATAGGCTGATTAAAGCCTTTTATAAGTGAAACATACCCGCAATTAATACTTATCAATTGCCTTTAAACTTGTTCTTTCTTACTTACTTTCTTTTTTTTATTTTGTTATTAGTCTATGATATATTTTATGTAAGAAATTCCTTCCTACCTGGAGAGTAGATGCAGCTGAGTCACTAGTCTCAGTCATTCCTGTGCTCCTAGGAATACTGGACACAATGTATCTTGACCCTTTTGGTACAGGTTGTCTAACTACCAGCTTTCCTTTTCTGGTTTCTGCTAGAAACAAACTGTACCAGTAGGCATCGTTGGACACAAGCGTGGAATCCGCGATGGTAGAGTTCCTCTCACTGATCACACTGTTCCTACAGAGGGGAGCAGCTTTACTGGCCTTTGGTTTCTGACACTTCAGCACGATGGTCACCAATATAGTGATTAGTAACAAAAATGACACCGAGCCCAGTCCTATTACAAGATATAGGTTTAAATCGGAAAAGATGTCATATTCTAAAGGTACTTCCGTCATGTCAGCATAGCTTTTAAGTGCGGTCTCCACTGTGGACAGTTTGATGGTGACTGTAGCAGACAGAGAGGGCTCTCCGTTATCTTTGGCGATCACCACGAGCCGCTGGTGGCGCGAGTCTCTGTAACTGAACATTCTCGTGGTCCGTATCTCTCCGTTGTACTGGTCCAGACTGAACAATGTAGCATCAGTGTTCTGGAGAAACTGGTATGTAATCCGAGAGTTGTGCACTGAGTCTGTGTCTATAGCAATCACTTTGGCTATAAGAGTTCCTTTATCAGTGGATCTCTGTATTTTTTCCTCAACCACTGATCCATGTGCGCGCCACGGAGACACTATAACCGGTGGGTTATCATTTTGGTCTATTATAATTACCTGAACAGTAACGTTACTGCTGAGTGGAGGTACACCAGAGTCTCTGGCCTCAATATGAAAAACAAACTCCTTCTCTATTTCATAGTCAAATGTCTTTAGTGCGTAAAGATTACCGTTCTCTGGATTAATGGAGAAGAGCATTGACATTGAGGTGTTCACTATTTCCTTTTCTAATATGAAATAAACTAGATACTGATTTTCATGGAGGTCTGGGTCAACAGCGGTTAAAGAACTTAACAAAGCTCCAGGTGGATTATTTTCCATAACCTGTATTGTATACATTGACTTGGAAAACTGTGGCACGTTGTCATTAACGTCCAGCAGTTCTAGAGTTACAGTTTCGTTATCAGATAAAGGAGGATTTCCTCGGTCAGTAACAGTAAACGTGATGTCATATTCTACAACCTTTTCACGGTCTAACAGTTCTGCAACTACTAGCTCGTAATAATTGTTAGCTGACTCCTTAAGCTCAAATGGTAGGTCTTCGTTAATATGAACGTCGATTTGACCATTTTCTTCCGAATCTTTATCGTTCACACTGATTATTGCAATGACAGTGCCAAGAACAACATCCTCTTTAATTGGACTTTGAAATGACTTTATGGAAATTTCTGGGTGATTGTCATTCATGTCGGAGATAATAATTGTTAATTTGCATTTCCCCAGCAAATGATTTACCCCGTTATCTTTGGCTATTATCTCTATGTTATAAATATTAAAGTCTTCGTAATTGATCATTTCTTTTACTCTGATTTCACCGTTATATTCATTTAAACTAAACGTCTCTTGGGTTTTTTCAGATGTGTAGATACTGAATGAATAAGTAATTTCAGAATTGGAACCTTCGTCTAAATCCGTCGCATTTAATTGTACAACTAAGCTACCAATAGGAGCGTTCTCGGTAAGATATATTTCAAAACTTTCCTTTTCAAATTTTGGGGCGTTGTCATTCGTATCCAGCACACGAATGATGACACTAGCTGTACCTGATCGCGAAGGCACTCCGCCATCTACGGCTGTAAGTGTCAAAAAATGAACAGCCCTTTCTTCTCTGTCCAAGGCTTTGTTTAAAATTAAATCAACAAACTTTGATCCATCTCTTCCAGTTTGTATTTCTATGGAGAAGTGTTCACTTTCACTCAGAAAATATGTTTTGATCGAATTTGTCCCTATATCTGGATCCACAGCATTGTTAAGAGAAAATCTTTCTCCGGGCAGTGTTGACTCAGAGATATCCAAGTGCATTGTATCTCGTCGGAAATTAGGAGCATTGTCGTTAATATCCATTATTAGTAATTCGAAATTAAACATTCTCACTGGATTTTCAAGTGAAGCCTCTAATTTAAGAAAACACGAGTTTGTCGTTTTTGATGGACACAGGGACTCTCTATCAATTTTTTCTGCGATATACAAATCTCCTGTCTCTTTGTTTATCTCTAAATATTTTCGATTGGATATCACGTCTAAGCGTATCTTACGCCTCACTAAGCTTTTGATGTCCAGTCCCATATCAGCTGCTATATTCGCTACAAACGATCCCTTTTCCATTTCCTCGGGAATACTGTAATGAGTAACTGCCACGGCTATATTGATAATAGCGGAAATAAATACAAAGATCGAGCCATACCTCATCCACTTCGGGTGTTTAACAGTTACATCCATTGTTTACACTCGGTGCGCAACGTGACTACAAGACATCAGAAAAATATATGGACAAAAAAGGTAAAGGTCGGTGCACAACGAGATCACCTCAAACCGTTTCACTTAACAAAAGAAATCCACTGTTCAAACGACCCACTTAGCGCTATGAAGGAATATCTTGCCCTGAGATGTTTACGTGGTGAGTAGCGACGCCGTGTGCATAGACTGAAACGGTACGCTTTTGCCGAAAACGAAAATAATGTTTGCAATAACATTCATTCCAAGATGAGTAGTGCTAATTCTTACATATTTACCTCTTCTATTATTTTTCAGTTGAGCTTGACCAATTTACAGGTTTTCTTCCTGAAAATGTAGTTAAATGAATCCGACCATCATGAGGTTACATTGATTGTGTATCTAAACACATACCCTTCCAAGCCTGCACACACACACACACACACACACACACACTACTTTTGTTAGCATTCCACACTGGACAACATATGTTGACATTTTCAGACAAAAAAACAACGTTTCAATAATATATAGATGGGAATAAGGTAGACCTGTCAAACATCAACAACTAATCTATCATGAATTTATGTGATGAAGAATTATTTTTTTGTACTTTAGACATTTCATGTATTGTTATGGGTGATTTGCTTCCACAACCTGATACTATATTAAGCTCCTGTCAACAAAACAAAATGGCAGTGATCAGAGAAGGTGGGTAGAATTGGGTAGAGCATCCAGACATTAGAGCTGATGAGCTTTGGGTCACTTTTAGGGGATGTTTGCCATTTCAAATATTAAATCCCAAGCAAACTGTCTAATTGAAAAATAAAGATATGAGCACTTTGTAATTCCAGGACAGTTATGCTTTGAAACATTCAGGTTTAAACAGTAAACCTGCAGATTATGAATACAGCAGTATGCAATATTTGCTTATCACATGCAACAAACCTCATATACTAAACTACTATACTATTATACTAAACTATACTACTACATGTGCAACCTAGAAAATATTTTTGATTATTGTTAGTAATACTGTTGTTATTATTTTAAATGTTTTCAGACATTAATTTTGCTATGTTTGTTTCCACATTTATTTTGGAGCCTGTCTTTTTTCCAGAAACACAAAATATGCTATTTTGTTCTACTATTTAAAAATACTTTTTTTTTTAAACAAATGTTCTTTTTAATCTTTGCCAGAATATAGCATGTAGAGCACAATAAAATATAAATAGCATAATATGTTTCATCTGAATATGTGTAATAGTGAGAATAAATCATAAACAAAAAAATTAGCTCTATGAGCTTAGGTCAGTGAAGCAGATGGACCATAAATATCAAATATAATTTAAAAATGTGTAATGTTCTGGATAAATAATAAGATTGCAATATTAGGGATCTATAATTAGCCATAATTGGATGGTCATTTTAGACTGCATGAAATTAGCACCATGAGAGGGTTAATATATTGCTAGGACAACCCCAGATAGGAAATATTATTTTCAAAAACTTCTACCAACAAAACTAAAGTCTTAAATGAGTACGTTGACACTTGAGGATAAAAATATCGGTACCATTGTTGATCAAAAATATGTTACCTGTAGAGTAGATGCAGCTGAGTCACTAGTCTCAGTCATTCCTGTGCTCCTCGGTATGCTGGACACAATGTATCTTGTACCCTTTGGTACAGGTTGTCTAACTACCAGCTTTCCTTTCCTGGTCTCTGCTAGAAACAAACTGTACCAGTATGCATCGTTGGACACCAGAGTGGAATCTGCGATGGTAGAGTTCCTCTCACTGATCACACTGTTCCTACAGGGAGGAGCAGCTTTACTGGCTGGTTTCTGTTTCTGACACTTCAGCACAATGGTCACCAGTATGGTGATCAGTAACAGGAATGACACAGAGCCCAGGCCGATTACCAGATACAGGTTTAAATCGGAAAATATGTCATATTCCAAAGGTACATCAGTCATGTCAGCATAGCTTTTAAGTGCAGTCTCCACTGTGGACAGTTTGATGGTGACTGTGGCAGAAAGAGATGGCTCTCCGTTATCTTTGGCGATCACCACGAGCCGCTGGTGGCGCGAGTCTCTGTAACTGAACATTCTCGTGGTCCGTATCTCTCCGTTGTACTGGTCCAGACTAAATAATGTAGCATCAGTGTTCTGGAGAAACTGGTATGTAACGCGAGAGTTGTGCACAGAGTCTGTATCTATAGCAATTACTTTGGCTATAAGAGTTCCTTTATCTGTGGATCTTGGTATTTTCTCCTCCACCACTGATCCATGCGCGCGCCACGGAGACACAATAACAGGTGAGTTATCGTTCTGGTCCATGATGATTATGTGAACTGTTACGTTACTGCTGAGTGGAGGAACACCAGAGTCTCTGGCCTCGATATGAAAAAGAAACTCCTTCTCTATCTCATAATCAAATGTTTTTAGTGCGTAAAGGTTGCCGTTCTCTGGATTAATGGAGAACAACATTGACATTGAGGTGTTTGCGATTTCCTTTTCTATTATAAAATAAACTAGATACTGATTTTCATGGAGGTCTGGATCGTGTGCACTAAGGGAACTCAGTAAAGCTCCAGGCGAATTATTTTCCACAACCCGTATTGTATAAAATGATTGTGGAAACTGTGGCACGTTGTCATTAATGTCCAGCAGCTCTAGAGTTACAGTTTCATTATCAGATAAAGGAGGGTTTCCTCTGTCAATAACGGTAAACGTGATGTCATATTCTGCAACTTGCTCACGGTCCAATGGTTCGGATATCACGAGCTCGTAATAATTCTCCGATGATTCTTTTAGTGCAAAAGGTAAATTTGTAGGAATATGAAGATCAATTTGACCATTTTTACCCGAATCTTTATCACTTACACTAATCACTGCAACAACTGATCCCACGGCGATGTCCTCTTTAACCGGACTTGTAAAGGATCTTACCGAAATTTCTGGATGATTGTCATTCATGTCTGTAATCATAATTGTTACTTTACACGTTCCCGATAAGAAATTAGTACCTTTATCTTTTGCTATAATCTCCATATTATAAATTCGAAAATCTTCATAATTAATAATTTCTTTAACTTTTATCTCACCAGTGTCTGGGCTTAAACTAAAAGCCTCTTGAGCTTTTTCGGAAGTATACAGGCCAAACGAGTATGTAATATCTGAGTTATAGCCTTCATCTAAGTCAGTTGCATTCAGTTTAACGACTAGGCTTCCTATAGGCGAGTTCTCTGTTACATTGATCGAATAGCTTTCCCGATCAAACTTGGGTGCGTTGTCGTTTGCATCCTGCACTCGAACCACAATGCTGGCTGTACCAGAGCGCGCAGGAACTCCGCCATCCACAGCAGTAAGTATCAGATTATGGACAGCTTGAACTTCACGATCTAATGTCTTCTTTAAAATTAAATCAGCAAATTTTGAGCCGTCTCTACCAGACTGTATCTCTATACCAAAGTGATCGCTTTCGCTTAGATAGTATGTTTTAACCGAATTGGATCCAACATCCGAATCCACCGCATTGCTGACAGAAAACCTTTCACCTGCTGGCGTTGATTCTAAAATGTCCAAATGAATAGTGTCCCGTCGAAAATTAGGGTTATTGTCATTAATATCAGTTATTTCTAATTCTATATAAAATATGCGCACAGGGTTCTCCACAATCACTTCCATTTTCAAAAAACAAGTCGTTTTAGCAGGACAAAGATGTTCACGGTCAATCTTTTCTAATATGAAGAGTTCCCCTTTCTCTTTGTTTATGCCGAGATATTTCTTATTCGCAATAACATCTAGTCGAACCTTTCGTTTAATTAGCGTGTCTAAATCCAGTCCTAAATCTGTTGCTAGATTTGCAACCACCGATCCTTCCTCCATCTCTTCAGGTATAGAATAGTGAGTTACAGTAAATGATGTCTGAATCATGGCAGAGAATAGGACAACACCCGAGACGTACCTTCTCCAGCACCGCGCGTTCATATGAACCCCCATTGTCTCCTTCTATCGTTTTTCCTGCACAAATCAGTAACTTTCCGATAGGACTTCGAACTCCATTAAGAAGACAAAGTAGATATTACTAAATTATGTCACGTTTTGAGAGAAGTAAAAGACTTCTTTACGCGGGATTGCGGTAATTGATGTAAATCCTTTTAAGCACGATGCCCTTTATGATCGCCCAGTTTTCCACTGTGATGGCGACAGGCATGTCCGCCCATCGGACACTCCTATGATTCTTTTTCCTGGAATACAGCGCCACGTTTTGCACAGGCCGAAAGATACATGTTAAATAAGAATATACTGGGGAAATAATCTCTCTAGCCTCAGTAAATTGTACATCATTATAGAATAAATAAAAAAAACTAATACGAAAAAATCGGTAAGCACCCCCAATAATCACATTAATAGTCACAAAAAGTATCACTTTCACTACTGTTACAACTACCTTCGTTAAAAAAAAACATGACAAAAAGGCCACCACCAACCTAATTATGTAGTTAAACGATTTGTGGAACACACATCTGAAATTCAGTTTGCACCCTCTGAAAGTACAATTTATGCTTATGTTCTTTACTCTTGCTAAAAACATGATCTTGTTTTGCCTGGTGTATAATCCAAATTTTATATGTGATGTGAACATAAATACCAATTGTTTGTTTGTTTGTTTGTTTAAGTATGACTTTTGCTTACCCAGTGTAAAAATTAAGCATTGTGAACTGTAATATTGAGATCTCCTTAAATACATGTAGGCCTATGCCAGTATTTGCTGTCTTACCTGGAGAGTAGATGCCGCTGAGTCACTAGTCTCAGTCATTCCTGTGCTCCTCGGTATACTCGACACAACGTATCTCGTCCCCTTTGGCACAGGTTGTCTAACTACCAGCTTTCCTTTTCTGGTCTCTGCTAGAAACAAACTGTACCAGTAGGCATCATTGGACACGAGTGTAGAATCTGCGATGGTAGAGTTCCTCTCACTGATCACACTGTTCCTACAAGGAGGAGCAGCTTTACTGGCTGGTTTCTGTTTCTGACACTTCAGCACAATGGTCACCAATATAGTAATTAGTAAGAGGAATGACACCGAGCCCAGTCCGATTACCAGATACAGGTTTAGATCTGAAAAGATGTCATATTCTAAAGGTACTTCCGTCATGTCAGCATAACTTTTAAGTGCAGTCTCCACTGTGGACAGTTTGATGGTGACTGTAGCAGACAGAGAAGGCTCTCCATTATCCTTGGCGATCACCACGAGCCGCTGGTGGCGCGAGTCTCTGTAACTGAACATTCTCGTGGTCCGTATCTCTCCGTTGTACTGGTCCAGACTGAACAATGTAGCATCAGTGTTCTGGAGAAACTGGTATGTAACGCGAGAGTTGTGCACAGAGTCTGTATCTATCGCAATAACTTTGGCTATAAGAGTTCCTTTATCTGTGGATCTTGGTATTTTTTCCTCCACCACTGATCCATGCGCGCGCCATGGAGACACTATAACCGGTGTGTTGTCGTTCTGGTCCATGATAATTATGTGAACTGTTACGTTTGTGCTGAGTGGAGAAACACCAGAGTCTCTGGCCTCGACGTGGAAAAGAAACTCCTTCTCTATCTCATAATCAAATGTTTTTAGTGCGTAAAGATTACCGTTCTCTGGATTAATAGAGAAAAGCATTGACATTGAGGTGTTTGTTATTTCCCTTTCTATTATAAAATAAACTAGATACTGATTTTCATGTAAATCTGGGTCATTGGCAGTTAAAGAGGACAACAAAGCCCCGGGCGGATTATTTTCCATTATCGCTATCTTGTAGAAACTCAGTGGGAACCGAGGCGCGTTATCATTAACGTCCAGTAAATGCACTGTTATGGTTTCATTGTCGGACAGTGGAGGATTTCCCCTGTCTGTCACTACTAAAGTAATATCATATTCCGGAGTTATTTCTCGATCTAATGATTCGGAGATTATCAGTTCGTAGTGATACTCAGATGACTTATTTAGAGTAAATGGTATGTTTTTGTTTATTGTGAGATTAACTTTGCCATTTTCCCCCGTGTCTCTGTCACTAACACCTACAAGGGCTATGACTGTGCCTACAGGAATGTCCTCTTTTACAGTGTTTTTCAATGATTTGATGGTTATCTCTGGATAATTGTCATTCATGTCTATAATATCCACTGTTATTCTACACTGACTGGACAGCGGAACAGGGCCGTTATCTTTGGCCTCTATGTGCATCTCAAATATTTTCATATCTTCAAAATCTATAGTGCCTTTAACAATTATTTCACCAGTTTTTGAATTTAAATTGAATACCTCTTGCGTTTTTTCTGAGGTATAAAGGGTAAAAGAATACGTTATGTCTGCGTTTGAGCCTTCATCAGCATCGGCTGCGTTTAGTTTAGTAACAAGTGTTCCTATCGGTGAATTTTCATTCATTTTCACGGTCATCAATGAGAGGTCAAACTGAGGGGCGTTGTCGTTTGTATCTAGCACACGAACAATAATATTGGCAGTTCCAGAGCGTGCAGGCACACCGCCATCCACAGCAGTGAGAATAAGATTATGGATAGGCTGTGCTTCACGGTCTAATGCTTTTTTAAGGACCAAGTCGACATACTTTGTACCATCACTACCAGAATGAATGTCTATTGTAAAATGATCACTTTCACTAATTCTGTAAGTATGTATAGCGTTAGCTCCTACATCCGGGTCTTGAGCATTGGGTAAAGAAAATCTTTCACCAGGCGATGCGGACTCGGAGACATCCAATTCTACCTTGTCCATTCTAAAATATGGAGCATTATCATTTATATCTGTGATTTCTAATTCAATGTTAAAAATACGAAGTGGGCTTTTGATTATCATATCCAATTTAATGAAACAGTTTGACGTTTTGATCTGACAAATGCCTTCTCTATCTATTCTTTCAACAATGTACAGCTCCCCAGTTTTCTTATTAACATCCAAGTATTTTTTGTTAGTAAATATATCTAACTTTACCTCTCGTTGAGCAAGAGCCCCTACGTCCAGTCCAAAGTCTGCAGCTAGATTCGCAACAGTAGACCCCCTTTCCATCTCCTCTGCTATAGAGTAACGCGTGACTGACAAAGCCGGTCTCCATGTTGCCCAAAATACAAAAGAAAAGATCATGAAGCACATGCACTCTATAGTCTTCATGCTTCAGTTGATTTGGCTCCTCTCTGAAAGCTCTCTGTAGTTTCTCTTACTTTTCACTTGAATATATAAGCTATAAAGTATTAGAAAGGCGATCACGGAAAGTCCTGTGGTCCTCTTAGATAAAATGGATATCTGAGAATTATACTCACTCCCTCTTACTACAAGAGCATGCGCCGGACAGTGTCATTTACTAGCAAACAGCGACACCCGGAGACAAACGTCAGCGAGTTCCGCTAAATGAAGAGATTAGTCTATCTTCAGGACCACAGTAATGGACAGCGACATCCAAATTAACATCAATCGAACCCTGTAATAATAATAATACGTGATTGTTTTTGTTGTTGTTGTTGTTGAGGATGATGATTTTTTTTTGTAAAGTGATTAACCCTCATCTTGTGTTCCTGTCAAATTTGACCGGTTTAATACAGGGCAGTTAATTACATCTTTTTACGTTTGTCATGGTTCCATGACTTTATTCACACATGTCATTTGAACACATAAGTAGATGTAAAATATTTTTGTACAAATCTGTGTGTTTTATGGAACTTTTATACACTCTTGGTTTTCTGGTGACTGGTCATTGGATAATGAATGGGTGAGACTACAATTAGGTTATAAATCAAAAATCTTTCCCATACCTCAACATGCAGGTGTCTTTGAGCAGACACACAAACATGCACGCAGGGCCAAAGCAATATGCCATATCCAGAGTCGATGACATTATGTTCCGTTTTTTAACATTTCCTTACGGACTTTTCAATATCATCGTCTGTCTGCTTATAATGGCTTTGGGGTTTTCAGGAAAATCAATTCATGCATTGGTCAGAGACATGCAAGCAACAACAGCAACATGACAACTAAAAAAGGAGGAGGCAATAGAAAGAGGTGCCGACTTTGTGCACAGATGTGGTGTATATATTTACAAAGAACATGCAACGACCTCAGTAGACCACCCAAAATGCTCAAGAGAGAACGAAAACACATTATATATGTATTATTTTGGATTTATAATGAATTGATCTCGGTCAAAAGTGACAGGGAAAATTATGAGTGTGGGTCAAAACGAACACAACATGAAGGATATTAATTTAAGAAGACTCAGGTCGCAAAGATTAGATTTCACGTTTAGGTAGCTGAATTACATTTTACAATAGACATTTATTCTGGTAGTGATAGTACAAAGTATGTCGACTTAGTCCTTAAAAAGAATTAGACCAGGAAGCTCAGCTACTTTCTGAATTCGACAAGCCACTTTACAAATGTGAAAAGTGATTTGCTTCTTCTCTTACTTTTAGGTAAATTACATAGATGGCAGTTTTATCTTGGGGAAGCTTGCTGCTTTATACTTGGGAGCAATTTTTTTAACTGTATGCCGCACACTTCTCTGATTCTTGCTAGAAATCTGTAAAAACCACATTCATAGTGTTTTATTAGCTAAGACGCTATTTAACATAAAAAACATAAGTTATTGACATTAACCTCTTAAGCATAATTTATACACTCTGTAAAAACCTACCTACCTACAAACAGTACCGTACCTACCTACCTACACACCTTCCTACCTACTAGCTTAACTAACTAACTAACTAACTAAATTAGCATTTAGGCTTTGGGTATTTTTCTTTCACACTCACCAGTGTGTTCTTGTGCAATGTTGTTCACTGTTCACTACTGTAAGTACTAAAGATGGTAAGTAAATAATATGGTTGGGCCATAAGATCAACTGCCCTGCATGGTCCTTAATCTTTTTCATGTAATTTCTTTTCTTTTTCTGAATTGCCTCTCATACAATTAATTCATTTGTCCTCAACTATTTGAAGTTGTCTCAACATTTTTCCATTTCTGGCAATGACCTATTATAATATGGTTTGGGCAGCATGGTGGCACAATGGTTAGAACTGTGGCCTCACCCCTCCAGTGTTGAGTGTTCGATTCTCACCTCGGTAAGTGTGCCTGTGAGTTTGTGTGCTTGTGTATGCTGCAATGGATTGGCGCCCTATTGAGGGTGTACCCTGCTTCTTTCTTTTTGGCCCCTGGGATAGGATCCACCAACAACAATGTACAGAAGAAGTGGTATAAAAGATGAGGGAGTGTGTGAGAAAGTAGTTTGAGGGAAATTCTTTGGTCTCTGGGGCACCCAAGCCTCTATAAACATAAAAAGAAAAGAATTATGTTGAACACCAATCCTACCAATAAGGACAGGAGGTTAGTAGTTTACCCAATGACCCAGCTGTATTACACAATCTGTAATTATCCACTATTGGGGTTAAGTTTGTGGACACTTCATGACTTCTACATGTGTGCTTTCCCCAAGCATAATATTTTCATAATTGCATAATTATTTAAAAATTGCAAAAGTGCATAATTCATTTTAGACATTTAAAGTGTATAACTCTGGGTATTGTTATGGATATAATAATTGTGACAAATATGGAGTGCTGTGTTATACTAATGGAAATGCAAATGCTAAATGCCAATTGTTTTTAGAGGAGAAGTGGTGGTATGAGTGGAAGACAACCAGAACAAGACATAAGATATGTGCCTGATAAAATGCAAGGTATAACTGTAGAACATGTTATACTGGAAAACATGGTCTCACTTGAAAAGAAGCAGGTTGAAAAGTGCAGCCAAATGTAGGATTTAGAAGAAAAAAAACATTTTGTTGTCTTATTTACACCACAAAGAATTGGGGATGTTATTGTTGTTGTTGCTGATGCTTTGCATTCCTACTAAAGTTCTGTTGTAAGTGACTTTATTATTTTAAGGGGCATACTTAACCCCAATGAATAGCTGTATAAAATATAACGTGAACTTGGAAAATGAAAAGGAAAGAAGCAGTGTAATGCAATTGCAAACATTTGTGCTTAATATTGACTCCCAATTTATGTAATTCATTGTTGTATTTTTCTATTTTATTGTATTTGTTAAAAAATAACTTTTCTCAATTGTTTGTGCAATAAAAAAAATTTGCTGCTTAAAAACAAAAAAAAAAATTTACAAATTTCATTTTCACCCCACAGCACTTAGATATTTTTGCAAAAGCTAATGATTTTGTCACATCTTTAGTCAGTGGCGCAAAATTAAAAGATAAATAAAGGTTCCCACAATCATTGTGTAAGCCACTGTTGACAAAATTGTTAGTGAATTTGCCAAAAATAAAAATTTAAATGGTGCATTTTCCATAAATATTGATATTGGCATTTTACAAATTGTTTATTGTGCTGCAAAAAAAAAAAAATTATAATAGAAGAAGATAAATTTAAAACATGCATTTTTATTTGAAGTTTGTAAAAAAGAATTGCTTTTCAAATGACAAAAATATGAAATAGTGAAACAAATTTGCTAAAAGTTAATATAGCGCTGCATCATAAAACTTGTGGTTTAGCAGTAATAAAATTATGCTACTGCTGCAAACTATAATGTACAGTAACACATTTTAACATGCATTGAGCTCACTGCACACCTCTTCTTTACACTCATCTGACCACAGATTATCTTCTACCTTACACGTTACATTTTATTAGCTATGCATCGCTGTAAATGATGAAGTCACTTATAGTAGAATTTTAATACAAATTAAAAACCAAAGCAATGCGGAAATGCAATACACTAAATAAAATATTTTAAAAATCACAATGTCAGAAAACACAGCCATTTTTTCTCCTAAATGTTTAAAGTATGGAGGAAACAATGCATCATCCGACATTGGTTGCACTCTTCAACCTGCTTCTTGCATAAAGAGACCATTTACCAGTATGACGTGCATAAAATAAGGTGTTGGTGATCACAATAACGTGTCTGGGTTGCAGTGTATGCTGGGAAATGAAGTCCTGATGTGTATGTCAATATAAAAGTCTGAAAAAAAAGCATGAAAAAATATACTATAATAAAGAAAAAATATACACATGGAAAACATTTATTAAAGAGAACTCATATGAGGAATTACAACACAGTATTTCTACAACTCCTAATTTTTCTGTCTGTTGAGCCACAGATTCTGTTCTGCATCACAACACAGCACTGAAAGAATCTTTAGGAATGCCTTCTCCATCCTCTGCATACCTCACACACCACATCTATAGCAGCCAGGTGTTTTAGAGAACTAGTTGATCAAATACTTTATGCATTGGTGAAGTCAAAATTCACCTGAGAGTAATCAATTTTGATCAACATGAAATATAGGTAACTTACAAAAAAACATCTTCTGATGCACAACCTTGGACACATCATCAGTGTTGTTTCCTGGACTCCGGGGGTGTTTCGGGTCTTACAACAGACACCCTCCTCCAGGCGACCTGACCGAGGCTGATTATGTAGGAAACAGCAGACAATTGTACCTATCTATTTGCATAAATGTGCCAAAGCATTTGCAATTTTTCAAAGGAAGGGAAATTGCTTTTATGATATGCACAAATTATTAAATGATGTGAATTTTGGGCAAGGTTTTTTTTTTTTTGAGAATTTCCACATTGATTTGAGAATTGTACCAAAGAAAAGGCTGGAAAAGGCTGTAATATGATATACAGTATCTCACAGTACTTGCAGATTTAAATAATGCCATTACAATTGCTTATTTCCTGGGCTTAAAACTCAGGTGTTTAAATAACCAGATATCGCACATGTTGAATAGTGCCATTAGATTATTTGTTTCATAGTGAGCCTCCATTGTAAATATACACCTATGCAAAATTTTGATTATAAAAAGTATTAGTTTTAAATTAACTAGGTTAGTTACAGAATTTTTTTCATTAAATCAGTCATGGCGAGGTGTTGGTGGTTACAACAGTCCTACTAAGAAACAGATATCAAACACCTTATCTTACTATATTGAGCATTAAACATTAACAAATTAAAATACATCACTTGTTGTGACACCCTTCGTTTAAAAAATATATAGTGTTAGAAACACTTCAATCAGTTTCATAATATATTTTATTCTGCATTTTGATTTTGGAGGACCTGGACTTCAGCATTCAACTATCTGAAAAGTGATTTTTGTCACTTTCTTTACTAACAAAAATATTTAAACCATTTTTTTTTAAATAATAATGATAATAATAATAATACAGACATTATTAACGAAATACCTATAGCAACATTTGTAATAAAATAAAGTGACTAAGGCTTTTTTTACAGTATTGTGTGTTGACAGCATGTTTATCACTGTCTCTCCTCCCTGTTTCTATTTCCACTTTCTTTCTCTCTCTCATTCAGATCAGTGAAAAAGTCAGAGGGATCATCGGCACGGACCAGGATCTGATTTCCCTAAGTAAAATTCTGAATAGAATAAAATTCTGTGATTTTTTAAAAATTATTTATTTATTTACTGTATTCATTTATTTTGCTATGTCTGCAAAAAAGAAACAAATTAATATTAAATTATGTGGTAAGTCTGGTAAGATCCTATCTGTGATCCGGCTTGTTCTACTAATTGTATTATGTTACTTTCGTTTGTAAACAAAAGCATTAGGATTAGACTGAGGTTTTACATACTATATTCTGCATGGTTTACATGTGTAACCTATATAAGCGACCTCTAGTGGCTGAACTTCAGAAAGTTCCTCTAATTAGATTGACAGAAACTGTTATGTGCTTATTGTATACAATATACTAATATACATCTATAGTGCTTATAATACCCTTTTGTAAGGAAAATAATTTCGTAATAAATGATAATATTTTATGTAAACAGTGCTAGGTGAAATGCTTACATGTATGTGTGTGTGTGTGTGTTATTTGTCATTTATGTGCTGTATGCAGTATTTGTTGATCTTCTCAGTGCCCTCTGCAGGCCAATCAGAGGTATTGATGCCTTGTTTGAATTACAACAGGAAATATGTCTTTTATATGGCTGGTTAGAAGAAACTATGAAAAACTTTAAATTATGTAATTTGGGAGAATTGCACTTATACTGTGTAGTGTAGTCTGTCTCTTTAATAGGTCAAATGCCACACTGATTTATAAGATGGATAATGTATGTTGAAATGTGACCCTAATGCAGGTAATGTTTATTATCTTTAAAAAATGCTTCTAGTTTCCTTTGTTGAGTAAGGCTTATTTTTATTTTATCTTTGGCTTATTTTCCACTGCAGGGTAGAACAAACACAACGCCAGCCTACAGTGGTTTTATAACTACTACTAAGTTTTTCGAGAATGGTTGACAGGGTGTGAAAAAGAATGGCAAGGATAACAATGGTCAGAGGGATTGGCGTTGCCGTAGTAACTGAAAAACTACTGTTCACAGAGAATTAGAGAAACCTGTCTGCTTGACCTCCACAATGTCAAAGGTCAGCAACTAATAGAGTTCATTCTCACTGCATAAAATATGCCTTTGATGCATATTAGACAACAAAGGGTGTGTGCATGGACAATTAAAAAAAAATTAGCGTACTTCATTGTATGCAGTATTCCTGTAAAATATTTTTAAACAGAAGCTCAGGTGCTTTGGCAAATTTCCCAAACCACTCCAAAGATTCTCAAAATATCAAATATTACAATTTAGACTGTAAGTGAACCCCATGCACACAGACTGGAGACGAGATTTGAACCTCCAAACCTGGAGGTGTGAGGCAACAGTGCTACCCCCTGAAATACTGTGCACCTCAATAAAAACAAAAGCATTAAATTTCTTCTCTCAAAATTATATGATGCCTTATGTCATATGAAACAATTAATTAAATTGTATTTGTCAATTAGCCTATTTAAATACAGGTACATCTCAATAAATTAGAATATCATTAAAAAAGGTTTGTCTATTTCAGTAATTCAATAAAACAGGTTAAGTTCATGTTATATAGACACGTTACACACAGACTGAGATATTTAGTTTATTATACACTCATTATAAGTGTTTTTTTTTTTATTGAAATATTGTGAAAAAAAAATGTTGGAGATTCATGGTGTCAAACTTAGCTAATTAACTCAAAATACCTGCTAGGTTTCCTGAGCCTTAAAGTGGTCTTTCAGTTTGGTTCAAGAAGCAGAAAGGGGTGAACTTGGCCAGAGCATGTTTCTCGGGACAGTGGGTACCCTCTCAGAACGTACCTCTTCACACCAGCACACATTTGGACTCCCAACATCGTTGATCGTGCAGTTGGACTCTGGAAGCTGCTCTTTCGGTGGCTGCAAAAGTCCGCAGGAGGATTGCCCATGAAGCCTCACAGGGCTTGTGCAGTTACGGTGGCAACAGCCATGCTGCATAACATTGAGACCAGAACACCTTTACCAGAGGGGGAGAAGGAGGAGGCAAATGATAAGGAAAATGCAGAAGTGGACTTTGAGGTCTTAAATCCTCCACAGAGGGCTGCACTGCATGCTTCCGGGGTTGAGACAAGGCAGCATGTTTGATTGAAAATGTTTTTGTTTAAAATATTTTTCATTGCTTATTAGCCATTATCCATGACTGGACGGACTTTTCTTTTGACATATTTTATTTCATGATGAAATTTGATTTAGTTAAATAAGAAAATAAACTTGGGAGTTTCAAACCCCACATCTATTCCTTTTTCTGAGTGATTGTCATGTTTAGAACCTCTAATCTGTCATCTTATTGTATTCATTCCATCAGTGTGATATACAACCCCAACTACTGACATGCTTCTCCTAAAGTTGTATAGGCCTACACATTAG
This sequence comes from Clarias gariepinus, assembly GCF_024256425.1. Taxonomy (NCBI): domain Eukaryota; kingdom Metazoa; phylum Chordata; class Actinopteri; order Siluriformes; family Clariidae; genus Clarias; species Clarias gariepinus. The sequence goes on along the minus strand of NC_071101.1, from coordinate 16,376,509 downwards.
AATATCCCTGTCAAAAGTTGACAAAAAAAAAAAAATAGAACACTGCAGCTGTTTGTCAATCAACTATAATTGTATACCCAGTTCATTCCACTGCCACTACAGGTTACATGAAAATATTAGCGACAGTTTGGTGATTTAATTTATATATTTGTCTATTATGGCATGCTTTTGATAAGTCAACTTATCTCGAAATAAATGTTATTGGAAGAATTTAGTGAAATGTTTAATTTGTATAGAATGTCTTTCTTAACGCTGTCATGCAAAAGGAGTCAAAAATTCCTGAGCAATCAATGTCAGCTAATTCAGTACCTTCACTGTAGACAACGCCTTGTAACGTTGGACATAAAAGGCAGCGACTTACAAGTCGGGAAAACACACTTAGAAAAGTAAACAACTTACGTAAGATATATCTTAAGAGTCTTCTTAGTATGCTAAGAGTGTTCTTATCAAGCAACCGGACCCTGGACTGTTGCTTAGTGAGCCAAAATCCTCTTTAGAAGAAAGTTCTTGTTAGTCTATTGGCTGCTCCCAGCAAGGGGTCACCACAGTGGAAGCTTGACACAGGTTTTAAGCCGGATGCCCTTCCTGATGCAACCCTCCCATTTTATCCGTAGCTGCATCCAGTGGCTGGAGTTTGGACAATGGATAGGAATCGAACCCATGGCATGGCAGGCAAAACACCTAGCATTGAGTCACTAATGCCCCCATCTGTAAATTAAATCAAGTTTTGCATTTTAATTGGAAATCAAGGTCCCAGAGTGTGGAGGAAGAGAGAAGGCACACAGAATCCAAGTTGCCTGAGGTCCAGTATGAGGTTTGCACAATCAGTGTTGGTTTGGGGAGCTATGTCATCTGCTGGTGTTGGTTCACTGTTCTTGCTTCTGTCCAGCTTTATGGAGATGCTGCCAAAAATACTAATGCCTAATTTAAGGACCATGGTATTAATGTGCTTGACTGGTCAGCAAACTTCCCCGACCTAAACCCCATAGATTTACTGGGTATTATAAAGAGAAAAAAGTGAGACACAAGACCCAACAATGCAAGAGCTGAAGGCTGCTATCAGAGTTTCCATAACACCTCAGCAGTGCTACGGTCTGATCGCCTTCATGCCACACTGCATTGCTGCAGTTCTTCCTGAAAAGGGAGACCTGACCAAGTATTGAGTGCTGTACATGTTCTATTAAGTAATATTCTAATTTTCTAAGATACTAAATTTTACGTTTTCATTAACGTTAAGTTAAGATGCACCTTTATTATTGTACTTAATGTATTATCTACATTTTTCACATTACATGCATGTCTATAGGGTTAGCCTAACATAATAGGGAAAAAGATATATTTAGAAGGTGTAAAAAAAATAAAAGGAACATAAACTCACTAATAATCCAAACATGAATGTCTATTTTGCCAAGGCTTACCTTAACAACATATAGAAGTCTGATATCTGATGAGCTGCACCAGTAAACTTGTCAAATGAACAACATTTTAATCATTTGCAATACAACATAAGAATTGACCTATTGTTGATTTAAAATTGTGTTGCAACTCCAGATTATTGATCTGTGATTTAGTTATAATGAAGTGTATTTAATTGCCTGTAATGAATGCTGGGTGGGTAATTTTAAATGAAAGTATTTACACGGGGGGATGGTGATAAATGTATGTGAAACTAAGGCTGATTATTAGGGAAGAACAAGATAGGTGTACAAGGCAATGACCTATTGAATCCATCACATGGTGTGTGCAAAACCAACAACTAGTGCCTTGAAAGTTGACAGGACAATTAATATGTGGTATTTTTGGAATGAAAAACTAATTATTAAAAAATAACTCAGATAACCAAACAACCATGAGTACTGTAGAGATCTAAACTTAGCATGGTATTGTAAAGTTACAGTAATCTACATGTTATTGTCCTTATTTAAAAAAGAATTGCTGGTAGGATAAGGACAAGTATTTACCAAAAGATGTTGTACATACATAATATACATTAGTACACCTTAGTACATAGATTAATCCAGATTAACCCTATGAGTATATTTTAATAAAATGTTTTTCATTATATACCTGTAACTGTGAATAAAGTAAAATGTTCCCATTAATATGTTTTCTCTGACTTGCTCATATTCTGATTATTAGACCATCAATGTGCAAAGAGACAAACTTTAGTTTGAAGAAGTGGGTGAGTGCCATGGAGACCGTTTCCATCACTCCCTTGTAGTGTGAAAGGACACATGGCAAACATAATTAGCCTTGCTCAGTGGTCTGATACACATCTACTGACATTCTGAACTCATTTCCAGGGCAAATTAAAAACCAAAGGGCACCAAGGAGGGTGCAGCACTTTCAAAAGTATGTCTAAGGTGGCATTTTCAGGTTGTGTTTTACTTTAACTGCACTTCCTATCCCCTATCATTTTGAGTAACCAAAATGGTATTTTGGAAATGGATATGCATTAATCAACTACATTAACATTACACATTATGTAACTGAAACCAAAATGTGATTAGCCCCATAAAGAGCACCCAATATAATATACAGTACTTTCATCTTTTTTTAACCCACTATTATAAAAGATATTAAATAATTATTTTTTATTTTATTTTAACAGGGTTTTGACAGCCATACTCCTGTTTATTTTCAAGTTCCAGTTTCTTCCACAATGTTAAAATAAAATAGTATTATACAATAGTAGTATATAAATAGTATTGAATGAAAATAAATTAGAATTACCACTATAAAAAAATTCCAGAAAACATCTGCAACATAAAAGCAGTTCCAAATAACATGATGTAAGCCAATAAATAAAAAATAAATAATAAAAAATCTATTTATTTTCACTTATAGACATATCTGACTTAATAAAGTAGAACCTTTTCTCAGCTTATTAATTATAGAAATGTGCAACACAAATAATAATGTGTCATTTATAACAAACAGTCTGTTATACTCAGAAAAAAATACTTTATTATCAGAATGTATGCAGTGTTATACTGCACTAGACGCCATAAGTCAGTTACACAGTTTGCATACATATTAGTATTGTACATCTTGTTCACTGAACAATAACCAGGTTAGACTGATTCACCTCTTTAACTGAGCAACCAATCAATGAAAGGCTATGGCCTGATATTTCTGCAAGACAGAAAATTCACAAAATGGCCAAAAGGGTATGTAATGCTCACAGTTGACCTAATATGATTGTCAAAAAATTTAGCATAATAATAATAATAATAAAATAATAATAATGTCACAAATGTGAGTCACAATGTGAATCAATGTTGCAGTTTCATAACCTTTGACCTTCATACAATTAAACAGTGTGTTAAGTTTTCCTAAAAAAGCAGTAGTAAGTCATTATTTAGCTTATGATTCAACAGAAGAATAAACCCAGTTCTTTTTGAATTGAAGCCACTTGGTTGTAAGGGTCTGCATAGAACCATTGAATACCCCCAAAATTCTTAATGATCTTTTTACTATTGTAATTATGCATAATTAAAATATAACTTTTATTAATTTATTTATCTATCCTCACCCATGGGAACCACTTTACCCTAGTTAGAGTTACAGCAGATCTGGAGTTTTACACTGGAACACTAATTTACACCTAGTGGTGTTTTTAGAGGCCTTTTAAAATCCGAGAGTAGGCATTCACCTACCATTATGCTTTTGCATGAAAACCAAAGAACCCAACCAAAACCAACATAGATGCATGAAACATTGCACCAACATAAATTCAGGTTTAGCTAGACAGCCCTAAACAATTTGATGTTAATCTCTGACACTAAGTCAGTTCTTCCAGTCCCTGCTGGAGTTTAAAGCTTACTTATTCTGGCTCATGCTTAATGTGCCACAAACATACAAATGTGACAGACATAAACCAAAAAAGTCTTTAAGAGCAAACTGGGTATGGGAAGCATACCACCCTTATCAGAAACATATGTAGCTGTAAAATTAGAGCAGTATGTTTTGGATAAGTAGACTCTGCTTTGGTTGCAATTAATATTTCTGGTCTTCTAGTTTCTTTTCTGCTTCACTTTATTTTTTCCTTCCAGCATTTGCATCCCCTTGACATTTTTTGTCCACCTTCTTTCACACTGTTGCAGTCCAGCTCCATTATTTCACTATTCATTATACAGGTCATTATTGATGACCTCAGTACCTGTTTCATCCCTTGTGTCATAATTACTAGGGGAGATAAACTTGCGCTTCTTGCCGAAAGTGGAGAAGGTGTTGTGGACATCAAGTTCACTACGATTACTGGGCCGCAGTGTACAGAGTGCCGATGGAGTCCCAGGGATGTAGACATTGTGTTGGTAGTCAGGTGGAGGATGGCCATGTGATTGACCTGAAGGCTGCTGCTGTTGAGGAGTTTTCGTGGGGGTGTAGCGGGGTGTCCATGCTCGGTCTGGGAGGCCAGTCGCAGGAGAAGATCTCTTGCACTCTAGGCCATTAGTATTTAGGAGATAGGTGTAATTAGATTTGTATAAATAATTTTTGACATACATTGTATACATACCTATATGTATGGGTGTGTGTGTGTGTGTGTGTGTGTGTGTGTGTGTGTGTGTGTGTGTGTGTGTGTGTGTGTGAGAGAGTGTAGCTTAACAAAATATATGTTGTATTGTAAATTACTCTATATCTAAGTGAAGAGAATTCATTTGAGAATTTACTACAACTAATAATACATATGCATAAAATATCTATTTATTTTTATAAATAGCATAGTTTAAAAAATCTTAAGTGCAAAATTACATTTCAGCATAAACTTTTATACACAATGTGCCAGCAACTGTTACACTTACCTCTTATTCGTGTTCCCCATGTCCAGTACTGTCCTGCAGCCACTGGACTCACATAGTTCTCTGAATCAGTCTGCATGACCTTCCTCATAAGTGTGCTATCCATATTAACTGAGTTATAACTGAAAGGTCATAATGTAGATCATCTTGATTATTATGTTATATATAAAGGACAGATAATACAACAGGACAAAACATTGTGCTTTCTCAGTCATTCCTTAAACTTACTATTGCATGCACACACATTATATATCCTTCTAAAAAAATTAGCATATTGTGGTAAAGTTCATTATTTTCTGTAATGTACTGATAAACATTAGACTTTTATATATTTTAGATTCATTACACACAACTGAAGTAGTTCAAGCCTTTATTGTTTTAATATGGATGATTTTGACATACAGCTCATGAAAACCCAAAATTCCTATCTCAAAAAATCTGCATATTTCATCCGACCAATAAAAGAAAAGTGTTTTTAATACAAAAAAAGTCAACCTTCAAATAATTATGTTCAGTTATGCACTCAATACTTGGTCGGGAATCCTTTTGCAGAAATGAGAGAGAGTCAGGAGAGTTGGGAAGCCAATTGAGCACAGTAATACCATGATCAGTAAACCATTTACCAGTGGATTTGGCACTGTGAGCAGGTGCCAGGTCGTGCTAAAAAATGTAATCTACATCTCCATAAAGGCTCTCAGCAGATGGAAGCATGAAGTGCTCCAAAATCTCCTGATAGCTAGCTGCATTTACCCTGCCCTTGATAAAACACAGTGGACCAACACCAGCAGCTGACATGGCACCCCAGACCATCACTGACTGTGGGTACTTGACACTGGACTTCAGGCATTTTGGCATTTCCCTCTCCCCAGTCTTCTTCAAAGTACTCCGAATAAAGTACTTTGGACCACTGAGCAACAGTCCAGTGCTGCTTCTCTGTAGCCCAGGTCAGGCGCTTCTGCCGCTGTTTCTGGTTCAAAAGTGGCTTGACTTGGGGAATGCGGCACCTGAAGCCCATTTTCTGCACACGCCTGTACACTGTGGCTCTGGATGTTTCTACTCCAGACTCAGTCCACTGCTTCAATCGGTCCTTCTCCACAATTTTCCTCAGGGTCCGGTCACCTCTTCTCGTTGTGCAGCGTTTTCTGCCACACTTTTTCCTTCCCACAGACTTCCCACTGAGGTGCCTTGATACAGCACTCTGGGAACAGCCTATTCGTTCAGAAATTTCTTTCTGTGTCTTACCCTCTTGCTTGAGGGTGTCAATGATGGCCTTCTGGACAGCATTCAGGTCGGCAGTCTTACCCATGATTGCGGTTTTGAGTAATGAACCAGGCTGGGAGTTTTTAAAAGCCTCAGGAATCTTTTGCAGGTGTTTAGAGTTAATTAGTTGATTCAGATGATTAGGTTAATAGCTCGTTTAGAGAACCTTTTCATGATATGCTAATTTTTTGAGATAGGAATTTTGGGTTTTCATGAGCTGTATGCCAAAATCATCAATATTAAAACAATGAAAGGCTTAAACTACTTCAGTTGTGTGTAATGAATCTAAAATATATGAAAGTCTAATGTTTATCAGTACATTACAGAAAATAATGAACTTTATCACAATATGCAATTTTTTTTAGAAGGACCTGTATATATGTATGTATACACACACACACACACACACACACTATATGTAGCATAATGATGTTTCTTTTATGGTAGAAATGTGACTGTATCATCAGATTTTTACTTATTAAGTATTGTGTGAAGGGGATCCATGTTTATAGCATCGTTTACATATGAAGCTTGCATATTAGATTGCTAGATAGATAATTGGATAAGTGAAAGCTTGTCTTCCTGCATAATATTGTGTGTGTGTGTGTGTGTGTGTGTGTGTGTGTGTGTGTGTGTGTGTGTGTGTGTGTGTGTGTGTGTGTGTGGGTGTGTGTGTGTGTGTGTGTGTGTGTAAAACAGTGAGTGTTGTAGTTACCTTTTCAAAGTTGACGTTTGGTTCTTGGTAAGAGCCCAATTAGTATTGTCTTGCTTTAACTGCAAAAGAAAAAAACAGCATTAAGTATTTTATTAATAAACATGCACAGGGTGAGCATAAATTCACATCATACCATATCTTGAAATGTGTACTAGACAGAAGCATGACCGTTGTGGTATTACATAGCCCAATTAATAGAAATTTTGCATATACCATTTAAAATCTTAATTACACTTAACTCAAACTAAAGTGGCACTTTGTGGATAAGGTTTTTGGCAATCATATGGAATATTCAAATCACAACACCACTAATCCCCCACGTTGGTCCTTAGGAGAAAAGACAATGAAACTTTAACCTTTAAACCTGAGTGGTATTCAGTCTCAGTTGGATGTCATATTAAAGCGTCAGCCAAATGAGCAAATGTAACTGATCTTACAGGTTTTTTTGATTGACTACCAGGTGAGCGATTGGTCACTGCCATCTAGCGGTCAAAAGTGTTAATGATTGCTTTTTTTTATGGTGAGCTAAATTCAAGTCCACGCGCTCACGTCTTGTTCCATTTTCGTGGGCTGAGGCACAGCAGGAGAGGAAGAGCAGCGCTCGTGTTTGTTATGAGTTAAAACTGAAGATACAGACTGATTCCGCTCTCTATTAATTCCCTTATGCCAGTGATACAGAGAGCGCGCGTATACGCAAGTTATCAGATTAGTTATTCATAATGCTTCCTCGACACAAATTAAACCACCACCGGGATGAAATGAGATGCGATATTACGGCTCAAAGAAATCCGCGCCAGACAGCGTATTAATTAGGGAAAACAAATACTTTTAATCGTGGATTAAACGTACTCGTGTGCCTTAAAAAGAAAGTCTGGATTTTTCTATCTACAAAGGAGCTGGTAACGCTGCTGGTGAAGCTATGGTGTCCTTTTAACAATCACATTTTATTTGAACCTATTTTCCTTAAAGTCTTAAAGTTGAAACCTTTAAGATTTTCTGCCACCTTTCTTTCTGTCAGGATGAAAATATCTAGCTTTAAATAAAACCCCATGTGGCCTTGTCATTAATAATAAATTAGACCTATATTAAGCACCTTTACAGTCTGATAGTTCCATCTAGCGGATTTAAAATATAACTCAGGCGCATTTTTTCTTTTTTCTGTCTCCTTTTCTTTTCTCTGCTACCCCAAACCCCCCCCCCCCCCCCCCCACCACCACCACCACCACCACCACCTCTCCCCGCTCTCTCTCTCTCTCTCTCTCACTCTCTCTCTCTCACACACACACACACACAAGCACATTATACAGTTTAGGTTATGCCATTATCCTAGTGCACAGTATTGTCCCATATTGTACATTAAATGCTGCCAGCGCGCGCATGCCCTTGAGATTTGTTGTTGCAACTTCTATATATGTATTAAAACACCTTTAATAAACAGATGCTAATAACTGTGAATGATTCATCAACAAAAGACCAAAAGAAATATGAATTCGAAGAAACAATTTAGGCATCTGTCTCTTAACAGAAAGGCTGTGTCTAAAAAAGAGCATGTCTGTGGAAAGCAGAATGTCTGAGGATGTTAAAGAGAGTGGGATGAAAATGTATTAATATAGCAGTGTGTGAAGAAAGCATTTGCCTTGTGTCTTCTATGTGGTCTGTCTGTGAGGAACGGTCAAATGGAGGCTAGAAATACAGGGGAATTAGTCATATCCACCCCTTGTGTGAACGCATTATGTGGAAAAGAGCTGCTGATCGAGACGCCTTCGTTTGTTTCTTTAATCGAGTTTATTGAGATCGAGTTTATTGAGCACAGGTTCGCACCTGTGACAGTTCTTCACGTTGAATGCGGGGTACATATAATTATAAACAAAAATAAACTCTAGCCCTGAGTTAATTAAGATTTGTTTTGTGTGTATGACATATTACAGTTTGATTTATGACATGTGAAAGCGCATTATCCTTAACCTCTTGTTTTACCAAGCAATAAAAAGTGATTTTTAACAGTGTTATTTCTCAGAAGACAACCGATTCTTTGTCGGTGCGACAGAGCTGTTTTACCTCGTTAGGAGTTGTCGCTCCGTTATTCGCCAAAGAGCCACGGCTCTGTGAGCTCCACGCCACATTTTCAGCCTCCTTAGCCGCGTTGTTCCTTGGCGTGCTCGGACTGTACGACTTCATAAACATGAAGTCACTCTTGGCTGATTCGGGTGTCAGACACACCTTATAACAGTAGTTCTGAGCCGTGGTTCCTGCACTGTTTTCCACACAGTTCGTTGGCACCTTTGCCCCGGTAGAGATCTGCAGATTCAGGTTGGACTTTTTGCATGCTTCTGTGGGCGGCTCCGACTCGAGAGTGCAGCACGCAGCACCGAAAGAGGACACTCCGAAACCTCCAGGACAGTCACGGTCCTTGTAGCACTTCAGCGCTGCCAGTACGATAATGGCTACTAGAAAGATGAGCGAAACGACGCTCAACGAGATGATTAGATAGAGGGCGAGATTAGAAGGCGCTCGGCGGTTGAGAGGATGGTCATCGAGGTCTGACAGCGATTCCGGCACGCCGTCCACTAGCGTCAAAATGAGCGATACGGTTGCTGAAAGAGAGGGCTGTCCATTGTCCTTGACCAATATTACGAGTCTGTGTCTTGTGGCGTCTTTGTCTACAAAGCGGCGAATGGTCCGAATTTCACCTGTGTAAAGCGCGATGCTGAATAGACCCGGGTCCGTGGCGTGCAGTACCTGGTACGAGAGGCGAGAGTTTTGTCCAGCGTCCGCGTCTAGTGCTGTAATTTTTGCTACGAGGTAGCCTGCATCCGCCGACCTCGGCACCGTCTCAGTAGCCGCCGTGCCATTCTTTGGTAGCGGAGAAACGACTAACGGTGCGTTGTCGTTCTGGTCTAACACAAACACGCTGACAGTCACGTTTCCGCTCAGCGGCGGGAAACCCGCGTCTCGCGCCTCAACTCGTATCTGAAAGTTGCGGAGCTGTTCATAGTCGAATGAGCGAAGAGCGTAAATATTGCCATTGTCCGAGTTGATAGAAACATACGTGGACACAGGCATGCCCCTTATTTGACCCTCTAAAATAGAGTAGGACAGATAAGCGTTCTGGTTAGAGTCTGGATCGACTGCGCTCACAGAGCAGATAGATGCACCCGGTGCGTTATTCTCGGTCACATAGACGGTGTAGGACGGCTGGAGAAATCGCGGAGGATTGTCATTAACGTCTGACACAAGAACATGAATAGTTTTCCCAGTGGAGAGCGATGGCGAGCCTAAATCTCGCGCTGTGAGAGTAATGTTGTATTCGGCTACGGACTCTCTGTCTAGAAATTCGCTGGTCGCCAGAGTGTAATAGTTTTTAAATGATGAATGAAGCCTAAATGGGACGTGGCTGGGTATCTGACAGTCCACTGCTCCGTTTTCCCCGGAGTCACGATCCATGACGCTGATCACGGCTATCACGGTCCCCGGAGGCGCGTCTTCCTGAACAGGTGTGGAGACAGAGGTCAGGATGACCTCTGGCGCGTTGTCATTCACGTCCAATATATCGACAAGTACTTTACAGTGCACGGCCACGGCAGAAGGACCCTTGTCTTTAGCTTGTACATATAACTCGTATACGTTAGCTTTTTCATAGTCCACAATCCCTTTTACCCTAATTTCACCCGAAAAAGAATCTACACTGAACAGCTCGCGCACTTTCAAGGGCGCGTGTCCGCTGAACGAATAAACAATCTCACCATTCGAGCCTTCGTCCAGATCCGTAGCGTTGAGTTTGAGCACTAATGTACCTCTCGGTGCGTTCTCCACCAGGCTCACCCGGTAAACTGATCTGTCGAATACAGGAACATTATCGTTCGCATCCAGTACTGTCACCATGATCTGAGCAGTGCCCGAGCGCAGCGGAGAGCCGCCGTCCACGGCGGTTAGGACCATTTCGTGCATTTTCTGCTTCTCCCGGTCTAAGGGAGACTCCAGCACGAGTTCTGCGAACTTGCTCCCGTCGTTGCGCGTCTGTACATCCAGCACAAAGTGTTGATTAGCACTAAGCAAGTATGAGCGGAGCGAGTTGGATCCCGCGTCTAAGTCTTGCGCGCTCTCAAGTGGGAACCGTGAACCCGGCGCGGCAGACTCTGTTATCTCAAGATTGAACTCGCTCCACGGAAAACTCGGAGCGTTGTCGTTAATGTCTAAGATCTCAACTTCCACTCGGTACAGTTCCAGTGGGTTTTCAATGACCACCTGCAAGTGCAGGAAACAAACAGGACTCTGCTCACACAGCTCCTCCCGATCAATCTTCTCGTTCACAAACAAAATCCCGTTTTCCAAATTGACCTCTAAATACTGTTTCCTAGCTCCGGACACTATGCGGAATCGCCTGGCAGACAACCTAGCGACATCCAAACCCAAGTCCTCGGCAATGTTACCGACAAATGCGCCGTGCTCGCGCTCCTCGAGTACCGAGTACCGAATCTGAGCAAGCACCCGCTCCAGTGCGCACACACACATGAGCAAGCGGAAAGCTGACAACGCTGATATCCACTGTCTCCTCTCGTGCCCTTGATCCATCTCGGTTATGCTCAAAATCCTAGGTGACCAGATGCATAAGTTGTGAAAAATAGTTTAAACAAAAGAAACAAGATTTTAAATGGTCAATTTATGGCGGCAGGTCTACGTGGAATCCCCAAATAAAGAATTTTAAAGAAAAAGTGTTAAGATCCTTTGCCAAGAATCGCCAGGTGTCTCTCAGTTCTGTGCCCCCTGCGCGCGCTTGTGTGTGGGTGCGTTGTGTGTGAGCAAGAGAGGCTCGCACTTTGATTTTACAGCGTATTAGAGGGTTTTGAGGAATGATTGCGAAGAGGGTCGGGAAGAATGGAAAAGAGAGGGGGGGCGCGTCGTAAGGCATCTTTATTGGCGGACGACGACCTTAGAGTACTGAGCATAATTACTGTACATACAAGATTAACCCGCTCACCGCCACGTAAAAAAAACCCAAAAAAAACAAAACGCTATTTTAAACAAGATGACAGCTCTGGAAATAATGGAGTAATCTTGCGTAATTGTTTTTTCTCTCACCTTAAGAGACCTTGACTCTGTATTCCAAGCAAACAAAGGTTTCATTACAATAAAAGACACTGCACACGAATGGCATAATGCTAAAATATGTAAAAATCACTGTATTAAGCGGTGTTTATGCATTTATGTCTTTTGCCACTAATCCTTCCTAAAGGATTATGAAGAGAGGGGTAAATTATTGTTGAAGGATTACAACAGACATACAGTTATTGTTTTAAAGAGACACATTTAAGTAATGACATAAGCGATTAAAAAATAAATTTATGGCACATATGGTGATACAGTCTTGTCAGCACCCCTCTCTCACATGCGCCCGTGCGCGCACTCGCACACACACACACACACACGCACGCACGCAGGCACGCACGCACGCACACGCGCACACATGCACAGAGACGCACGCACGCGTGCCCATGCTTTGGAGCATATTTGTTCAAATTTAGTTATTTATAAAACTTGGGAGGCAGTAGATGACGAATGAACCCTTTCACCACGTCCGCAGAAGAGTAAAATCCAACTTCGTAGATTTAAACAATCCTTAACTTGCTCTGTCGTTAGTCTTAACCTCAAGCAGATGGTTAAGCTCCAACCGAAATTATTACATTGCTAAAAAAAATACAATACTCTCGACTTCTTCCTTTTTTAATTAACGGAGTGGAGGATTAGAGCGAAGCTATCCGGGATCAGCCGCGTCCCTTCAACCCAAGAATACAAATGTTTAGAAGGGGAAAATAATCCAGGCGCTCTTGAGCTTCACCGACTAGGTCACTGGGCGCACACATTAACATTCATTACACGAGCCTTTAAACTCGACTCATCTGCTGAGCATAAAGGCCATTACTGTCACCAAACAAGCGAACTGTTTCAAACAGACATAAATATGGCAAAAAAACAAGACAAATACAGACATATCGATACCAAAAACACTAGACATATACAGACATATTGATACCAAACAAATAATTAATTCTCTGAGTGCTAATTTATAACGAAGTTGATAATAAAGGAATTACATACATTTTGTTGTTTTAGTTTTAAATTTGCATGACACCTGACATGCGTTTGAGTATATGAGTAAAACTAATACACCGTGGATAGACGAATAGCTTGTATTGAGCTCTCCAATCTTTATACAACCATGCAAATACATTTTTTCAAAACTTATCCTTGATCGCCATCTACTGGATTTCAAAAGTAGTTACAGTATTACGTTTTGTTGGTGTTGGCTAAATGGATATTAAATTAAGCTAAGCTTGTTTCACAAAAAAGAATGTAAATGTAATAAATAAATACTTGCAACTCGAATAGACCACATTTTAGTACATTTCTGCCAAGTCTAAAATAATTACATCATAACTATTGTATATTAAAAAGACTGGCACCACAAATAACAAATTTTACATTTACCCTGAAAATCACATTTGTATTTATCAAAAGTGCTATAAAATTAACAGAAAAATTTAATTGAGACGTTAGAAATGTAATTGCTTGAAATAAGTATGTTATCCTTCAAATTTTGCTTTTATCAAAATACCCTATCTATGCAGCACTAACACCTTTGCAGACCTTTGGCATCTGATAACATTTGGTAATCTGATGACATTTCACAGTGAAGGAACCATATGGTCAAGCTGCGCCTGTAACCGCTTAATGGGGCTGAAACCTAATCACTGCATAGACAAATGTTCTACAAACGGAATACCATGACTGTTTCTTATTTGCGTAGTTCTTGCATAGTTTGAAACTGTGCTTTGGATTATTGTCCTGTTGTAGGAGGAAATTGACTCCAGCCAAGTGTCATCTTTGGTGTACAGCAAGCATTGCAAAATTAAGTGATAACCTTTATAGTTCAAGATCCCTTTTATCATGTAGTTATCTTCCACTTTAGCACCACCAAAGCACCCTCAGACCATCAACTTTCCTCCTTTATGCTTGACAAAGGGGATCAAGCTCCCTGCCACCATCTTTTTATTTTTTTTTCTGCACAGTAAAACGTTTTTCACTGTTTTGCAAACTCCACAAACTTTGACTCATCTGTCCATAACCCTTTGTTCCATTCATCCTCTTAACACTCAAATAATGGTATTTTCTGTTTATTAGAACTTGATAAAAACTGAACTTGAAGACTTTAATTTCCCTTGAAGAAAAAATACACAATCTTCCTCATATGAGGATCTTATAAATATGATGTATTTGGGGGACTATGTAATATAAGAACAGAGGGGTTTCAAAGTTAGATTGCCCAATCTCAAATATTGCTTTTTTCTTTGCAACTTGACCTAAAAGTTGTTTGTACTTGTCCTCTTGTTTAGTTGTGCGCTGGGCACAGCCTCTAACTTGTCTTTTTCTACTGGTTGGAGGCAGTTTGTAAAGTTCTTTAAATCAAGTAGACTGATGATGATTTTTTTATGACCATTTAGGATTCTAATCAAACCCATAAATGTTGATGTTCCAGGTACTGAACTAGCCTAAAAAAAGGACATTTTTATTGCTTCTTTATTTAGCCCAATGGTTTTTAAATTTGCTTACATAATTGCAAGGTGTTTTCTAATGATCATTTAACATGATAAACCTAGATTAGCTATAACAGGGTGCTATTGTGACACAGGTCATGGTTGCTGAAAATAATTTTCTTTATGTCTTTATATAGTACATATATTGTATGTGCAATATTTATACTGCATTTGTGATAAATTTAATATTACTTAAATTTCTAGGTGACCAAAGAATTTTGACTGGTAGTGTATAAATGAAACTTTACTCACAAGGGAACCTCCATAGCCTGATTTTATCAAACAAAAGAGCTATTCAACCAAATAGTTGTTAAAACACCTCCAACATGCACAAATGTATCGCAAAAATAGAAGTGCCATTCAACATGTAGAATTTAAAATGTTTCACGAATCTGTGGCAAGGCTATCAAAGAACATAGAATCCAAGGCCAGAGCACAAAGACACTAGCTTCAGAGGCACCAATAATTGGAAGTAAAAAGATGATGGAGAAGATGTTAATGTGTTAAAATCATAAGTTCTTAGGGTTGTCATTACTTTGTAATGTCAAACTTTAGTGGAATTTTTAAAATAATTTTAAGTTATTATGTTACTGTTATTATTATTATACAAAACCATTTTGGCTCAACTTACCCAAAGATAACTTGCTAAATAGTTTAAAGAATGTATATTGATAGGTTATTATATGTTGGAAATATTTTATGCCATGTATGCAGACAATATTTACTATTTTGCTGAAACTGCTATAAAAGCTGATGAAATAAACTTTCCTAAAATCCCATCATTTATATTATAGTTTACTTTCAACTACCTTGCTGCTGGGTGGTACAATCACGCATAGCTTCTGTGCATTCAGTTTAGTACCCTCTGTCTTTTACCTGGGACGGTGCATGTGGAGTACTTTTAATTAGCTTTTTGAAGTAAACTTTAAATAGGGGCATTACAGGGCCTTAATTTTCAGTTATACTATGTAACTTCTTTTGAAATCTATATTATATTCAGGGGGAAAATACAAGTAGGCTATGAAAAGATTTTAAAAAATGTTAAGGGTATCATGGGTCCTGTAGGCCTTACTGAAAAATAAAATATATCTTATCCTTATTTCCTTCCTTTATTTGCTCTTTCCACAGTCTTACGGCGCCATCTAGTGGTCTAAGTACAACTAAGAATGTCGAAGAATCTGAGTATGTCTAAGAATCTTGGACCTTTTACCAAGGTACATACGGAGTCAATGAAATGTAACTAATTGAAAATAATGTGTTAAACAACAAAGACAACAAAAGCCAACCTTTACTACCAGGCTAAACCGCATTTTTAAGACTGCATGATAAGATACAAAGGCACACAAAGTAACCTTACTGCTAAACAGACACGCTAGGTTGTTTATGGCATACAGTCTTAACAAACATATCAAACTTTACCCAAGCAAATGGTACTTTTTTGCAATTCACTTTTGCCTCTTTACCTCACCAAGGATGAGTGACAGATTTCATTATTTTGGTAGACTGTAAGAGCAGACCTGAATACCCGAAGGAAACCCACTAAGCACTGGAAGGACATGCAAAATCCATACACACAGATGCGAGGCAGAAATTGAACTCTGAAGGTGCGAGACCACCGTGCTAACCATTATGGTATCTTGTCAATTATGGTATATTGTCAATCTTAATCATTTCAACCACATATGTGTTTTACAAGGTATTTATGAAAAAATAATAAAAACGCCAGACAGCGCCTGCGGTTCGAACCCGGTTGACGGAACTTGATTGAAGAATTTCAGGAAGTAACCGCATGGCTAAACTGACGCGGAAGCTTCGGCGCTCTTCAGACTATTTAACAATTACCGAAGGCGCATGGCGCTTTTTTTTTTGTAGATTTTGCCAAAGACAAGAAAGTAATTCATAAATTAACACTTACACAGATATGTTTCATATTACATATTACATTCATATTGTGTCTTTGTTTGTCTTATGTGATTACTGTACAGAAAAGGAAAAAAAAGGAAAAAAAAAAACGCCAGACAGCGCTAGTGGTCTGAACCAGGAAACCCGGGAGTCTTCCGATAGTTGTCAAATGAAGTAACCACTCAGCTAAGCTGGCGCGAGTGCATCCGCCCTCTACACCTTATTTAACATTTAAACATCAAACAGTACCGGTAGTCTGGACCTAAGGATTTAGAAGCCTTGACATTACTGTAAGAGCATGTACTTTGCCTTTGCTGTTAGTACAAAAGGGGAAGCAAAAAAGAAAAGTTGATTTTTTTTAAATAAGATTTAAATAAGAAAAACGTAAGACCCGTCCAACAGGTAATACAGGCGGTCGCCTAATGTCCCGGGCTTGCCCACGCGTACGTTATTAAAAGCATTTCCTTCACAACTAAATAGAACGTGCATACGACAACAAATCGCTGTACTCGCAATACATGGAACCATTAATGATACAATTCACAACAACAGTGAGAAAAAAAATACCCTCCACATTAAATAAAATGTATAGCTCTGTATAAACAATACATGACAAAATGCTGTAAACGATAATCAATCCCAACAACAGTATAAATAAAAGCATAAAGGATTTCAAACATATACAGCCGCACCACATACTAATTTAAGTAACACAGTCTGGGATATACTGGGAGAACTGAAATACCGTAATGAACATAGTATGTGTATACTGTACATAAATTCCACTATATAGTTTATCTTCTTTTATAACCCTTATCTTACGTTGGATAGAAAGTCATAGAAGTTTATATATGCCCTTTACAATTTATTAAAGTTTCATGGTTTATTAGGCAGTTGCATGACAGAAAAGGTGCTGTCAAAAATAATGTTCCCGATATTTTCATTTCATTGTTAATATGGATTTAACTGAATTGTGTATTGCCTCTCATAATGTTTGTCTGGTTGCCGATTTTACACGGTGCAATTTTTAATCTATGCGATGCACATTGGTGCTATTTAAGTTAAAATGACATGGCAACCAAACATTTTTTCCTGGAGAAGAAAAAAGCAAGAGGAGAAAAGCAGAGAAGAAAAAGCAAGCTCAAAATAACGGTCTGTTTTGCTATACATACAGTAATACATGATTTATTGCTATAGTATCAGTACTTGTTTTAATAAATGCAATGATGCCTGTTATCACAGACAGACTTCTCACTTTGCAATACTTGCAAACTTGTTTAAATCTGATTTAATGCTTTTTACACCATGTATTTTATGTTGAAAATGTTATACTTATAAATGCACATTTATATACATAAATATTGTTATTGTACGTGCTTTTACACCAGTGGGCGAGTTTTCCTGATCTCGCCCAGGGCCTCACTACCCCACAGGACGGCAATTATGTTTGATTAGAGGGATTAATATGTTTTAGATGGAAACAATTCTTTTAACTCTATTCATGCAATTAGAAACTTCTTATTTGGTTTTCTTATCTTTTAAAGGGATTTGGGATAAAAACTGTCCACCATTTTATAGAGAAAGTCAAAGTAAATCATAAAGCATAATTGCTTTACCACACACACATTTGGCAGACGCTCTTATCCAGAGCGACTTAAATTTTTATCTCATTACACATTTGAGCAGTTGAGGGTTAAGGGCCTTGCTCAAGGGCCCAACAGTGTTGTGGGGTTGTGGGGTTTGAACCTGGGATCTTCTGAACCGTAGTCCAATGCCTTAACCACTGAGCTACCCCTGGCCACATCTGCCCACTGTACAAGCCTCTAGAGTTGAAGACCTGATTAGTATAAAAAGCAATAAAATGAAATCAGTAAAAATGATGACTTGATTGCAATGAATTACCAGATTATCCTATTATGAAATAATGAATTATATGGATAGAAAATGTGTTGTGATGTTGCACAAATTAGTTAAAATGGTGCCATAAGGAATGCCTGCCATAATTAAACCAAAGGCAGTTGAATTAAATATTAGAGTGTACAACCTTTTTTGACCAGGTAGTAAATTGAGTCACTATGGCAGTTAAAGTCACATGTGGAAGATAAATGTGTAGTTTTATAGGTTTATGGAAAAACTATGCATATTGAGGAGTAATGTATGTCAAATATTTTAATATCCTATAGTTTATTGGCATTGCAAACTTGAATGCAAACTTGAATATCACCCAGAATGGCGCATTTTGCAGTTTCTATATTTGTGAGAAATTAGGTTAATATGTTGGGGCTTTAGTGGTGTATTAATTAAGAAGAGGTGTTCAAAAATAGCTTAATGTCCACCCAATATGTGATATTCTGTTACACAATTTGCACACTTGTCAATTTCTTAATAGTGTTCCTAACCTCCTGGGTCCAGGGTTTATGTCTATATGTGTGGAACTTGCATGTTCTCCTCATGCTTGGTGGGTTTCCTTCAGGTACTCAGGTTTCCTTCCACAGTTCAAAGACATGCAAAATAGGCTAATTGATGTTCCCAAATTGCCCGTTGTGTGTGTGTGTGTGTGTGTGCCCTGCGATGTACTGGCTCACAGTTCAGGGTGTACCTGCCTTGTTCCTCCTGGAATAGGCTCCAGGCCCCCATGACCCTTAAACAGGGATAAGCGGTAATGAAGACAAATATACTTGTATATAAGTATATATGCACATTCAGCAGGGGCTTTTACAATACCATACAGTAGTATGCACTCACCTATCGATATGGTACAGTATGTTCAAACAAAGCATAAACAATACCTACTGAACTTTGGTAGGCATTGTGGTACCATAACAGGTAAAATTATAGTGACTGCATCAGCTTAGCTGAGTATCTGCTTCATGTTGCACTTATCAGGAGTCTCTTGTGGTTTCCAATTTTAGGTAATGACAATTTTGCAAATGGAATAGAAAAACTAACAGAAAATATTGTTGCAAGCAATGATGAGCGGGCCTTATCACCTGTGCCATGGCCACCTGGGTGCCAAATGCAACTTATGTGCTTTTTGAACATGTGGAGACCTACAAAAAGCCCCAGTTGTTGATGTCACTTAATGTGGGCTGGGTTTGGTGGTGATCATAATGCCGCAGGTGCTTGGGTCTTGCCGTCATCGTTTGTGTCGGATGTGTAATGCATTTGTGTGGGATGTTTAGAGTGTTTATTTAATAGCGTTGATGTCATAAATGTGTGTTTTGCAAATGACCCAAAATATTTGAACTCCTGTTAAGCTGAGCCCATGACATGCATAGTAAAATTTGTTCATCTCAATGAGATCTAGATGTGTACTGAGTTTGACATGTATATGTGCAAGTGTACCACACTTATGGCCTAGACTCATAGCGTCCTAATGGCAGCAAATTTCAACCTTTGTGCCAATTATTATGAGTTTTTGTATGTATTTTTGTATGTTAAGACCCCCAAAAGCGCCCAGATGTGTAACAACGTGAGTCGTGCGAGGGGCAGAACTCCGCATACTGCTACCAAGTTCTGAACAGACAAAGGCACGGCCATTTATACACCAGTTGCCATGCAACGCCACCGCAAGGCAATCAGTCTGGATATGCCGCATCTAACGGCATGTCTATATTAGGGTCCTAATACCTCAGCACTTTGTGTGATCATTTAGGTAGCACCGAAGGTATCAGGGCCAAAGATCAAGACAAAGATAGATAGATAGATAGATAGATAGATAGATAGATAGATAGATAGATAGATAGATAGATAGATAGATAGAGAAGTGCACAGAAATACGCGAGACACTTTTGGACTTTGGAGCACTGGAAAAAGACAATGTGGTCTGATGAGTTCAGAGCAGTGTCAGGGTAAGAAAGGAAGCACATAAAGCAATGAATGCATCATACATAGTGTTCACTGTACATGCCTCTGGAGGCAGTGTTATGATCTGGGGTTGCTTCAGTTGATCAGTTTTAGGATCAGCAATGTAATGTGGCAATAAAATAAAATCAGCTAACGAACTGAATGCACTAAATGACCAGGTAATCGCATTATGTTATGAGTTTGCCAAAAGGCACCTGAAGGACTCTCAGACCATGAAAAATAAAATTCTCAGGTCTCAAGAGACTCTCTGGCTACTCTACCATACAGGCTTGATTGGTGGATTGCTGCAGAGATGGTTGTACTTCTGGAATGTTCTCCTCTCTCCACAGAGAACCTCCAGACCTCTGACAGAATGACCATCGGGTTCTTCCTTACCTTTCTGACTAAGGCCCTTCTCCCCCGATCGCTCAGTTTAGATGGCCGGCCAGCTCTAGGAGTCCTAAACTTCTACAACTTACAGTACAGATGATGGAGGCCACTATGCTCATTGGGACCTTCAAAGCAGCGGAAATTTTTCTGTAACCTTCCCCAGATTTGTGCCTCAAGACAATCCTGTATTGGAGGTCTACAGCCTTTCCTTGACATGAACTGTCAACTGTGGGACCTTTTATAGACAGGTGTGTGGGGACACAGGATGCACTTGAGCTCCATTTTGGCGGTGAATACTTTTGTACATGTGCTTTTTTTCCCATGTTGTCATTATTGGGTGTTGTGTGTAGAATTCTGTGGAAAAAAAAAATTATTTTAATCCATTTTAGAATAAGGCTGTGACATAACAAAATGTGGAAAAAGTGATGTGATGTGATGTGATGTGATGTTGCACACATTTGTTGAAACAATGCCATAGTGAATGTCTGCCATAATTAAAACTAAAGGCAGTTCAATTAAATAGCGCGTGCAATTTGTTTTTGGTCAGGTACAGTAGTGAATGGAGTCAGAAAATTGCCAGCTATATTCACATGTGAAAAAGAAATTTGCCGTTATATAGCAATATCTGAAAGTGTCTGATAGTAATACTGGTTAACGCTTTGCAAAGATTTTTGTTTGGACTTGTGTCTTCGTGTCTTAGAACCTGCAAATTTCCTTGATTTACAGCTTAATTAACATCTACAAGAAGAACGCGTCCACTGACTTAATGCGCCAATGATGTGTAATAGTGAAAATCCTTCTCTCTCCTCTCTCTCTTTCGCTTTCTCTTGCTCTCTCTTAACCTTGTAATAAATTCTCCAATTAGCCAAGAGGTGGCAGTATTGCTACACTATACCTCTTTAACAAATTTTCATTTATACCTACCGTTTTGCACGTATTTTTGCACGAGTCTTTGTGTCTTATGTACAGCACTTTGAGATTTGTCCACAAATGTAAAGTGCTTTATAAATAAAATGCATAAACATTATTATGTGATTACTGTAAAGAACTGCACTAAAGTGCATTATAATATATTTATTAAAGAGGTATAGGGGAGCAATATCTTACAATATGTGAAAAAAAAGTAGAAAGTAAATTAATATTTATTAAAGTAATATAGTAGAGCAACACTTTACAGTAATCTCTGTATCCCACTCCGTAACAAATCACAACATTTCCATTTCCAACGTATTGTTTTTTAAGAAAACGTACGATAGTTGCCAGGCAAATGAATCACATAATACAAACAAAGGCACAATTTTAAACAAAAATCTGTAAACACTATCCATATATATAATTATTATTATTATTGAAAAATCCTTATTTAAAAGGGTGCTTTTGGCGCAATGCTTTTAAATAAAAATGGCCACGGTGATCCATATTTTTTTCTGTAAGCCTAGTTTTTCCACATCTTATTCTAAAGTTAAAAATCATTTAGTTCCAAAGTGATAATTTTTAAGACAGTCTGGTTTTAAAACAGCTAAATGTTCTGTTTTGCAATATAAGCCTTTGTGACTTTTATTTTAAAATATACGGAAGCCTCTGATTTGACAAGTTCCATTCATGAGGTTTTTATCTGTACACTGATTTTACCTGAGACGTATATATGAACAACTGACATGTACTTTTCCTTTTTCTTTTTAAACCTTGATAAAATCATGATCAGAGGAACTGAATTAAATAACTCAACACTAATTCCTTGGTTTGTGAGTGAGTCTGCACTCTTATGTAAACCTTGTTGCACGGTTCTCATAGAAACGGATCATTCCAAACTGTGGAGAAAGGGAGAGATACGAAGTGTAGACACTCGGATACAAATAAAGTAAGTGTAAAGAATAAAAAGGGGGGGTATTAAATAAATCAGTGTTATATGAAATATATCTGTATAAGATTCGAATAAATGAATATATATTTTTTATCTTTAGTACATGAAGAAAAAGTAGTATGAACAAAAAGCGACATGTGCCTTTAGTGATTGCTAAATAGTCTGGAGAGCGCACCACCTCTCGCGTCTGCTTAGCCATGCGGTTACTTCCTGAAATTCTTCAAACAATTTCCGGCAACCCCGCGAAGAATCCGCGGCCGCCGCGCGGAGGCAAGTCGTGAATAGCTGGCATTCGGTGACAGCCAATGAAATTGAAGCATTTTTGCGGCTTTCCACGTGGTGTGACGTTGCTCAACTAATAGCATAAAATCGTCTAGACCCTGGTTCGAATCCCGAGAAAAAGTAGTATGAAGAAAAAGCGACATGTGCCTTCAGTGATTGCTAAATAGTCTGGAGAGCGCACCACCTCTCGCGTCTGCTTAGCCATGCGGTTACTTCCTGAAATTCTTCCAACAATTTCCGGCAACCGGGCACGGTACCGGGTTCGAACCGCAGGCGCTGTCTGGCGTTTTAATCATTTTAACATAAATACCGTACTCTGTTCACATGTGGGAAAAAAAGTGTGCGGTTTTATACCAATATCTGAAAGTAATCCTGTTTAATGCATTTGTTGATTATCATGTGTGCTTTATGCTGCTTAATTTGTTGTTGAGAACCACCCTCTTATTCTACACCTATAGGTTAGTAATGTATTTACAATATTTTATTAACATTAATATTTAAATATACAAACATTTATTATTATTATTATTTTTATTATTATTATTATTATTATGATTATTAATAATAATTTTTATTTAAAATCTTGCAAACCTGAGAATATTTAAAATGTTCTCCAACAGGTATATCTTTCTAGTTATATTTAAACAGATTGCTTTAGGACATTTATTAGAGGGTATTAGCCAGAAATACACCTCCTGCAGTTTCTCTGTGTGAAATGAGCTTAATGTGTTAAAGCTTCAGCGGTGTTTTAATTAAGAAGAGGTGTTCAGACATGACTAAATGTCTTTCCAAATGGGATATCCTGTTACACAATTGTGCAAACTGGTTAATTTCTGGATAGTGTTTACTTCTGTATATTGAATTAACCTTTTGCCCAAGTTTTTGTTTGGACTTGAGTCTTTGTATCCTATGTGGTTACTGTACTTTTGGTCGGGAATAATAAAGATTAATCTCTCTATCCCTCTCTCTAACATCTCACAAATATTTCTATTTCAAATGGATTGTTTTTTAAAACAATAAAAAAAAATAAAACGCCAGACAGCGCCAGTGGTCTGAACCAGGAGACCCAAGGGCCGCCTGATAGTTTCATACGAAGTAACCACTCAGCTACGCTGACGCGACTGTGACAGCCCTCTACAGCGTAGTTAACTTCTACAGGAAGACCGCGTCTACCGTCTCAATGTTCAATAATGCGCAATAGTGACATTCTCAAACAGGGAATTCTCTCTCGGTCTTTCTTTTTCCGGCACGGGCAAGTCGTGAATAGCTGGCATTCGGTGACAGCCAATGAAATTGAAGCATTTTTGCGGCTTTCCACGTGGTGTGACGTTGCTCAACTAATAGCATAAAATCGTCTAGACCCTGGTTCGAATCCCGAGAAAAAGTAGTATGAAGAAAAAGCGACATGTGCCTTCAGTGATTGCTAAATAGTCTGGAGAGCGCACCACCACTCGCGTCTGCTTAGCCATGCGGTTACTTCCTGAAATTCTTCAAACAATTTCCGGCAACCGGGCACGGGCAAGTCGTGAATAGCTGGCATTCGGTGACAGCCAATGAAATTGAAGCATTTTTGCGGCTTTCCACGTGGTGTGACGTTGCTCAACTAATAGCATAAAATCGTCTAGACCCTGGTTCGAATCCCGAGAAAAAGTAGTATGAAGAAAAAGCGACATGTGCCTTCAGTGATTGCTAAATAGTCTGGAGAGCGCACCACCTCTCGCGTCTGCTTAGCCATGCGGTTACTTCCTGAAATTCTTCAAACAATTTCCGGCAACCGGGCACGGGCAAGTCGTGAATAGCTGGCATTCGGTGACAGCCAATGAAATTGAAGCATTTTTGCGGCTTTCCACGTGGTGTGACGTTGCTCAACTAATAGCATAAAATCGTCTAGACCGGGTTCGAACCGCAGGCGCTGTCTGGCGTTTTAATCATTTTAACATAAATACCGTACTCTGTTCACATGTGAAAAAAAAGTGTGCGGTTTTATACCAATATCTGAAAGTAATCCTGTTTAATGCATTTGTTGATTATCATGTGTGCTTTATGCTGCTTAATGGGTTGTTGAGAACCACCCTTTTATTCTACACCTATAGGTTAGTAATGTATTTACAATATTTTATTAACATTAATATTTAAATATACAAACATTTATTTTTATTATTATTATTATTATTATTATTATTAATAATAATAATAATAATAATAATTTTATTATTATTATTAATATTATTATTATTATTATTATTAATTTTTATTTAAAATCTTGCAAACCTGAGAATATTTAAAATGTTCTCTAACAGGTATATCTTTCTAGTTATATTTAAACAGATTGCGTTAGGAAATTTATTAGAGGGTATTAGCCAGAAATACACGTCCTGCAGTTTCTCTGTGTGAAATGAGCTTAATGTGTTAAAGCTTTAGCGGTGTTTTAATTAAGAAGAGGTGTTCAGACATGACTAAATGTCTTTCCAAATGGGATATCCTGTTACACAATTGTGCAAACTGGTTAATTTCTGGATAGTGTTTACTTCTGTATATTGAGTTAACTTTTTGCCCAAGTTTTTGTTTGGACTTGAGTCTTTGTATCCTATGTGGTTACTGTACACAACTGTACTTTTGGTCGGGAATGATAAAGATTAATCTCTCTATCCCTCTCTCTAACATCTCACAAATATTTCTATTTCAAATGGATTGTTTTTTAAAACAATAAAAAAAATAAAACGCCAGACAGCGCCAGTGGTCCGAACCAGGAGACCCAAGGGCCGCCTGATAGTGTCGTACGAAGTAACCACTCAGCTACGCTGACGCGACTGTGACAGCCCTCTACAGCGTAGTTAACTTCTACAGGAAGACCGCGTCTACCGTCTCAATGTTCAATAATGCGCAATAGTGACATTCTCAAACAGGGAATTCTCTCTCGGTCTCTCTTTCTCTGTCCATTTCTCTTTCTCTCTCTCTCTCTCTCTCTCTTCTTCTCTCTTTTTCGCTTCATCTCTCCTTTTCCTCTCTCTCTCTCTCTCTCTCTCTCTCGCTACCATGTAATACATTCTTCAAGTAGCCAACAGATGGCAGTGTTGCTCCACTATGCCTCCAAAGCTCGTGAACTAAACGACCTGGGTTCTCTCCAATCAGAGCAAGTCTGGACTTACCTGCTGTGCCTTCTGTTAAAAGCATTTGAGTGATTAGATAATTAGGAATGAAGATGAATAGCGAATAAATTAAAACATGCCTACGGGTACATTTAAGGGTTTCTGAAAATCTATAGTCGGGGCATCTAGAGCGTGGCCACCCTGCTGTTTGTAATAATAAAACCTATTTCAGGAGTTTTTTTTTTTTTTTTTTTTTTTAGTTGACAGGTTCTTATATTTGGCAGCCTTTCTTTATTTCAGAAAATGTGGTGGTGTGATCGATGTTGATGAATTTTTCTTGCAGTCATAATTTTATGGGCGCAGTATTCAGATGTCGTCAGGCAAGTTGCAACAGTGTACAACAGCAAGAACTCACTTCAGAGCATGTAGGCGGCACAGCTACTGATTAAATACAATGTCTAAAACTTGCATTTCCTAATTCAGGTCCTTGAGTGACCCTGCTTTTTAAAGATCAATGCCTGTTCTTCTTGAGCACACTTGATTAACACATCTGTCTTATTCAGCATACGGGTGATTGCCATATTCAGCAAGAACCTCAGCACATTTTCCATTCCTGAGAAAAGAACCCCCAACTCTTTAATCCAAAACTTGTTCAGTCTTTTGGTAACTGTTCAGACAAAAGACAGATTTTCATTAATGGGGCTCATTTGTCAAATTCCATGCAAACAAATTTATTTGTAAATTGTTTGCAAGATCAAAGGAAAGAAATGCGATCAAAAAGGAATCCATAAACCAAAAGAGACTGTTCACTCTCTCTCTCTCTCTCTCTCTCTTATATATATACTGCCTATCCTGAACAGGGTCACGGGAAGCCTGGGGCCTATCCCAGGGGACTCTGGGCACAAGGTTGGAAGGGGTAAAAATATTCCATGCACTCTGGAAGGGGTGCCAGTTCAACGCAGGACTGGCATGCTTGGATTTACTCACATAGTACAGGAAATTTGGAATTGACGATTAGCCTAATCTGCATGTCTTTGGATAGTGGGATAAACCCAAACATTTGGGGGAAAGCATAGGGAGAACATGCCCAAGTCCAAGCACACAGACTCAAACCCTCGGCCCTAACCACTACACCATTGTTCTTCCACTCTCTGTTCAATTTGGACAAAAGTAGTACTGTTTTACACTGTATTACTGTAAAAAATGTTTAAGGTACTGTATTATTTCAGTTTATTC
This sequence comes from Clarias gariepinus, assembly GCF_024256425.1. Taxonomy (NCBI): domain Eukaryota; kingdom Metazoa; phylum Chordata; class Actinopteri; order Siluriformes; family Clariidae; genus Clarias; species Clarias gariepinus. The sequence goes on along the minus strand of NC_071101.1, from coordinate 16,349,531 downwards.
ATCAATGTCATTGATAGCATTCTGTAAGCTTTGGCTTTTACATTTTTTTTTTGTGAGGGAGGATCATTACCATAATTGTAAGGGCTATAAACATATTTACTAAATATTGTGCCACACAAAAAAAGCATATGGATTTTTATATGATTCCATTTTTTTGGTTTTGTCACTGAGTTTTGTTTAATTGAATTTAATGTAAGGACAGGGCGATGTTTGCCTGTAATGATACATAAAGCATAGAAGCAGTATGTAGACATTAGGTTCAAGACTGCTCCTTTAATAAAGCGAGGGAAAATGCAAAAAATGTGTTCAGCAGAGGCAATCCAGAGACAACACTGTTTCTAATTTACACACAGATTTATTTAGTTGTTACTAATCCATGTTAAATGTGTCCTTGTTTTGTGTGTTTATCTTTTTCTAGTGTTCTTTGCCAACCCCCTGAAACCAATTGCCAAAGTTTAAAAGAGCTATTAGTTGGTTAAAACATTACGATTAGGTCATGATGTATTGTTAGTGTGTGTGCATCTGTATGTGTGCGAGCGTGCAAGCGGGTGTGTGTGTGGGTGGGTGTGTAAAGCGTGTCACTCGTGGTGTGTGTGCAAGCATGAGGGCATTTTGTGTGCATATTTAATCACTCATTTTATATTATGGGTCTGGCTGCTGGGTTCTTGTGCAGTTGTGGTTTACCACTATTGTGTGTGAGGTCATGCGTTTGTGGTTCTCTGTGCTTAGTGATGTTTTGCATTTAGACGGCACACTATGTGGATTTACGGAAGCAGTCCTATCAAGCGCATGTACATGGACAGCAGTAGCGCTTGCAGATGTGTCCACTTGGTGTTGTTTCACATTTTAATGTATTGTGCGTACTGTATGTTTGTGAGAGATGGGTGGATCCTTTAATCCATAGTGTAATGTGGTATCCACCCAATGTCTGTGAATTCTCTAATCCGCTGACACAGGTTTTTGTATTCACACACATATGTGGGACTGTGATCACTATATGATTCGAGTATGCTTCTTCTGGTGTATGATGTAGGGTGTGTGTTTCCTGTGGGTTTTTGGGATATGTTTTTTTCCCATAATTCCTGCAGGTCTCGGGTCACTACTCAGTTCTCACGCAAATTTTTAACATTCCTTCCTGCTGCAGCCTTACCATACACCTTCCTCTGGGTTTGGCTGTGGAATCTTTCCACCATGCTGCTTCCAGAGGCCGTTTTCTATCTCTCTTCTCCCTTTTCTGTTTCCCTTCTTCTCTCTTTCACCCTCCTTCTCAGAACCTTCCACTTTCCCGCTGAGTCAGCTGAGTGGAATTGCTGGGATTACAGGTTGGAAGTGATGGTAGTGTGTGCGTAAGAATCACTTAATGATTCACAGATAGCAAGCCTAGGTTTACCACCAGCTGCAACAGGAATCTTTGTGTGTGTATTTGCTGGAATAATCCTAAATCTTATCTGTCATAGCTGCTTGTAATTTTAGAGAATAAATCATTATTATATACTTTATCCAGAATGCAGGAGGCCCTTGATTCTTTTTTTTTTTTTTAATAATAGATTAAATGTTTTATTCTCCTGATATTTCATTGGTCACACCCTAGATGTGTCAGCCACCGGTCCATTGCAGTGCATGGTGCACACACATATGTATACCTTGTGGCAATTTAGTGTCATGATGTGAGAGGAAACCAGGGAACATGGAGAGAGTGACACTACCTGTAGCACCATGATGTTGCTCTCTGATTATTATGATATTGATCATTTTGATAATCATTTCTGTAGTAAATAATCATGACGAATTATGCCTTTTGAAAACCATGGCATAGTTAATAATGAGGACAGACAAACAGGCAGACAGACAGACACTAGACATGGTTTAAAACACAGACACTTTCCATAGAGTTTACTGGCTTAAGAAAGATTGCCGTACACACAGATGAAATAAATAAGTGAAATAAACTTTATAGTAACAACAAATATAGTAGCAGTCATTGTAATATCACTTATTTAGCTTTCACTATTTACAAATATATAGTTTTATTTATTGTAATGCTTGTTTTTCTTTCTTTTAACAATAACATATATGACTTTGGTACTTTGTCTGACTTGTCCATTAGCAGCATTCCAGTTGGAATCCAAACAGGAACATTGCTCCTTGTGTCATCTTAAAAGCAAAAGGGATATAGAGGAAAGTCTCAGCCCCTTTTCTGTCCCAATGCTAAATCCTGCACCCTGATAGGCTGCTGGATTGAAAAGTTTTAGGGTGTGGGGTATTGTCATTTTCATCACTAGGCTCCAGTTCTCTTTGGTCATTAATTCATTTTGGTGCAGCTTTCTAAGGACGTTCTTGGTCTTATTATTATTATTATTACTATTATTATTATTACATTCCAGTTTTAGTAGGTTCTTCCAGACAAATGCAAGCTCTTTTTTCCTTAAGGTTACCTACGCAGATGTACTCCGCAACGTCACTAGTGGGAGCATCCAATGTGGTCTTTGGTGCAACCTGAACTTTTTTCAGATAAACACTCGCACGCACGCACACACGCACGCACACACACACACACACACACACATAATTGCATACAAACATGCACACAGTCTTAAGTTCATACTATCTTGCAGGCAGGGGAAGAAGGAGAGATTTCAAATGTAGTCTCTCCTATATTTCACTCCTGAGTCTTTTTTTTATTTATTTATTTTTTTTATAATTTCTCAATTTAAATCTTACACCCCTCTAAATGATTCCAGAAGATTCAGTCTTCTCTTACAGTCACATTTGTGTGAATCTTGCTCTGGGAATCCTGAGTGAAGCCTTTTATGTGTGCTGTCTTTATGAAAGTTTGGTTAGTTGACTTTTCAGTCAGGTGTCCCCCATGCTGTGTTGAGGGTTGTTAGTTGTCAGTATTTCTGCTTCTTTTCTTTAGTCTATAAAAAAATGACTACCACCCATCGCAAACATCATGTTTGGGCTTGGTTTAGCATGCCAGCGCCAAGTCAAGGCTCTGGTGGGGAATAGCACATTTTTGGTAAAATAGCTGGTCCAGTTTGGATCCTGTTTGCAGAATGTTACAGTACAATTAGCTTAATCTTCAAAAGAAAAGCGGTCCACATTTAGCCAGTAAACTGGGGTTGGACTTTTCATCCACATCAGGTCCTATTAGCATTGACATTATCCCATTAGTCTCTTTTTTTCTTAGCAGGTCCTGATTTAAATGTTATCATGGTCCCATTTACTGGGATGTAGCCTAGGGCTGTCTTTTGTTGTGAGGCCCTGATTTAAATGTTAACATTGTCCCTTAAAGAAACAGTGGGTTTTAAGCTTTAGTGAAGCATAAGTTAGCGTGGTCGTGCAGCACGGATTCTTTTGCTCCTCTTGCTGACAGTGGTGAAACGAAACGGTGTGTGGTCTGGCTGTTCCCCTGGAGGAAGGCGCTTCATGAAATGAACGTCTTGCTGGTTTAAAAGAGTCTGAGGGCCACGACGAGGGCGCCCCCTCTTGGTGAAGCCCACGTACCAGTCTTTGTAACGTGCTGACATTAATGCTGTGTAGTTGTTCTCAAGCACCATTTCAATAAAGACACAGTCTTCACTGCGATTACTGGCCTTCTAGGAAAATCCAGAAAAACATCCATACAGAGAGAAGACATTGAGGGAGAGGGAGAGAGACAGTAAACACTTGTCAGTTTGCCATGAACTCAGATTGTCTACACAGAGAATAAGATAATGCAACTTTAGCTAATATAGAGATGTGTCACCTTGCCTACGAGTTTGCCCCTGCGGTTCATACACAGGTAGTAGTTGGTCTCCTTCCCCCTGATTCGCACCTGGCTGCCGAATGTGTCTGCCTCCACTACAAGCTGGGCTTGTGAAGGGACAGAGAGATAGGAATAAAGAGGGACATTACAAAAAATACAGAACACTGAACATTTACACTGAACACACAACAACAAGAGAAACATAGCAGGTGACAATCTAGTCATTGCCTTCTGCCTCTCTTGCTGAGAATTCTTCCTGTAATTTAAGACATTGGTTATTGTACTCTATATGACCACTAACCTTTATTTACAGTAGTGGACAGTAAACAGGCAAAAAAATCTTTCTGGAGAGAAAGTTTAAACTACAAGTATAGTTGGAGCGTGGTGGTAGCATCGTGCTTTGGAGCTGTTTTACTAGTAAAACTGGTGTATTACACAAAGTGGATGGAAAAATGAAGAAGGCCACTTCAGAATCTTTTTAGCATAACATCAAATCACCAGAGCTAAAACTTGCGTGACCCCAAACACACCTTAAAGCTAGTTGAGTAGCTTTCCAACCATTTTGCTTTCCAACCATTTTGGAAAGCTACTCCAAAGTAGCTCCTGTTGGTCCAGAAACCAACCATTTTAACTGAACCTTAACAATTCTACCAAAAGAATGTGGTTAAATATCAAACTAGAATACTGCCAGAAGCTTACTGATGCCTTCCAAAAGCATCTGCTGTAGGTGACACTTGTAACTAAATACTGCATATGGCCATGTGTTGATTAAAATAAATTAAAATTTGTGCACCAAATTTCTGAGATTTTCATGATATTTATGTTCATGGTATTTACAAATTAAAGTTGAAATAACAATACTTTAACATTATTCCAATGTTAGAGATGTAACTTTTCAGAGGAAATGTAATAATGTGTGATAAATAGTCATGATCCATTGTTGGAAATTTGGAGAAAACTGCATAAGGCACAATAACAACACGCTTATATCTAATTCTAAGATCCTTCTAAAGATTACTTGTATTGTATTTAATATTCATTGACCGTTAAAAAAACTACTATTCAATTTTTCTTAGTTTGTTGAAATTTATTTATTCATTAATCTCTGGCAACCATCTCATCTTAGAGATAAAATGGCATATTCTGAGTGTAAGGTGGGAACTCTGTATGTAAAAGAGGAACATTCCCATTCCACCACATTCTTACCCATGGTAATTGCATATACATTACAGAAGTGATCATGAGACTTTGGGTTTATAAACACTAGAGTATTTAGGTTTTAGTATTACAATAATCTTGGGAATGTGTGGGGTTAGTGTTTCAGGTGAAACATTCACCTTTTCCTTTTAAACATAAACATTAAGTTCATTTCTGATTGGCTGTTCAAGATGGTTTGGGTTTAGGCAGTGAATTTGAGTAGTGTCGTAAATACCACACAGAAACTGAATAACTATCCTTTAATGATTGCTTTACGTCTATAATGATTGACTTCCTGTGCTAACATTAACAGTGTTAGCAGTGGTGGAAAAACAAAATCAGACATAAATATGCTGAGGGGATATTTTCAGTAGTGTAACCCTGCACTGTGACTAAGGGTGGCTTTAGAAGTTTAAGAATAAGGTGAAAAAAAGAGAAAGAAATCACAATGGAGACTAATATTTAATAAAAAACTGATGTGGTTACATTTTTAAAACATTGTGTGTCCAAAATAATTTTTATTAATTTATATCAAACAGGCAATAAAAGATAAAATTCACCTATAATATCAATACAATTTTATGATATACAGTATATGGTCAATTTTATCATGAAATTGTCCAGTCATAAGTGGCCTGTTAACCTTTTTAAGTTTCATATCTATTTTGTCCTGTAAAAAATAAATAAATGTCTGGTAATGATGTGTGTAATAACGCTTTACCTCCCAAGAGGTTATTTTATAATCAAAGTCATTTAGTACATGCGAAGAAAGCATATAATTGTGTTCCTTGTTTTTATTCATGTAGGCTGTGTTTCACAAGGGGTGTGCCTGTTTAAACATAAGTCCCTAAAATGAGATCCTAGATGACCTTTTACGAGTGCAGGGGTCAGCAACAATCAATAAGATCCTTCTCTCCCTCCTATTTCTCTTCCCCCAGTATTTGTTATCATGCTCCATCTTTCTATTTTATCCTATTACTGCCTGGTAGCATCAAATTAATAGCATGTAGTAAACTACGTAAAAAGTCGCACAGAAAGAAATCAGGGAATCGGAGAAAAAGCGTCGCAGTGTAAATAAATATATTAGCCATCACCACTACACTAAAATCACCTAGGTAGGTACATATCATCTTTCAACTTCCGCTGCCATTGATTATGTGGCTTTGCAGTGCATCACACAGCATCCAGAGAGAGTGGGGGAGGATGGATGGAGGGATGGATAGATGGAAGGAAAGAGAGGTGAGATAAGGAGTGAAAGCAAAAGAAGGAGAGGTGGAGAGGGGGAGGACGTGGTCAGTGTGCTGTTTAAAACCGTTCAAGGAAAAAATACCCACAAGCGAAATGCAGGATCAATGGAGAGATCAATGAGGAGATGAGCTGCTAACACACTAACACCCAGCGCTGACTTTGCTGTATCCATCTCTCACTCCCTCTTCCTCTCTCTTTCATTCTTTCCACCCCTCCCCTTCATGAATCACAGTGTTGAGCAGTCGCTGAGGTGTTTGTTTTCCCCACAGAACTTCCTCACTACCTTTTTCCTAACTGTATGCGAGTGTGTCTCTGTGCAACAGAATAAGCAAGATATTTGTCTTCGAGTCGATATGCCAACATCTTGTCTGCAGATACATACTTTTCTTTCGAAGACATATTTTTTCTGGGCTTTTCTGTAGCGTGTGAAAGGGATTGAAAAAGACAGGCAGAGTGAGTCAGACGGATAGGGGGAAAGAATAAAAGAAAGCCAGAGAAGTAAAGTAAATATAGTGAGATTTGAGATTAATTCATAGTGCAATTAATTATTTTTAATAACATATTTATTTCTGAATTATTTGGGTGCTTTTTTTATTTAGCAAAATATTAACACTCACCTACTGTCACTAAACACCTGTTTTTAAGTATGCAATGTTAATTTACAGTTGATCAGATATTTCAATACGTATTTAATATTTATCCAATTTAGCCAACCCTGGACTGAGAGAATGGTTCAAAGCCATTATGTATTTGTGTGTGTGTTGTTACCGAATTTGTCTCCGTCCTCCCCGCGGGCGCTGATTCTGCGGCCGAGCACTTGGACATGTTTGCAGCTGGTGCGACTGTAAAGCTGGTAGACTCGAGGCTGTCTTCGGCTCATGGGGTCTCGTGCACGAGTCTGATTCTCCACGTGCATGCTGAAGTTCACGCCATCAACTCCAAACACCTGCAGGCAGAGGAACATACATGCAGGTGTCTTATCTCTCCTGTGCCCTGATATCTTACTTTTTCTCACAAATGTAAATTCCTAGAAATACAATAGAACCTCTCAAAAACAGGGGCTTTCATCCTGGAACAGTTTAAATCAGTGCAATGTGTGAATGTTTTATTAACAGACCATAAGCTAAGCAGCATGCACTAATACAGACTCTAATCCAGAAGTTATTACTGGAGTATTTGTTATTGACCTTTAAAGTTTTTTTTACTATACGTAACTTTAAAGATACATATTTTGATTCATAAGATTCTGTTTCTAATTAGATTTTTCTTAATATAGTGGGGGTCAGCCACTTTCTCTGTGAAGCAGGATTGGCAACATAGCAATATTATTTTAAGTTAAGCAACATATCGGGCAATTTTATATTCTAACATAAGCAGGCATGGTCGACTCATGGCCAGTGTGTAAAACCTGCGGGCACAATGTTAATAACAATAGTCCACAATTGTTTACTTTGCATACTACTCATCAGAAGTTAAGCCTCTTTTTGTCACATAGACCTCACTACTAGTAATTCTTATTTCACATATGCAATTATGTAAGGTAGCTGAGGTGATATCCCTGGAGCAGATGGGATCAAGGGTCTGGTACAAGGACCCAAGCAAGTTGGTGGAGCAGGGGCTTAAATCACTGACCTTATGATAAGTATGGGCACCTTAACCCTCTGAGCTAGCACTGTCCCCTATATACAGTACAAATGAAGTGCTTATCTAATATTTGTCGCATAGCCTAATAACTTTAGTATCTAAAGAATTCTGCACTGTAACACACACACACAAGAAATTCGACTCACCTGCAGAGGATTGCACATCACCAGCATCATCTGGATACACCTGAAAGGGGAAAGAAGAAAATGTATATATATATCTTAATAAAAAAATGTAGAACACAGATGAGTGATAATGTTTATTATCTAGTCTCAAATTCCCATCTAATTTATCATTCGTACTGCATCTACAGTACACAGAGTTCCTAATCCACCTAATTTATCACCAGTGTATCAAAACCTGAAATGCAGAGCTAAAAAATGGTATAATTTATACCGGCATGATGCTCTGGGACTGAATTTGTGGCATACACCAGATGCCTGGACTTCTGGCCATGCCAGAAGTTATGGCCAGGTCATAAACCCTTTTTCAAATTGCACTCATACAGAGCCTAGTTCCTCAAACACAGTCATAAACCTGACTATAAAGGTTGATGATGAGCATAGTTTATTTGGACCACACCCTAATGACTCCTGTAATAATTTGGAAACTCTCTTTAATCCCTAACCTCTTGTAGTCATCCTGCCTTAAAACCATTTGGCTCGATCTTAAAGTTATAAAAAAAAAATGTTTTAAAAAAAGATAACTACTTCTGTACCTCCCAGTGTGCTGGATGCTGAATCCGTCTTAATGTTAAATGCCTGATAATCTCCTTATTCATCTCCACAGCCCAGGAGGTGGGTGGGAGGGAAGGGAGTGTGCCCTGATTTTGGATAGTGCCCTGTTCTCTTTTCCCTCCTCTGTCTGCCATCTTTAATCTTCTCACTTTGGGAGAGGAAAAAGTTGACATTTGAGGCATTGCTCACATTTGTATGGAAACTTGGATAGTGTTTTGTGCAAGAACCATTTGTGCTGCGTTTAAAGAGGGAATGGGGTAGTTCAGAGCAAGGGTGAAGTGAGCTCTTGCCAGGAGCCCTTCAGCCCAGACTAGCAGTTGCTTTCAGGTTCTCTTCAGGGTGCGTGAGCCGAACAGCTTTGTGTGAAACATCAAAAATTGTGACAACAGCTTTAAAGCAACTCTTGGCTTGAGTCCAGCGGTTGTCTAAAACAGATGTCAGAGGCATAGTTGAAAGCATATTTGAAGGAGAACAAGAGAAGTAGCATAGCTGGTATTTGTTGTAAAAATCCCATATAAACATCAAAAATGTAGTCCAATAAATCCCTTAAAGGTGTGCTCAGTGATTTTGCAAAAAAAAAAAAAAAAAACAGAGAGAAAGCTAGCCAGATGTTCTGAAACTTCAATTACAATCTTGTAAAATGTATAAAAATGTGCATTGCACAGAACACTGAACATTATGATTACGCCATACCTTCCTCTATGTTAAGAACAACATGAAAAGATGAAAGTGATGTATCACAGCTAAAGATTGGTCAGAATTAATGTGACCAAAATTTGCAGCTGCTTTTATACTATGATAATTGAAAGACATACAGTATAGATTGGTCAAAAGGCTCAAAGAACATTTCAAAAATATTAAAATATAGTTATTCTTTTACAGACAATGAAACCCCTCCTTTGAACAGTCCTAGATTACATTTTAATGCAAATGCAGGTAAAATGCCAACTTGGTTGGATTTATAAAAGAGCACCTTTTATGTAAAATTCACTTATTTAAAATCATTTTTGGACATTCACATGTGTCTCCTATGTGTGTGTGTGTGTGCGTGCGTGCAGACAAAACATTAGAAAAAACATTCCCTCTTTTTTCTCCATTTTTATCCATAAATGTGCTTGAACATGCCATTTAAATTTCCCGGCTGTTATGAGATAATTCCAGGAAAGTTGCCTGACATCGCTTGTCATGCCAGACAAGTATGCAAAATCATAGCCCATCCTCCAACTCTACACATAGGCACCATCTTCAGGGTAGTACTATTTTCTGCATTTTGATTGCCTGATCGCCCAAGATCATTATCTGCAACGCATGGTTGCCAACATAGAAAACCATTTCAAAAGAGTTAGGCAACATGTTTAGCAATGTTTTTTGAGCATTAGCGACTGTCCTGTAGTTGATACACCTCCCAGCTGCTGGTGAGTTCAGCTGACCAGATATGGTTGACACATGAGCAGTGTGTAACGCCTGTTTGTTCATTAAAATTGTTTATTAAAATCAAGCAACGATCGGTATTGGTGGCACCATCTATACAATTCTTTTTTCATCAAATCTTTTCTTGAGTTTATTAATAATAAAAGTTCCAGAATTGCTTTCTTTGTGTGCTGATTAATAATTTGACTTTTTAATGGAAATTATTTTGTAAATATGTAATTAACACAATAAGTGCCCAACATACAACCAGTTTCGTTCTGAGAGTTCGTTCATAAGTCCAATTTGTTTGTGAGTCCAACAAACATTGTCTAGGTACTAGAATACTAACACGACTGGTTATACACAATATACAACTAACATATTCCATGACCTTGTCCTTGTTCTTTAGAATCATGCCAATGGTGGAATAATTCATGTTAACAAACATGAGCAATGTCTGAATTATGAGCAATGTCTCAATTATTTCTACTTTTGGAGACAAATCGTTATTGCTTGCCACTTCTTAGCAGTACCAGCTTCATCGCTGCTGCTTTAATGCTTGCTTCCAGACATCCTGAGATGCACACACATGACAACGTATGCCGCACATGCATGAACACATGTTTGTATGTAGGGGACTTACTGTAGTTTGTTTGTTTGTGATGCCATAAGCAACGATGTCTTCTTTCCGTGAGGTTCACTATTTCTTTTATCATTCATTGCACATTTACATTTATAGTATTTGGCAGACACCCTTATCCAGAGCGACTTACATTTATCTCATATGTTCTATGTTGTAATATTAAGGTCACAGTATTTTTTCAGAACAATAACTGGTAAGACTCCTGTGTATTGTACATTCCATGCATTACATCAAGAAAGAACCATATTAGCTAAAGAATCAAATTTTTTATGCAAACCAGTGAACTGATCACACAGCAGCCTCTCTGCAAGGAAGCACCAGTGTCCTCTGACCTAGTCTTCAGGGTCCTAATGTCTGTTTTTTCCTCTCTCTTCCCCTCCTGAGTCAGGCAATCTTTTTGCACACTGACACAGGAGACAGTCCAAAGTCAAAGCAGATCCTAAATAGAGCAGCATTATAACTGCACCGTTATTGTAAATAATGTCTAAAAACTAACATTCTACATTCTGCTTGGTATGATAACATGTCTTACAGCTAAATCACAGTCAAGTCATATGAATTAAGCACAAAGAAGATCAGGAATAATCTGATACCAGATCTACTTTCATGGTTGATTCCTGCTGAGATCGACTTTGGTTTGACATGGGCAGGGTGCATTGTGTGCTCTAATGAAGTGTATTAGAGTATATGTGCCAAAGGTGTGTGTGTGTGTGCTGAGGCTCCAGGGATGTGTTATGTATGCTGTAAGTGTGAGTGTGCACACATGTTCCATAATGCTATGTACTCTGTAAGTACACTCCAGAGATGGGTGTGCCTTGTTTAAGTGCCCCCTACAAGAGGAAAACCTGAGGGTGAATGCAAAATCTCACTGCCCTGCGTCTGGCAACTCTCTGCATATAAACAAGGCCTAAGAACTTTTCTACTTCCCCTCCCTTTTCCTCTTTCCTTTCCCCTGCTGTCATGTACTTCACTTGTCATTGGCAGATCCTTTTTTCTTTTCTTTATATCTTTCTACACACAGCTATCAGCAAATCAAAAGTTGAAAACGCAATATTATCCAGCTCCCTCCCGTCTCTACTTTCATTCTACATACATTTCGAAAAATGCTTTCTCACTTTCAGGGTGGTGTGGGGGTGTGATGTCAGCGCAGACAGAAATGTTGTGATAGTAAACTGACCAGACCACGCAGTGGTAGAGTAGCTGTGTGTCCTCAAGATGTTTCACAAACTGAACCTTTTCTTGAAAAGAGGATCAAAACAACTGGGAAAAAAACTGCAGAGAACCTGAATGAGTTTCTAGATTGTGAGCATTTCCTAAGCTGTGTTAATTAATTACTGGTTGAACATTTTCATGTTTAGTTAACGTCATTCAATCACTACACTGACATACAGTATTTATTCCTTCATCTTCTACACAGCTTGTCCTGTTCCCGGAGACTTTGGGCACAGGGCGGGGTACTTCGTAGATGGGGTGGAAATCTTTGCGGGTACACACCAATTAGACTAATCTGCATGTCTTTGGACTGTGGGAGGAAACTTAAGTACCCGGACAAAACCCACCAAGCACTGGGAGAACATGTAAACCATGTGCAAATAGACCCAAGGCAGGAATCAAAGCCTTTACCCTGGAAGTCCGAGGCCACGGCGCTATTCAATACACCAGTGCCCCATCTTCAGATGTTCAGTTTTCAGACGTTTCAAAAAACTAATGGTATGGACAAAAGAAATACCTAAAAGGTTCCTTTAACTAATGCTTTATTGAACTTGCCACTTTGAAGTACAATTTCAGAGTGTCATTTTTGAGTTCAATGCATTTGAGTTGGATTTGGATGGATGTCTACATGTCTGTCTTACGTTTCAATAATTTGATGGGTTGCCTTCTCAATACACTGAACAGTTTAGTCAGTTGTAAATTTAACAAGCAAATACATCTCTATGTTGATTGAGCCAAATACAGTTTGAGGAAGTTCAGTTAAAGAACAAAGCCAAAAAAAAGTGGTACTTGATAAGTTTGAGGTTGCAGAGATGTTCTCTGTAGAAATCCAAACTTTGCCTGTAGAAATGCTGAGTTAGGAATACGTTTTTTTTTTGTTTTTTTTTAAGGCTTTAGAAATGTATGAGTGATGAGATTACTCAAAAGCAACATAAAATTCATTCCGGTACCTCTGGTGGAAATACCCTAAAAACAGAGCAGGAAACAAGCTGACAAGTTCTTTCATCATTTCATTTTTTACTTCTTACAAATGATGCCTGACCTCGCACGCTTTTTTAAAATATAGTTTTTCTTTTTTACATTGTTAGCATGGTGCAGCAGCAGATCAGTAATCCAGCTATTTTGTCATTATTTCTATTGCCAATGGACATAAACAAGAACTTCATTCATTTTATGAATTTGATTACTCTTCTAAACAGAAAACTATAAATTATGCAACTTCCAGTGAAGTTCTACCAGGCAGTATAGTATAGCCATGGTAGAATATGGCCAAGATATTTAATGAAAAATACAGAAAGCTCTATTTGGTTTTATATTTGTCTATAAATTAAATCAAATGCTGTGTAATATTTAAATCGGACCTTAACAATATTTCAGTTTTGCTTCTGTTACTGGTGTTGACTTCTAAGTCTAGAGTCATAAGAGAAATTATGTCACTTCTTCACAATATATTCCAAAGATTTCTTGCTACAATCCTGATTTAGAGTTATATGATGTCAAATGGACAGAGGTACTAAACAAGAGAGCGGATTTGGATTAGTAACCACTGCATGCAACCATGCTGTTGGTTGTATATGCACTACACTACCAGTCAAGTTTGGACACATCTTCTAATTCCATGGCCCTTCCTGATTTTTTTTTCTTTATACATTGTAAAACAATAAAGGGATCCAGAATATGCAATAATCTCCTTTTTACAGTTGATGTTGAGAAGTGTCTGCTACTTATGCTCTATAAAGCCTTTATAACGGCTCTAATCTGAGCTGCTGTTAATTGCTGATTTTGAGGCTGGTAACTCTAAATGAACCTCTCCTCCGCAGCAGAGGTAAATTTTGGTCTTGCTTTTCTGAGATAGTCTTCATGAGAACCAGTTTCATCATGGTGTTCGATGGGTTTTTGCAAATGCTGACAGTTACATACTCATAGTTATTGTTGTTTAATTACTTCACGCCATATGTAATGCCATATGTATTATTTCATAGTTTTGAAAAGAATCCAGTATTGGCCTAGAATGTAGGAAATAAATCCAAACTGTTGACTGGTACTGTATCTGGGTGAGTGTCAGTGAATACTATATTCAGAGTGGGGTCTATTGTGGATGTCCTTAAGTAGCCCTCTAGTTCCAGCATTAATGGAACTTTAATCGTTCTGTCACACTCATATCTATGCACTCAGTTACTGATTACTAATGTAACAGGTCACAAAGCAGTTAACACTAAGATTCCTAGTCAATTACACTTCGCTATTACGGCAGAATCTCTTTGAATTTTGGCCGAGTTGTGGCTTCACAGCAAAATTAATGATATTTCTGAGAACAAGATAAGCCAATGATTTATTCGGGAATGATTCAACTGGACCTAGTTCCTTGTTTACATCCTGAGACCTCACACCTCATTATTACATCACTACCATTCAGTCGGGTGAAAAACATGTGAAGGCGTCCCAAAAAATAAGCATAATGGAAAAGATATGAAAAGAATTGAGGGAGTGTTTCTCATCTTGTCATTTTTAAATCCTCTTTCCTTGCTCTCCCTTCCTCTCCCGTTTCCCTGTCTGGTGTTAGGAGAATTGGAAGACTCCCCCATGCTGTCCCAGCCACGAAGAGATATGAGAGCGAGAAACAGAGTGAGGAAAAATAAAGAGAGAAACAGTGTCGGCAGCTGCAGCAAAGCAGACACACAGATGCTGAACACACACTTAGACTCCCATACATATAACTGTAATTAGGAACATGCACACACAAGTCACTTCTCTTCACATCAGATACTTCTTTACACACACATAGAACACTCATTTAAAACCCTTTTATACCACATCAAAAAAAAAGAAAAAAAAAAACATTTTCCATTATACCGATCCCTGGTAATTAATCTGGAATCTCCAAAAAAAGGAAAAAAAAACAAAGCAGGTGTTCACATGTTAAAATTGACATATCACTGTAGGCCATACAACATATACACACATAGACATACGGAAATACTTTCCCATTCTAACCAAAGAACCACTTTACTGGAATATCCACAGTTTTTCATATCTCCAGTCTCTGTAACAGCTGTGCTATTTTTACTACTCTGCAATTTTAAAAATAGTCCATTATTCAATTGAACCTTAAACAATTCCATCTGACCAAGAGGACAATCCCATTTGATCTGCAAGGGATTTGGAACAACAACAGAAATACGTGTAACTACTTTTACTTTTGCTGTAACCACAGCCAAAGCTTTTCTTCTTTTGTTCATCATGATACAACAAATCCCTCACAACTTCAACTAAGCTTGACAGTATTTATCTTTAGAATGACAAGGTGTATCCAATTTAACGTTATCTTCTATGCCTAACTTTATTTATTTACAATGACCTTATTGGAATATTTTATCTTATTTTCTATTGGATAACAAATGACAGGAACACATACAAACACACACACACACAAACACTGAAAAACTTGCACTGACTGTCTCTATAATTGGGTCTTCCAAAAAGCTCAATACTTAATTAAAAGTAACAAAAATTCAACTCTCTGTCTTTCTCTCTTTTATCCGAGATCATACAAAACTAGCCCACAGACTACTGAAGACCAAATAAATGTTACAACTCAATAATGTCTGTCTGACATATGTTCAGTTCAACACAGGTTGTCTCAATTAGATTTTCGGAATATTTAAATATGGCCAATCCATTGCAGTGGCAGCTCTAACTACAGTGTCAATCAAACTAATTTGCCATAAAAATCGTTAAAAATGTTTTCAAAAGTTTAGGTTGAATCTTAGGACTCCCATCCTGAAACGGAGACAGACAGAAAGAGAAATAGACAGAGCAATTTGGTTGTAGAGCCTCATTAGTAAGAGGAAGTCAAAATGAGGGCGCATAAGAAAGGGAGAAAGATGCCTCAGATGTTAAAGCTGCGCTGCTGGAAAATCATCTGAATGACATGACGTCGTCTCCTCGTCTCTTTCCATAACCTGTCTGATTCATACTGTCCTCATGCCGTCCCATACTGGCCCAATGTGTGTTTTCACTTTGTCTATGGGAATACCTTTATTGGCCATGCATAACTGCAAACTTCCAATGGGGTTGAACAGCACTGGCTTTATGTCTCTGTATATCTTACTGGCTATCATCCTTTTTTCACAGGGTGGTCGTCTTTGTATTTCTCATTGGCTGTCTTCCTTCTGCAAAATGGTCTAGAACGAACGCCTTGGGTCATAAGCTGTGCATAGTATTGTTATATCCGAACAGACTGGTTCAACATGTGTGCACACTGGGAATGCACCAGCTTGGGGTCAGTGCATATGGAATGAGCAGTGGTATTTGCTGGCAGGCTAAGTGTATGTCTGTGGTTTTTCTGCACCTGTGTGTGCCGACTGTGCACCTGTAGGTACAGGCTACATGGGTAGTGAAGTGTGTCGGCCAGGTGCTTGAAGTCATTGCCTACATCTGCTGACCAGGTCTATACTTGTGAAGAGGAATGCAGTGGTTTTGGGTGCTAACCTTACACCTGTACATACAGGTCATGACCTACGCGCTGTACGCATTCTACTACTGCATTGATCCATGCTGTCTGGTTAACTACTGCTTCCTGTTGGCTCATATTAAAGGCATGTACATTTACAAATAAGTCCATAAGTTAGAGGACCAGAACAGAACATATTCATTTTCTCACCACTAAATGTAAAGCAGCAAAGTTGTGAATGTGCATGGACATATTGTAGAATTGTTTGTCCTGTGTGCCATATTGCCATACAAAAAACATTTAAATATAATAAAGATGCATTAACTGAGACAATTCTTTATTAAGATGTCCAATGTGAACTTCAAGGCATTAAAATAATCAGATGCTTCAAAACCATAGATAAACCTGTTAGAGACCTAGATAGATGACAGAGGTATTGCTCTCTTCTCCCCAGAAGTACTGTCAATGTCTAAAAGATTACATCTATAGACCACCACAGATATAGCAGCAAAGAAAGAAAGCAACAGCATGGCAGCTAAGTGGCTTCTCATAACTGTGTTTACAACGACATCAATAATAAAATTTATATTTATTGTATATTTTCTATAAATGCCCATTAATATTTGTCACCCTATCTCTAGGTCCCTGGTATCCCTATGCACAGTTTTTCATATCTCAGTATGCTTTAACTCCAGACTGTATCGCTTTTTAAATGCAAAGTATTGTTAAACTGTGAAGCTGTGAAGTTTTACAGTGCATAGTCAATGCACATTAACTGTATGATTGCTGGCTGCTGTTCATGGGGTGTTATTGATATGTGCATTCGGGCATGCTATCCCCATATTTATGCATCCTGCTAGCAGACATATGAGCACTGACTGCCTGCTGTGATGTATGCATGCTTCATCTACATGCCAGCGCTGGCAGCGCAGGTGAAAATGGCTCAGAGCTTGGTAAGAATTCTCAGCTGTTCAAACAACACAGTTACGCTGAGCGAGGAAGAAAGCTCAAAAAGAACAGAAAATGAGAAGAGAGGGAAAAAAATCCTTTTAGCTGCAACTTCGGATTCCCCCTATCCCTCCAAAACCGCATCCACCCTGAAGCCAACTAGAGAGAGAGAGCGTGTGTGTGGGGGGGGCGGGAGAGTAGCTGGGAGCTCTTACTTTACAGCACTGTGTGGTCATGAGCCAAGACAAGCAAGGCGATGTGACATCATCAGACCTGAGACAGGATTTGTCCTAAAGGTGTTTGAGTGTGGAAAGTGGAGTTCTATCCCAAATCACCATAAACCTCTTCCCTGTGTGCCTTTCAAGCAGAGTTCATTGTCTAGCACAAGTTTTGACTAACTGTCTCAGCTTAAGCGGTATGGCAAGAACACAAACCAGCTAATCAGCTTGCAATGTAGTGTTACTGCCACATTACACAGTGCACCTTTCACATCTGCGAGACGGGCCGAGGCCAAGGGCCCGGAGGAAGCAGTTGGTTCTGGACTGCACACAAGAGACTTGAGGGTGATGAAATACAAGAGTTCAATTGAAATAGATGGATCCTATTGCACCTCTCTCAGTCTGTGCAGAATTGAGCCCTGCACATGTGGTAAGGTTTAGTGGTTAAGGTTTAGATGAGAAACACAAACACTTCATATTGACATTTGTAGACTTTGCGCTCTTAAAAATATGCATATGTGCATAATCACAAAATTACTTCTACACCTGATCCTGATACTTCACAGGGCTTCATCTTTCTTCAGCGGTGAGTGCAGCACTCAAAGAGGCACTTTTTAAAATACAAATCTAAACAGCATTCTATTAGATCATCTCTGTGGAATGTATTTTTTTTTTTTTTTTTTGCTTAACTCCCCCCAAAAAGGCCTTTTCCCATCATGGGACTGAACTTTTAAATGCTCAGCTAATACATTTTAAAGCTGCTGTAATTTCTAGAACCTGTCCTCATGTGCTATGTGTGTCAGTCTTCCAAGGGGATGTGCATACTCAACCAATTTCTTGACTTCTTTTACGCCATACAGACGTTAACGTGCCAATTTTATTCCAGTTAGTAGTATTATTAAATACATTGTTGGTTTTGTGAAGAGGGAAAGCTGGAGAGCATTTAGCCTCTGTGCAGGTTGCCCCAAAAAATGACAACCATATCAAGATAACTGTCATGTGTCAAAAAAGAGAAAGGAATGAAAATACTGTATGGTTTGTAGTCAGACGTTGGAAGAGCACTGCAGAAATTCTGCAGTTGTTCTCTTTTGATGTGACACGCTTACCTGAGAGCATGCCTGATTGACATCTGTGACCATGGCAACCCTTAGGGGTGATGTCATTTTGTGCATTTCGTGATTATTAATGAAAGACTCACAGTTAGTCATGGGAAGTGATCCGTGAAGCAAATGCGTAATTCCGCATAGCTTCTGTTTTTATAGAGTAAATATTTTACGCATTACAGTTTACAGGAAATGGCTTACATTAACACGCATGTGCAGGAGTTCAGCATTAGGTAATTAATGACTTACAAGACAGCCAGGGTAGAGAGGAAGGACCGCATCGCTCCCTGCGTCCAGCCGAGTCGCTCCGTGCGTCTTGGAAAGCAAATGAACGCCGGGTCGCCTTCAGGTCCGCCAAAGTTCACGTTCCAATCCCGACGGAAAGGTCACAAGGTCAGCGGACGCTCCCGCCGGCACCGGGCGGCGCGCATAGCTTCCTCCTTGGAAGGAGGTGTGTGCGGGCGTGTGTATGCGTGTGTGTGTGTGTGTGGGCGTGCGTACGCGCGCGCGCGCCCGTGTGCGTGGTGACAATGAGGAGTGCGCGGAGAGCGTGCCACCGGGAGCGGCTGTAACGGCGGCTGTTGCTTGCGCGCTTGGTAACGGCTCGGGGGCGGGGCAGAACTGATGGGAGGAGGAGAGCAGGAGTGGGGGGTTAGGCCATAACAGCTGGTATTCTCTAATGGTTACGGGTAACAGGTGAAGCCAAGTTTACCGGGCGTCCTCGCTCCACTTCCGGTCCCAGGATCACCCAAGGGGAAAGCGCGCGAAATGAAACCAGGCTTCCAAATACGTTACAATTCTCACAATCACTTTCTCAACGGTCTTGTGGTCTTTTTTAAATGTGAAAGCATCCGGAACAAACATGACACAAGAGTTCCGTTGATGGGCATGGACACGCAGAGATGTGAAGAGGGACTCGGACTGACGGGCCGGTGCGATAAAGATTTGCGCGTGGCGCGGGGCACTTCAAGCGCCTCCAGTCAGCCCTGGTCATGGCTGCGAGGGGTCCAATAAGAAGAAGAGGAAGTGCTGGAGTCGGCGCAGGGTATGGTCTGGTCCAGCTCAGATGATGGAAGGAGAGCAAGAAGGCAGATGCGCGTGGCAGATCAATCCACCCGCGGGACTCAGCACAGTGGCTCTGCACCTGATTTTCCGGAGTTCACCGCGCTCTCTGCCCGGCTGTGGGTCTCCTGAAGCTCTGGCCAAAAAACGCAGTGCAATGACATCATCTAAAAATTGTTTGAAGAAGGGGGTAGCCAGGGATCCAAGCTTTTAAATTATTTATCTTTAGGCAGGAAAAAAGTTTGCGGCTCCACTAAACAGCGGTTGCAAATGTCTGCCTTCCAAAAGAAAAGATAACACGATCCTTCTGTGCAGAGACATCCACTTAAGCAGAGTGACAGAGTGAAGCCCGAGCTGTACCACCTTCCTTCTCGTCTTCTGCCCCTCATGTGAGCAAATAAAACACAAAACGGTGGGGAAATACGCACTGGGATAGAGAAGAGGAAAGGGTGGTTTCTCTGTACATTCCCCCTGCAGACCAGACGCTCCTCTCCGTCCAGAGCTGAAAACTCACTGTGAGAAGGAAAACACAAGAACAAGATTTTAGCAGCGGCACATAGATCAGTCCACCCTCCCTTACAATCCCCAACCCCCTTCTCTCTCTCTCTCTCTCTCTCTCACACACACACACACACACACACACTCCCAGACGCACTCACTCTGCCTCTCTCTCAGACGCGTTTGATTTTATCGGATCCGTGCGCGGAGATGCCGACTGACTGCGAGCAAAAATACACTCGTGTGTGTGTGTGTGTGTGTGTGGTGCGTAAGTAACTGAGGGCGCGGTGTAAGTGCAGTTTTAGCACCTTCCCCAACGGGACCCGTGCGCAGTACATGTCTCTATTACCACCGGGGTAGAAACCGAGACAACAAGACCCAAGGGGATGTTTGCCTGCATCTCACCTTTTCTCTTCTACGCCTGTATTTTCGCACACCCTACTCTCGAAGTCCCCATTAACTGCACTATTATAATGTGTCCCTGCTCAGCTCGAGCACACCTGACTCAGCTCATTAACAAGATCCTGACGATGTTCAAAAGGATGCTGGCGCATAGAAAACGCCACAAAGCAAACATGCAGTGCAGGGCTACTCCAGGATGCGGCGTATTAAGGTTATAATATGTATATATATATTAAAAAAAAAAAAGTTTCTTTATGCACAGGAACTTTTAGTGCTTTTTGAAAGAGTGATGCGTTCAGGATCCTGCGTTTCATAACAGTGGAAGTGAAGAGAGGAGAGTTTGAAAAGGGAGTGCGAGGTATGTAAGCACAGGGTCGGCTCCAAAAGGAACATTTCTCAGGGAATTCGGCAGCAACGCCCGCTCTGCCCCCCTTCCACCATCACCTCCATCTCCCCCTTACCGCGACAGAACCGCAGACGGTCAGCCAAGCCAACACACTCACTCTCCCTCCCTTTCCCACTCTTCTTTCTGTCTTTCTCACACTCTCACGCACATACACTCCGACATCATTGTTTAAGTGGTATTTCATCCCAAGAAAGTAAGGATAGTGTGTGTGTGTGTGTGTGGTGTTACTGGTTATTAATAGCACTCCATCAGGGAGAGCAGATAATTTATGGCAGTGGATAGTGAATTACAGAAAGTGTCTCCAGTGTTCTTCTTTACTCATATGTACTGCATCATCCTCTTCCTTGTGACATGGCTGCTCCTTGCCTGACCTGTTGCCGCTCATGAAGAATTTGCTGTTGGATGGAAAGCTGTTTGTCAAAGGAAGAAAATGAGGGAAATACAGTCAAGGAGTTTCGCCGTGGACTCCTTTCAGCATCAATCAGGTTCTGGTTCCAGCTGTCCATCCACCTTAGTTACTACTTAGTAGTCTTCACTAGGGGGCATTGCATGGGAGTGCAGCCCCACATATACAGTACAGTAGAGCCTGTTGCAAAAAAAAAAATGCCTCAATGTGAAGATCCAAATGTAATGTAACAAAATGCAGAACTGGGAAACCAGAAAACAGAAAAAAAGAGATCTATGTGTAGGATTGAGAAGAACTAATAAATACATTAGCCTTCTAATTAATTATCTTCAACGAATGTTAAGCCTGGTCAAGATCATTTAAACACTCAGCATTAGGTGGGAATAACTTAGGTTCTCACAGTCCACCATGTGCACCCATCCTGCACACAGATACACACACACACAGTAATCAATCTATTTATTGTGAAGGAAACTGGAGAACCTAGAGCAGACACAAAAAAACGTGCAAAGAAACTCCATGCAGACAGTAACCAGAGCACTAGACTAAACTAGGAAACCACACCACATGACCCGCTGAGCCTAATACTTATAACACTTTAACTGCAGTAATACATTCAAATTTTTGTGTTTATTCTATTTATGTATACTTATTATACTTTTATACAAATAAACATAGCTTTTTGTGTGAATAGTAAATATATAAAAACTAATGACTTTGGCAACACTTTTCCTTACAAGTGGTATAGTAACAACAAAAGAGCCTCTGTTAATGCAGACCTAATAAATTGAATCAAAAGACAATTTGCGGAATTATCCACAAGTTCACAAGTTCAAGCACATCAGCTGTATTTCTTTTGTCTTTTTAGTCAAATTACTTCATTTGACCCCATTATGTTTCTCATTCATTTTTTTTCTGCCATTTTGCTCTGTCTCTTTAATTCCTCATGTATTTTTTCTCTCCCTCCTTTGGCCTTTTCACGCTGCTTGTGGCCTGAGTATTGATTGCCCATGTCTTTGCTTTTGCAGCTTCGGGCTATTGATCTTTGGCTGAGACATTTACACACATACACACATACTCTCTCTCTCTCTCTCTCTCTCTCTCTCTCCCCTAAACGCACACACATAATCATGAGTGCAGCCAGTATTGTCTTTGTTTGTGATGGCTTGCATTGCATTGAGCAGTGGTGCGAGAGGTGTCAGTTGTTGAGTCCTTCTTGGCTGTGCATCTGGCTCTCTCTCACTTTTACATGCTTCCTCTCTCCTTTGCTTTCTCCCTCTCTCTCTCTCCCCTGCTCTGGGTCCAGCTCTGCAGGCGCTTTCTGAAGCCTGTTCAATACAGCCATTCGGTCCTGCAATTAACATCCATCACCCCACGTCAATACAGGTCCAGCCAAAGACCTAAGAGTTGCCTCTGTGGCTGCTGTGTGTGTGTGTGTGTGTGTGTGTGTGTGTGTGTGTGTGTGTGTGTGTGTGTGTGTGTGCGTATGGGTGTGGAACAACCCAATGTGTGAGAGACAGCTTTGGGGTCTTGGAACATACATATATCACACACACACACACACACACACACACACACACACACACACACACACACACAATCTAGCCCTGCTGTGTTTTAATGCTGGTATTTATGTCAGGTCTGCTGTAGGGCTTAGCAGAAGGTCACAGTGTTAACAGGACCTGAGTCTGGCTGTGGCCCACCAGCTGCAGATGTTTTGCACCGCTCCTAGGCACATGTGCGTGGCGTGTGCATGTGGTGTGCGCTATTCTGCACTGCTACAACACCATACTGTCACCACGCAGTGAAAAATGATGGGCTTGTTTCCAGGCTTCCATTTTCTATTGTCATCTAACTGCTCACATATGTCTCACACAAGATTTTGCAAATGCTGTCAAATGATCTCATGCTGATTTTGCCAGACAGAGACCAGACCCCTGATTACACAGGTATAAGATGTGTTTTATTTAAAATGTATGATTCATTCATATCGTGTGTTTACCTTTTTTCTCGACAGCATCGTGGTAGATCCAGAGCCAAACCCAGGCATACTAAGTGTGAGGCAGCAATGTATCCTGTTTGGGACACCAGTCCATAACAGGCCACCATGCACCCATACTTTCACATTCATGGGCAATTTAGCATAGCCAAATCACCTACTGTCTGAGGACCCTGGAGACAATGATCCACTGGCACACCGAACCACTTCTTATTTTAGAATATCACCACAGAAAGCCATATTTTTTTCACATCATTAGGTTACAGCTTGGTAGATTGTTATAGATTATTATGGAATTTCAGACGTTTACAGTGTAATCGAACTACTCATGAATTTTGTGCCTCAAACCAACCGTTTTGGGCTTTGGGGTTCAACCATGATCCTTTTTGAGCTGGCCTTTTTCTTCCTGTGGTTGTGTGACAGCGGTTTTCCTCCAACTTCCAAACAGCATGCTGGTTAGTGGATTAAGTATCATACATTTCTTCGGTATGTAAATGCGTAATGTTCCATAGAGTATTGGTGAGCATTTGCAGTGTATACTTTTAGTGAATGTTGCTTGCATAATATGGATCAACCTAAAAGACAATAAACCATTTTCATGAAAATGAAATAAGTGAAACCATAACGAACCATAAACAAAACACATTCTTCATTTATTCATTGGTAGTTAACATTTTTTTTTTTCATTCCAGTAAGTCTTTATTATATCAGGAATGATCAAATTAATTCAGCCCCTGTTTCTGTGGTTTTAATGGTCTGTGAGTGTGTAGGCCTGGTTGGCTAGTGCAGCGATGATTACATTTCAGGGCTCCAGTCTTATGGTTCTTATTAGCACTTGATAGAACGTCTGTTGTAGCACGGCACGTCTTTTAATAAAGTCATTATCTGCAATGGAACCCTTTTTATCAACAAGGCTCTAAATTTAAACCAACGTGTAAATTTATGAGACACTTTATTAAGTGTCTTTGATGATGGGCTCTGGCGGAATTTGTTTAGCATGGCTCTTTGAAATGAGAACCTGTTAGACACTTGTAGCATGAGCATGGACAGATGTGTGATAAACAGGACAGGAACCAATTAGTGTGCAATGCTCACACCCGTGTGTGTGTGTGTGTATTACTGACATGGAAGATGAAGGAGGTATGAGCAAGAGAAAAAGAAGAATACTGTAGAGAAAGAAGAAGAAATTAAATATTGTTTTTATTAACAACGATGTTGGTGGTGGGGTGTCAGCCCTCAAGCTCTGAGATTAATCCTGGGAAAGTGAGTGAGTGTTGCTTCATGTTTGGAATCCATCACAGCTGTCTCATGGACTTAAGGGACACACAGGATGAGAAATAACTTTGCTTTTCTCATTTCGCAAACTATATTTCTTGTTAAAAGAAATAGAGAATTGTTTAAAATGATAACTTCAACAAGCACATTTGGAGTGCCACCAGATATATTGAACAGTTTGTATTCTCTCCTATATACGGTGAAAACTAAGCAGTACCATTTGGCATTAGTTTTTTTAAATAGCTCTCATTGAAGTGAGTTCTCCACCTGGCCTGTATAATTGCAGACTACATCCAACCCCTGTTTGGTATAGAACCATCTGTTCCCAAACTTTTAAGGCAGAATAAAGGTAATAGTTTGACTAAATATGCCAAGGTCTCAGGTTTACTGTGGCTAAATTGAAAGTCACTGGTAACAGCACCTTCTTTCAGGCCTCAAAATATTCCAGTAAGGTCTCCTTTTTGGTAGTACTGTATATGCTATTCAGTTTGTCAGGCCCTCAGCCAATCAATTCTTAAGAAACACCACTGTGCTTGATGTGTTGGTTTGGTATTCGTTAAACAAACTGTATGTCTTGACAAGTGGGATTGCACTCGAAATATGAGTTTCTTTTCAGGGTTTTAATCACAACCATGCCTGTGCATTCTGGGACCAATTTCTTTAACCAATCATTTGCCAAAATGATCTGCTGCAACAGGGACAGATTGGCTGGTTTATTTGTGATACGTCATAGCGTTCATATGAACTTCTTCTTAAGAAGTTCAACATATGCACGTGGTAGTAAATTAATCCTTAGCATTCCTTGGCACTCTGGCTTGATGGTTCTTGTTCTTTCAAAGTGTAATGTTTGCAGCTGGCTTCAGAACATTCAGCGAAATCACTGACAAGCCAAATGAACTTGTCTAAATGAACGAGAACATTTTTTAACTTTGCCAGCAATTACTAACAGGTATGGCACTCCAGCCAAAACTTTTGGCTTTGTTGTAAAGGTTTGGGTCACATTGGAAGAAGCTAAAATGAGAAAGGGCCAGTTTATGTCCAGTGTCTAAAAATCTATACAAGGCTGGGAGAATGATTGTGTAATTGAGTAATTAACAGCAGGCATTGTTTTTGAACAGCTAACTGGCTCTGAATAAAAGCATATTGGCAGAAATACCAAACTGAGATCATTGTATTGCGCTGCAGCAGCAAGCTATGGAATTTGTCCTTTGCAGCACCTGGGTAACGAAAAATAAAGCAAGCATGTTTTGCTCAGTAACGCACGCTATGGTTGGAACAAGAATGAAGGCAGAGGGTCCATCTTTCACTTTAATTTTTTCGACCTCTCCTCTTCCTACAGTCATATAAAAAGTTTCATCTAGCACCCAAAGGGTGGAACCTTTAAATATTTTATGTAGGACCCTATAACAGAGGGTTTCTCTTTGAGAAAAGATTACGAGGAGAAACTATTTAGAAAACCTGAACCTTTTAAATGAAATTTGAGCAAATAATTTATCTATACAACTATATATCCAATTCTTTTTGCAATCATAGAATCCACTAAATTATTCTCGTATTAAGGGTATTTTCTTGTTGTCTCTATTTATGCTCTGCGTGTTTTGCATGTCTATATCAAGGCAATCGGTGGTAGATTGGCATGGGCTGGAAGGGTTAGGGCATGTGCCTCTGTAAGATGTATGGTATGACTATGTATATTTAGAATATGAGGTCAGGGCCATGCGTCCTGCATTCCATGGGCTGGATCCCTCTTGATGAGGAAACCAGATGTGGTTTTTGTTGGATTCTGAATCGTGGATGTCATTTTTTTACATGCTTTCTTCTTCGTCTTCTTCTCCCCTTGTTTATCATCCTAACCCTTCTTTTTCTATTATTCATGATCAAATGGGAGTTGGAATCACCCACCTGTTCTCTGTTCATCCATTTTTTGTCACATAATACACCTCTTTTTCTGCCCATTCATTTATCTTGCAGTGATTTTTGGTTGTTTGTAAGCTAGCCATCCCACTGGGAAGAGGAGGAATGCTAATGTTTATAAAAGTCTTTAATGTGCTATGTAATTACTCTGGCAACACTTACTCTTATTACTCACTCCTGTAAGGCACCTTACAATCACCCCATCAGAGAAAGAAAGAGCAAGGACAAGTCTCGAACTTTCAAAAGTCAAAAGCCTCTGATTATATACTATTTTCAGATTTTTGTTTGTTTGTTTTTGTTGTTATCTATCCATTCTTCTTTATGGTTCTCCCCATCATATATTAATTTGCCTCTCTACCATATCACTTCTTCGCTGCTTTCCTCTCCATCTGTCTGTCTGTCTGTCTGTCTGTCTCTCTTTCTCTCTTTCTCAGCTTTGCCAACTTTGCAGGTGGTACTTAATGCTACAGTACATTTGTCTACGGAAAAACAAAAGCATTCCTTTGAGCTGGTCCCGGGAGGAGAGTCTGAGGAGAGAAGAGAATGAATGGACCTGTTGCTGAAGAAAAATGAGAGAGGGAGTGTATTTAGGGGTGAGTAGGCAGGCCCATTGAAAAACTAAACATTGTGGGTGAGCATGGATGTGTGTGGATACATGCAAGAGTGGTCAAGCCTGACGGCTGCCTTTGTAGCTCTTACACTCTTTGTTAGACTGGACTTCTAGTGAACAGCCCAGTTCCGACACAGTTGCATGGCATTGTCTTTTCTTTCTCATCCCTTTTGCCCATTTTCCCAAACCCCTTTTCACACTTCACGATCTACGACTCCCTAACTTTATAACAGCATTCTTTAAAACAGGACTTTTAAGGCATTATGCTGTCAATATTTTGAGCTTCTACTTATGAAGTAGACTGTATGCTGCACTCATTAAGCTCACAGAGGTAGAAGATACCTTGATACTTTTTTTTCAGCCTATGGATTTAGGATTTAATCTTGCTGCACACTGCTCAATTTAAAGAAAAACTGGAGCTAAAACTCTACACCAGCACTTGCCCCTTGTCCGGCCTCTCATCTCTCCTTCCTCTCGTTTGTAAGGCAAATATTATAACAAATTAAACAGCATAACAATGGGAGGGTGTTGAGCCTGACGTCAGCCTGCATTTCATTAGCATGGCTCGCTAACGTGTACCATCTGGAGGGGCCATAAGTGAGCTTTACCGCTGCCCGGCATGCTGTGCCCTCGTCTGGATTGCCCATCCTGCATGGCCCCCTACTTCTCTAGATCCCCAACACTGGCCCCTTCATTATGTCATCTTTAATTTAAGCCCGTCACACATCACCTGACACCCACACTGCCAGGCCCCCAATCTTTTGTCCTACAATGAGAGAAAAAAGTGAAACAGAGCAAGAAAGCAAGAAAGAAAGCAAGAATGAAAAAAGAAAGAGAGGTGATTTTGACCTACAAGTACTTTTTCTTTCTGTATTTTTCCCATCTTTTTTCTTCTAGGATCATTCTGTCACGGTCTGATTCTTTTACTCTTTCCCTGCACCTGACACATACTTTACCCTGGAGAAAATAGCATGGAGAAAGTTAAAAGAAAAACAAGAATCTGATGACACTTCTTCCATCACACTCTCCTCTTTACTGTCACTGTGTACTTCTTTTTTTGCAGACACACCATGCAGACATTACAGCTGGTTTTGAGCAGCCACAGAAATATAGAATGTGACAGAAATGTGGAAATTGACAACCGTCTGGAACAGAACAGAATTTTAGACAGGGACCAACAAAATGCAACGTGACAGAATACTGGAACACAGAAAATATCAGAATTCCACATAAACACCGGTCTGTACCAAAAGATATATCGAGTGATTGTAATCATGAATGATGAACTGCCATTTGAAAGAGTTTTGAACACCTGGATTTTTATTACAGAACTTGGAGGTTTATTACAGATCTATTAGTGCAACAGACTAAACAAAGAAGCTAAAATGGCAATTTAATATACAGTAGACAAAAATCAATTTTGTACCAAAGATTTAAATCTCATTGTATTCATGGGCTCATTTAATGGCCAGTCTGAGATCCTAAAGGGATTCTAAATGAGTTCTTTATTAAAGGCAGATGCATTTAGAAGGTAAACCACCAAACCCCTTAAATAAGTGATTATGGATTTGTACCTTACCTTGTGGTTCAAAATGAACAGATCTCAGCCACTGGCTCGATTTCCCCTATTAAGCGACAGATGGCAACCAGGGTAGTGAAAGGTAGCAAATACTGGACAGTTGTAGTCAGATGTCGACTTAAAGTACACTCACCGTGAACATGGCATTGCAATATTAAGCTTGAACACCAAGAATTATATAAAGTTTAATTTATCTGTGTTTTTCTGAATTCAACACAGATTCAACTACACATACAGCACATCTAATATCTTCAAGCAAGTTTCTCCTTTTGCAGATGCTTTTGGGAGTCATCAACAAGCTTCTGGCAAAATTCTTTAAATCTCAGTCAGTAGTGTTCAATTAATACTGTTTGTTTCCTGCTATGGGCCTGATTTTTAAGCACTGTCTACAAATTTCCAATGAAGGTAAGGCTTGCTTTCCCACACGCACACACACACGTATCAAATTGTGTGTGTTCTGCTGGAAAACTCAGTTTTGTCTAAGTTTCAACTGTCTCTCTGATTTTTTGAGGTTATGCTAATGCATTCCGATGTAGCCTTCTTCATTGTTCCATCCACATTGTACAGTGTACAAGTTCAACTAGAAGCAAAACAGCCCCACAACCATGCTTAATAGTCCTAATAATTCAATCAGTGTTCCAAGCTCTCAGGTCATAGTAGTCCTGTGCCTTGGTAATTCCCGGGTTGTTGCTGACCAACTGTGTTGAGAGGTAAAATTTGGGTCTTCTTGGCAAAGTGCCTACAGAGCCCAATAACTTGTACTTACATACAAGTCGTACTTAACTTGTAGTTAAAACCAATGCAAAATGCAATGGTCAATCTGCTAAGTGCAATGCAATATATTTTTGGTTATGGGATATTCCACGGTGGGGAGGTCATATTGATTGATGGGGTTCTGGTAGGAAGGGCACGTTTGATTACCACTTTGTGACTTGAGAAGGGAGCTGGGGGAAGATGTGGAAGGGATGAGCAAGTGGCTGGAGAATACGTAGTTTACTGA
Source organism: Clarias gariepinus (assembly GCF_024256425.1). Classification (NCBI taxonomy): domain Eukaryota; kingdom Metazoa; phylum Chordata; class Actinopteri; order Siluriformes; family Clariidae; genus Clarias; species Clarias gariepinus. The sequence goes on along the minus strand of NC_071101.1, from coordinate 16,319,819 downwards.
TGACTCTTCTGTCGTCCAGTAAACATCATAAAGGAAGAAGTAACACAGAAGCCAAAAAAAAAAAAGCTGGGCCTGTCTGTGTGTGTTTAAGAAAAAATAAAGAACCCTTTTAAGTTCTTAAAAGTCTCCCCTCCAGTTCTTTCCTCACAACCCTCTAAAGTGTGACACTAGGTCTGACACTCAGGATTTTAAGAATATATCCTGGTAAAAACCCTTTACTCCTTGACAATTTTAGAGAAAATTCACACCAATATACACCAGACTCAACGTTAGGCCCTAAAACAGGAGCAGCAGTTTAAGGCTCTTTTCCAGATCCGATGAAAGATTGACAGGTGTTTTAGAGCTTGGTCCAGCCAACAGCACTCCAACAGCAGCCACAGGATTGGCAGCATCCACAACCCACAAGACACTAAAATGGGACCAGGGGATAAACTAAAAACAAGTGGCAAGGTATAAGCAGCAGTTTGGAAAAAGAAATTCTTTGGCTGATTTTATGTGCTGGTCCTCACCCTCCCCGAATGGTAGTTGTCATATGATAGGAGAGAACTAGCTAATGGTTGGGAATTGATGACTAAAATTGGGAGAAAATGGTTTAAGAAGAACTTACGTCTTTCCTTTGAGTCATAAAACACTTTGATTCATTGTTTTTCCATTCCTAAAAAGCCAACAAAAAAAATCTTCTAACTGTCTTCAGTGGCTGTAGTGCAACTTACAAGAGCCAGAAGTCTCAAAAATGTATCTAAATTATTAGTCTGTACTGTATATCAATAGAAATGTTTTTTTAAATAATAAAATGGTCCATGCTGACATCTGATTTTTGCTAGTGTGCCCAATGTTCACCAGAAAAACTATCTTCCTGAAAAAACAATGCTCTAATGAGAGTGGTGATCTAATTCCATCTAATATTTCTAAGATGTATATATGAAAGTGCTATAAGTGCCTAAGTAGAGTGCCCAAGAGTTATCTATTTTATGATATGAGTTTAAAATGTTTTTGTGAAAATAAATAAATAAATAAATAACCAGATCCTTTTCTTAATTTACTTAAACATATTAAATACTTTCTACATTCTAATAAAAATGGGTAGGCATTGCCAGGTACTGTACATACTGTAAACAGATGGATAAAAATGTGATGGACATAAGGCAGTTGAAAGTGGAAGGTATCCTACCAGAAAGTGCATACCATTTTAAAATGACAACGTCCCAGATTAATAATAAATTACGAATAATACATGACCACACAAACCAAAAAAAAAAAAAAGTTTAAAAAAGGATGAGCCAAAGCTTTCGACTGGTTATGAAGAATACTCTAGAGAAGAAAGGAAATGAAGTGTTCTCTATCAGCTTATGTACTTGCCAGAGTGTTGATAAGTGAGGTGCTGATAGCTGTTAATGATTATGTATGTGTGTTTTAGAACGTGTGTTAGAGATTGGCAAACATAAGACTTACAATAAGTGTGTGTAGTGGAATGTGAGTCAAATAGTGAATTCTCTCTCTCTCTCTCTCTCTCTCTCTCTCGCTTTCCCCTTTTCTCTGTCTCTCCTTCATTATTATTAATATTTTTTAAGGTAATGGGGTATTGGCCCATCACCAGCCTTAGTAGAGCAGACATTGTTCTCTAGAAGGTCAAGTTAATGGCACTAGGCCCTGTAGAAATGGATAATATTTCAACTAAACCTCTGAGAGCTAGAGAAATAGCTCATCCACAATGGAATGATGTTGTGCTAAAAAACTTGACACTCTGGTGAGCTGATTTGCCCTGAAGGCAAATAAAATTTGGCTTTAAAGACTGTCAAAAACATGTCTGGGATCTGTTTTCAGCATATAAAGTCCATTAAACACATGACTTTTTAATTTTATATTGTTGGAAATGCACTGTTTGTAATTTGCGAGCAGCTTGTCACTTTCCTAGCTAACTAAGTTAGCTATTTTAGCCATCCTAACTTTCCTGGGGCTGGAAACTTGGCAGCGGCAAGTATGTGCAACTATAGCATAATAACTACTTTGTATTGCTAGTATGCTGTATATGCATTATGGTAATTGAAATGATTGTAACCTCCTGCTTATTTTGCTATGCTATTTGGCATTAAGAAGCTAATTATTTTTAATGAAAAGTGTGTCAATTTGATTGAGGATTAACCCCATGAGCCCTAAGCCATTTTTAGGGTAATTGTCCTACTTTTCTTTTTAAGGTCATGTGTCAGTAATTATAAAAGCTGTACATATATATGTATTGTGGCGTGGGCGGGGAGGCGGCTGACGACCAGCATGCCTTGCAGGGATGTCGGTGTGTTCACCATGATGGGGAAAGGTGTTTGGGTTAGTGGCTTCGGCCCTGTTTGTGTGTGTGGGTGTGTGACGTGTGAAATGTGCTCCAGTTCAAGCTAGTGCTGAATTGGATGTAGGTTCCTGAGTGAATGTGCTGCTCATGCCATACATGCTGTGTGCCTAATAAAGTACTCCCAGCCATTGCATTGGGTAGCAAATAAGCTCACTCGTCTCTCCAGCATTCTTTCCGGCGTAAAAACGCTACATTGGTGTCAGAAAGGGGATGGAGAGTAACGGGTTCGAGCGCACAACGGAGGACCTTCTGAAAATCCAAGCGGGCCGCCGAGTAGCGGAGCGACTATTCGCGCAGAAGAAGCGTTTTCCTGATGGAGCTAGCGCGAGCACACCACGTCACCCAACGCGGAGCGGGAAGAAGAAAATCCCGACGCTGGATCTTGGGGCGGAGGCTGGCTCTGCGCAAGCGCCGGAGCAAGATACAGCTCCGTGCGCCGTTAGCCGGCAAAGCGACCTGACCTGACGCGTGGTAAGCTGCGCTGGGCTTTACATCGACTGTGTGCTGGATGGCGTCTTACTGCGGGCGCTCGTGGACACCGGCTCCACTGTTCTGGATTACTGGGGCAAAGCAAGCGTGTTCGCGGACGGCCTGATCCTGCCTTCGGCATCTGCACCGTTGCTGGGAGCTGCGTGAAGGTGAGGGCGTGTCGCACAGCGCGAGTCCAGATGGGTGGACGGACTTATTCCCACGGGTTCGTTGTGGGGAATGTCGAGGAGGACTGCGTTTTGGGGTTGGACATTTTGGGTAGATGGGGTGCGGTGCTGAACTTGTCCAGCAGAACTCTGCGTGGTAACTTCGGGGTAGCCAGGTTGCTCGGACCCAAACCACAGCCGGACAGGTTAGCAGCACACACCTGGGGGGCGGAACTTCCGGTAGCAGACCGAGCGGGAAATCTGCGCGCTAACACCGGCGCTTTACCTCGCCGGCCGGGCAGCAAAGCGCGAGGCCGATACTGCGAGCAATCAGCTGTCCGAGCCAGCGTGCAGCCGTGTTACTGCGTCACCCAGAGCGTCACCCGCAGTCGCTCCGCCGGTCTCACAGCTGAACTGTGAACCGCTCATCGCCAGGCAGAAGGGCCCCACCCAGCGCTCGCGGGCACCGCTGCAAGACTTTCGGGTGGGGGCACCTATGGGGCGAATGGGCGTGGACACTCACAGCCAGGGGCGAGATTTTGCTGCTGGCGAGCAGGTGTGGGTGTGTTCCTCCGGAAGGAGGAGGAGGGGGCTCTCGGCCGGGCGTGTGTCTCACTGGGTGGGCCCCTGTATGGTAATAGCTCGGTTCTCCGATGTCATCTACCGGGTGCGGTTGGCAGGGCGGGCACGAGTTTTGCTCCACCGGGACCGTCTTGCGCCTTACCAGCCGCACGCCGAGGAAACAGCGAACTCTGTGAAGGCCGGAACGCCTCAGGACTATGTTCGCGTTCATCCCTCACCTGCCAAAGGACGCCGGCGTTCCCACCGCCAGCGCCGACCGCCTCCACGCCTCCGAAACAAAGTTCGTCATGGTGACCAGGGACGGTCACAGCTCGGGTGGGGGCAGTGTGGCGTGGGCGGGGCGGCGGCTGACGACCAGCATGCCTTGCAGGGATGTCGGTGTGTTCACCATGATGGGGAAAGGTGTTTGGGTTAGTGGCTTCGGCCCTGTTTGTGTGTGTGGGTGTGTGACGTGTGAAATGTGCTCCAGTTCAGGCTGACGCTGAATTGGATGTAGGTTCCTGAGTGAATGTGCTGCTCATGCCATACATGCTGTGTGCCTAATAAAGTACTCCCAGCCATTGCATTGGGTAGCAAATAAGCTCACTCGTCTCTCCAGCATTCTTTCCGGCGTAAAAACGCTACAATATATATTATCCAGGACAGTCTGTGCTATCCATAATTATATTCCATGTGTTCTATGATTGTATATTTACATTTATATGCATAAATATCAATATTGTATCTAATTAATGTCTGTTATTTTTAGAAAAATGTTGGAAGTTCTGTTTTATTTTTATAATTTTATCGAGGAAATTGTAGGCTATGAAATCTGGCCATTCCAGAATAATGATTGTAGGGTACTCTGTGACTTAGTAATTTTATAAAATGTATGCATAGTACATGCATAATTAATCTTTTTTTTTTTTTCATATGAACAATGTGCATTATCATGAGCAAAAAAAGTCCAAAACCAGAACCCATGTCAGCATCACTAGGGCCAATGTCATGGAAATGTCATTGTTCAAATGGGTCATTAGCATAAACAGTTGAACTTGGCTATATGCAATCCGCTGTATAAAAGCGGCAACATGCTTTTTACAATTTGCTTACATCCTATTTTACCTGACCAAATTAAATTTTTACTGAAATTCAAAATTCTTTTATCTCATCAACATTTTGTGGAGTAGACAAGCACTTAGTCCTGTTGGAAATATCAGGTTCTGCAGTTTTAGGTTGTATAGAATGTGACAGAAATGTGGGCAACCGTTTGGAACAGGACAAAATATTTACCGGGACCAACAAAATGAAATCTGAAAGAGGACTGGTACACAGAAAATATCAGAATTCCACATAAACAATCCAAATATCAGGTTGTGCAGATATGCATAACATCTCACCACAGTGAAGGCACTGGTCCTTTGGTACCTTAATATTTACCTTTCGCCTGAAAGCAAATGTAATATCTCTTAGGAAAGGTACAGTTTCAAACCCTTTTAACATTGGGAACAAGTAATGTTCTAGCAGTCCACAATCAAATACTGAAAAACTATGTAAGGAGCAAAAAGCAAATTATAGAACTAGCAAAATGGCATAAAATGGATGCAGAAAGTTTTCTCCCCTGGTTAAATTGCATTTCTAAATAAATTATATTAGATCTTTTTCCACTTTTAATGTTATATAGCAACCAACAAAATTTAAGAGAGAAAAAAAAATATTTTTAAGAGGGAAAAAACATATAATAACTTGGATGACTTGGTGCACACACCCTTGAACTAATAGTTTATTTAACCTAAAAATTTTTATTTAAAACTAGAGTTTCACAGAGTCCTAAAGGCCAAAATTGACTGGTGATTTGTACTTTCCTTAATTTACTTTATTTTTGACTAGAGCTTTAGCTCCAGTTGAGGAAAAGTAGCTTAATACAGCAGCTAGAAATGCTGCCACCACCATGCTTCATCATGGTAATGCTGGGAGTTTTGTTATTTACAGCATATCTTTTAGAAATATACCCCAAAATTCTACTTTGCCTTATCTTTGCCTTATCACTCTCTTTGTCAAAATCAACCACTGGGTAAGAATGCTTTTCATGTTCACTGCAAAATCATCCCACAACAACTGATAATTAAGGTGAGGCCCCCGGGTCTAACCAACCCTCTTCACTCACTTATTCTTTATACTGCTCAGCCTGTACAGGGTCTCCCAGGGATTTCAGCACACTGAGTGGGGTACACCCTGGACATTTCTTTTAATGACAATGTGCTTGTGTCCAGCCAGAATATCTCATTGCCAAGAGATTTTTTCGTCGGATGGAGGGAGTGACTTTCATAGCAGATATTTCTGCAGGTCATTGAATATTGACATTGTTCTCTCAGTGGCTTCCTTAAAAAGTTGTTTTCTTGCCATCTCATCATTTTTCTAGGATGTCCTGTTCTTAGTAATGTCTCCATAGTGACCCATTGTCTCCACTTGTTGATCTTGGACTTCGGTTTGTTCCATGGTACATGAGTGTTTTAGAAATTCTTTTGTACCCATCTCCTGATTAATTTAAATAATGTGATTCTGAGCATGGTTTGAAAGCTTACTGCGATGCAGGATATGGCTTTAGCAGTGAGAAGAAACCAAGATGTCAAGCAAATCCTACAGAAATCGCTGGTCTTATTTCTATCAAATATTTATAAACATTATGTTAGTATTGTACATGAAAAAGTTTAGAATTCATACTAGCACTGTTTGTTAGAAATGTATTTGCATATGTTCATTTTATAAATCCTTCATTTAGAGATCTATTGGAATCTGGAAGCAACCAGTTTTTACATAGTAAGTAAAACATTACTTGTATTGTACATAAAGCAAACACACACATAGTCTATGCAAAAGTCTTATGCACAATACTATCCTTGGTACAATTTTTGTTATATACGTTTATCATGTCCGCATCATTATATGCAAAATAATTCACTATTTCCAAACATAACATAATAATAAATAAATAAATAAATAACATTACAGAAAAATGTTTGCATGCCTTTAAAGAAAGCAATATATTACATGACAGATCAGGTTTCAGTTGGAAAAAAGACCTAATGTAGGCTCATGGGTTTTGCATGAAAATAGAAAGGAGCAAGTGGGACAAAGTTACCAAAAGAACTCATATTCTCCAGCGCACTCAGTAAAGCCTAACAGCTGTTTTACTTACAGTACTGTGCAAACATCTTGAGCAAAAAAAAAATGCCATGAGCACAGATGGATTTAAAAAACTTCTACATAAAAGAAACATCAATAAAGACCACAAATATTAAAATGAAACAGTAAAATATTGTGTGAACCCGTCGACTTGAAAATAATTAGCAGTCTTAGATACAGATTTATGCAATTTTAAAATAAATAAAATAAGTAAAACTGATAGATGTTTTACTGAGCGTGCTGGAGATTATGAGTTCCTCAGGTAACTTTGTCACACTTGCTTCTTTCTAATTTCATGCAAAACCCACTAGCCTACATTAGTTTTTTTCCATCTGAAAACTGGTCTGTCATGTAATATGTTACTTTCTTTTCAGGCATGCAAATATTATTCTGCGATATTTGTGACACTGGGCCTTTAGCAAGCACCTCTTACCATCTGACAGCTCCTCGTTTAACAAAAGAAAAGAGAATGTGACGTGCATTCAGCACCCTGGCCAGCTCCACCGTGCACAAGGGAGGGGCGGGGTGCCTAACTCACCGCGCCTGGTAGAAAATTATTATCTACCGTCCTGGTGTCTTCAGCGCCATATAAAATGGGCATCCAATGCTAGACTGTGACATGTTCTATATGCCTATGATCACAAATGATCTCTCTCTCATCCAAAATTGGAGATGGGGCAAACCACTGAGAAAGGACACTTGCCAGTATTTGACTTCCTCCTTGGCTTGCTCATCGACAGCCCTGCCAAGGAGGGATGTCTATTGACCTACCTCAACTGCCTTCACCTCCTTTACCGGCACATTCTATCCTCACCTCACCAAGTGATTCAACACCTTTTTCTCTCACATCTCCCCTACTTTTTTTAATTTTCATTAAAAGAGCACTTTCTTTTTCATCTGGTTTCCATGTCTGTGTTCTGGCTTGCCATGGTACCACTCAAAAAAAAAAAAACCTCCATGCACTGAAGATGACAAGCTGAACTTTTCTTTTTCTACTTTGTTTCCTCTGCACACAGTCCTGGCCAGTCTCACCCAAGCAAAAGTGGGACAGGCATGTTAGGCATCACTCCTTCTGTGATCCATGTGTTTTCCCTGCCATTCCTCAATGGTGATGTGGGCAGCAGGAACCTCTTGACTATCTCCATGATGGGAGAAACCTCTTGGCTATCGCCTGAAGGCCGAAATGGGAGTGGAGCGATATACCTCACCCCCGGCTCACTGGGGAGAAGAGTAAAGAAGACAAAGACTACGAACAGCTGATGGGTGAAATCTTGGCATGCTGTCCTCTCTCCAGCTGCCAGGCTGCCATTGCGCTCCACCAGTGGACCTCAATTGGCTAGCCTGCACAGGACCATTTGTCGTTTGCTGCAACCGGGCCAGCTTACCTCTCACAAGGTCACAGAAATTTTAGTCATCAAGTGGGTTTTGGGCTTTCTCCAGAGAGAAGAAAAGAAGGCTGTGGACATGAAAGCTCCTACCTCCCTCTGGGAAATAGAGTGAACCTTCTCTCGATAAGCCCCTGTCCACCAAACTAAGGCCATATTGCTGATATGGGAAGTGTCCTCATTGAAATAAGAAGTACAGAGACTTTGGCCTGCCCCTCAGTCATCTCAGTGAGCCATTGAACCTCTTCCCATCATGGAGATAGCCAAGAGATTTCTGCTGCCCACATCACCATTGAGGACTGGCAGGGAAAACACTTGGATCACAGAAGGAGTGATGCCTAACCTGCCTGTCCCTCTTTTGCTTGGGCCAGACTGGCCAGGACTGTGTGCAGAGGAAACAAAGAAGGAAAAGAAATGTTTAGCTTGTCATCGCCAGTGCATGGAGATAAAACAGACCCAATATTACAGTGTGGGCACAATTGCTGGAGGTGAGCAATATCCTCTCTCTTATCCACTTCTCTCTGTCTCAGCAGGTCATGAGAGATGGCAGCTTTGCCCAGCTGAAAAGATGCTCATTTAAAGCACTGCTGAGGGAGACCACATCACCAACATTGTACTTTTAAGTGGGGGATTGCTTTATTACCACACAAAGAGAAGAGGAGAACCACATGATCTCCTGGTGGTGCTCTAAGGGACAGTCAATGTCATGCGCTTATAAACATCATGCTTTTTCACCACTGATTATACGCCGAAACCTGCATCTGTACGACATGTTTGGAAAAAGCATCTTCACTATCTCCTTGTAAGCAATTTAAAAACATGTACAGTGTGTTTAATAGTTTTTTTTTTAAATAATAATATCATAGGTTAAGAGCAAAACTTACATAAATTATTAACTATTTCATCTAATACAGAAATGGGCAGAAGCTTTAAGAACGCACAATACAGTGACACGTTAAGAAAAATAGCACATACAGTGATGTAATAGTATATAATAAAACAGACAGTGATGCAATAGAGGAATAGTATACAGTAAAGGAACAAAACGTACAGAAATGCTAACAAGAAATGTACAGAATGTATGTACCTAGTAAGCCACAGATAAAAGTAATGTTTAAGAATACTCAGTTGAATATAAGGATTAGTCACAAATGAATGCATACGTATAAGGTCCAAAGTGTACAGATAAGATATCAAACATCAGTAGGCAATACTCTGCAAGAACAACAGGATGGGAATAAGTTCAGCCAGGGCCTGCAAATCATCAGCCCTTGATTAATTGATCATCATCAGACTTCTATAAAAGCAGAAGTTTTGGCAGTTTGCTGGTATGGAGCATTCCGGTGTGTGTTAATTCTATAAGGAAATACATAGGCAATGGTCTAAAACATTCTACCGTGAGAAAGATTTTTCAAAAGTTGAAAAGCATTTAAGACCGATCTTTCCAGGAATGGGTATCCCAGCACATTCACCCCAAAGTCAGACCGTGCAATGCTCAGAGAAATACAAAAAAAAAAAACAAGAGCTACATTTCAGACCCTACAGGCATCACTGAGCCTGTTAAATGCTAACATCCAAGACACAATTAGAAAAAGACTGAACAAATATTGTTTGTTTGGAGGGTTTGCCAGCAGAAAGCCTCATCTGTCTAAAAATAGCCCAGAAAGACAATGAAAAATTTGTCCTAAACAAACCAAAAGACTGAGACCAAGGTGCAGTTTGGCTTTGATGCTCAGCCGCATGTTTGGCAAAAACCAAATAGCATTTCAACAGAAACACCTCAATTTATGCACATTGCAAATATTGACTCTTTTTATAAACTTAACGTAATTGTCCAAAAAAGCCTTTAACACTTATTAACCGCTTGTAGTTATACCACAGTATACCATAGTAACATCTGACAAAAGCTCTAAAAACACTGAAGCAGCAGACTTTGTGAGAATTAATATTTTTAAAACTTTTGGCCATGGCTGTAGTTGGAGTCGTCAGTGGTGTCCTCAATGCTGAGAAATAAAGGGCAGATATTTATCCATCATGAAATACCATCAGGGAGACATCTGATTGGCTAAAATTTTATTCAGCAGTAGGACAACGACCTCAAACATACAGCCAATATCCTTAAGAGCTATCTTCAGTGTTGAGAAGAACAAGGGGTCCTGGAAGTGATGGTTTGGCCTCCCACAGAGATCTGATCTCCATATCATTAAGGCTTTTTGGGATTACATGAAGAGACAGAAGGATCTAAGACAGCCTACATCCAGAAAAGATCTGTGATTAAACTTCCAAGATGCCCATCTGGCGAGTTCCTTCAGGAACTATGTACAAGTTTACCTAAAATAATTTTGGCAATTCTGGTTTTGCAACCAAGGGTAGTCACACCAAATATGCAGACAAGGTGTCATTTTATTTATCTTAATGCCATTCAGACACGTTAGAAGTTGGAGAAATTGTTAAATAGGCATATAAAAAAAATCAATCTCGTGAAAAATATGAATGAATTTGAGCAAGCATGATGTGGTTGGATTTTATTTGTGCTGTGCGAAGTGTTTTGAATTTGAGGTGTTGGAAAAATGTTTGACATTTGTTTGACAAGAGTTCTGAAAGGGTGCTGATCTGGAATGAATTTATATTCTCATATTTGAAAATATGAGAATATCATCATGTCCACTATTGAGCTAAGCACAGCTAGCCAATCAGAAACAACATATCAGTGCGACCATAGTAGAATCTAGAGTCTACACATAACAAGAGCTTTTGTCTTTCCTTTTAAAAGTCCCTCTACCACCATAAGCAGTTCAGTAGCTAAGCATGATATGTTTAATGCATGTATTTATGTCATCATATGCAGCAATCAGTAGCTGTGTGTGTTTAGTGCTTTACCAGTGTTCCTTGGCGTGCTCTGAAGTTGCCTGTTTTTTAAAAGGCGTTTGTCATTTATGACCATAATTTTCCTGCTCGGATGACTGAAATAGTGTGAAAATCCATTCACACCCAATGCACGCACACACATACACACACAAACACACACACACACACATTTCACCGTCAGTGGTGTTAGTTTTGAGCGTACTCCATGGTATTTGAATATGGTTTGGCTGTAGTGTTGCTGTGTGGCTGCTAGTTGATGGTTTAAGCACATCACTGTTTATGAAAATAACTCCTGTCCGATGAAAACTCCTGCGTTTTTTTTTTTGTTTTTTTTTTGCTACTGCATCAGCAGGTCCAACTGAAACATGTCTAGAGTAGCAGTGATGACGAATTTTGTTAATACATTGTTGCAGTGTGACAGTTTTATGAGGCATATTTGTAGCTAAACATAAACACAAATTTATTGGAAAGTTCACAAATAACCATTAGGCTCACTGGAATATTCACACACATGTGCACAGACATATACACACACACACTGTAGCAATTCATGCAAATATTTAAACTCTACTTTACAGCTGCATGCAAAAATCTTTATACAAGAACAGATCATACAACATATGCAAGAGATCTGTCTGTTTTGATCCCTCTCTGTCACACACACACACACACACGTACACTCTCTCTTTCTTTCTCTCTCTCTCTCTCACACACACACCCACACCCACACACATACACACACACACACACACACCAGAGGTTTTTGAGCTGCAGCTGAAGGCCCAGCTGCAGCAGTGATGTCATCGCTTGCTGCCACTTTGCTGATTGGGACCCTTTATTGGAAGCAGAACACTTTGATTCTGCTTCAAGTGCTGGTAACGGACTTATGCGTGCACACACACACACTTTAATCTGACAGTTTGTATCATGACATCAGCACCCTCTTTACTGAGACTAAGTGACCGTGTTAGCTGCATGTTATCAGCTATTTAACTATTTATTATAGTCGGGAATCTTTAGATCACCATCTTTCCGAAAAGTAAGAAACTGTGTGTGTGCGTGTGCGTGTGTGTTTCTCCCCCACGGGGCTGTGTATTTGCTTTCTTGGCTTTGTCGTGTGTCTTTCCAGGCTTTGAAGACAGTTCAGTCTGCTAATAAAAGACAGGTCTCTGCCACAACAAAGGGCCCTGTGCCCAGACTCAATAAACAATTTATTTCACCCCCCCCTCTCCTTCTCTCCTTTATTCTCTTTCTTTCTCTCTTTCCCTTTTTCCTTCTACTGCCCCCCTTTCCACCTCACCCCCCTGCCTGTCCTGTGTTTTTTCATTCTTGGCCTGAGAAGAAATATGTACACTTGCTATGTTTTTTCCATGTGATCACAGAATGCTCTGGAATAGATTAGCGGTGGGAGGGAGCAAGGGATGAAAAAGAGCAGGAGAGAAGAAGAAAAAGAAGAAGAAGGGGAAGAAGGTTGAGGTGAAGAGAACTCATGGGCAGGTAACTCAGGGTAAACTCTGCCAGCAGAGGAATAAGGTGATAGAGGTGAACAAGAGACCATCCGTGAAGAACACTTATACACACACTCACACATGGACAGACGTATGGACCATCATTAGGCAAACACACCGTACTGTACTGACCAAGCTGGAATCCTTCAGCTGAACAGACGTTTACAGAACCAACTCCAGGAGAGAAAGAGTTTTCCTCTTGTCGCTCAAGCAGGTGAAAACATGCCAACCTGTTCCTGTCTCGAGTTCTCTCTTTCTCCATCTCTCTTAATCTGCCGGTTAGCACTGGCACGAGTGTGTTACCACAACCATGCAGCTCAAAGTAAATAAATGGCAGTTTTTTAGGGGGGGATATTTCTCCTGGAGAAAAATAACAGAAGCATATGTTTGTCTGCGCGTGCGCGTGTGTGTGTGTGTGTGTGTGTGTGTGTGTGTGTGTGTGTGTTTGAGAGACTGTAAACCACAGTCTTATTGAAGCTATTAGGCGGCTGGCATAGGAGCACAGCAGAGAAGGACCAGATGGGCAACCACACAGACACACAAACACACACACACACACACACACACATAAAAAAAAACACTTTCCTCACTCATCCTCAAACAAAAACTCTAAAACAAGTCGACTTACAGAAAACAGCATGCATGATCACACATGATTACTCGCGCACGTACATACGATCGCGCATACACAAGCACGTGCACACACACACACACACACGGACACAAACAGATGTACTTGCTCAGTCACATGCACTGCTATCCCTACTATGATGCCATGCTCTTCTCTGTCAACCATCCCTCCATCACTTCATCTAGTTCTTCTTTCCACTTGTGAGTGTGTGTGAGTGAGTGTGAGGTGTGGTTAAAATGCATCACTCACACAGACTTACATAAATAGTTGGATTGTAAGAAGGATATTAAGTGTCTCATTCGTACCCTCGATATGCATCTTATAGTGCTTTTCCATACGGCTAGAGTGAACCATCTCTGCTCCCAGCATCATTTCAACTGCCAAGGCCAGAATCGTTATATAAAACATTCGTTACAGAACAGCGCACAGAACATGAGGTAGAAATATTTAAGGGCATTAACTTGTCAAATGTGGCCATGCCACAAGCATCACTCAACTCAGACTAAGCGTCATATATGGGAAATAACAACGCAAATAGAATCATGTAGCACAGCGGACTTCAGTACTGCAAGTACAACAGAAAACCTGAATCATTCTGCTAACATGCAAGACTTCATAAGATCAGAAGTTGTGTACAAGATCTGGCAGTGTATTAAAAAGTTTTGCTTTGTTTACAAGCTCTGTTTTCCCACCATACGTCCTCCCTCTGACACCATAAAACCTGCCAGTAGAATTCGCTATGGACGGTCTGGCCCCTGGCGATAAATTCTCAATGCACAATGCCACAAATGTTAAAGATGATAAGTGTGCACTTGGTCGAGCTGCCGGCCAACCTCACCTTTTTCAGTGCTGGAGATGACGGGCGCTTCCACTGTGACGACTGGTGCCTCATCTCAGAGTCGTACCCATACACCCAAGTTTTGTCACCAGGAATGATCCTTGACATGAAGGATCCACGGCATGCTGACGGAGTTCTTGGTAGACTTTGATGTGATGTTCCTTTGGCTTCTAAGTCAGCAGCCTGGGGACAAACTTGGCAGCAAGATGGCGCGTGGTCAAATCGCAGCAGAGGATTTCCCGTTTCCTATTTACAAAATAACTAATATCTGACTGGCCGAGAAGTGCAATACAAATTAACAAAACGGAAAACAAATTAAAAACCAAATAACAAAACCCAAAACTGTTTTTTTTTTTGGAGGGGGGGAGTTTTGTTTTTGGTTTTATTATTTTTTTTTCGGATTTGTTAATTTGGTTTTGAATTTGTTAATTTGTTTTCCGTTTTGTTAATTTGTATTGCACTTCTCGGCCAGTCCGATACAAACCGGAAAAGGTAGGTATAGTTAGCGAATGAAATACTTACCGCTGATTGGACGAAAACAAAATAACAAAACATAAAGTTTTGGGTTTTGTTATTTGGTTTTTAATTTGTTTTCCGTTTTTGTTAATTTGTATTGCACTTCTCGGCCAGTTAGATATTAGTTATTTTGTTTTCCGTTTTGTTAATTTGGTTTTGAATTTGTTATTTTGTTTTGGGTTTTGTTATTTTGTTTTCAGTTTTTTTTATTTGTTTTGCACTTCAGGGCCACCGTAGTTCTCTGATGATCATCATGAACAAGTCGCCAAATGGTTTTGACAATTTTGGCGGTTGAGCTCATCCTTCCTGATTTCTCGTCGTTTTCCACTCTGCTCTTGAAGCACGTGTGTCACTCAAAACACCTTGAACACTTCATTGCAGCATCATCGTGAACTTGCCAAATCATGTCAAATGAATCTGTGGAAGATTTGTCCAGTTTCATGCAGATTTCACACTTTATTCTAACTTTCTATCCATAAAGAAATCGCAGACGTGCTAAACTTCTTTGCTTGAATAGGGTTCTAACAGTAAGTCAAACTAATAGCTAAGCTTTATATTAACTAGATTTTTTCCACAGGGACTATTCCATTGAAATGGCTGCAGCTCAGGTTATGCATCGTTCACAATCACATTGCTAAGTAGAAATGTACCTTTATACCAGCTCACAAAGAAACCATACACAACCTGATTATGACACAAAAATTAGGTCCTGTTTTAGTTCTAAGTAGGTCGTACTCTTATGATGAGATGTTTTTCATTAACAAGGTCATCATTCAAGTTGAGCATATTTACAACATATTTACAACATGTTTACAGCATTTTTACGATGTTCTTCAGGCACTTGGAAACTGCCTGTTTCAAAACACTTTACTGCTTTTGCATTTTTTTGCAAATCCTGACTAGGAGTCCAAAAACCACCCAAAAAAATACTCCCTTAATAACAACTCTTGAATCAATCCGAAGAGCAATGCAGGAACACTATAAAGACATTTCCTTTGTGTTCTGTAATGCTACCACAGCATTGCCCGGACTCGGGATGTGGCTTGACGCCGTGTTTTGGGGAGCAGTAAAACAAGCAGCTAATGACACCCCATGCCACCACAGCAAAGCGGCACGCGTCACACACGCTAACCCAGGAAATGCTTTGGTTGGCCACAGGGTAATCGTGACTGTCCCGGGCAATTTGAGCAGAGTGAACACCACAACTTGTTTTTTTTTTTTTCCTTATGAGCTGCTCACCACAGCGCCCCAAAGCTGTATGCCAAGCCCAGACGAGCCGCAAAGAGCTGCACTTGTCTCACTCTGGCTGTGGGTCAGATGCTGGGGGGTGGCGGGGGAATAACCTGCAATTATCAGGACTGTCCAAAGCTAAATGTTCCATATCCCTACTGTATATAAACACACTCTTTCCTTCTCTGTCTGTCTGCCTGTCTGTCTCTCTTTTTCTGTCTTCTTAGCTGAGGCGGGTGGAAAACTAGAAATTGGAAGCAGGGAGAATTTCAGCAAAGTCAGGTCTTCTCTCAATCTCTCCCTTTCTGCCATCTCACTTTTTTTTCATAGGCATGGAAAACATCTGGGGATTGGTGTTGCAGGAGTTCAGTCCTAATACGCCCACATATGCACATATTTATTTGGTGCCCTAAGAAAATTATTAACTGAAACATGTTGTGTGTGTGTTCATTCTTCATATGTCTCTGGATATTTTGATTGCTTTTGGTGTGTGTGATGTGAAGGGGTTATCATCAGGTTCCCTTCTTGGAATAGATGCTCTCAGAGGCATGACAAAATCAGCAAGCGTGATCTGACTAAATAAAAATGCATATATTAAATGTTTTGTTACTATATTTCCCATAATACTATGAACTGAAAATGCAGCCTACAGAGATCACAAGCATTTCTGAAATACCTTCAAGGAACAACATGTCTTTTTTCAGCAAATGTCACTCCAAAACAGTTTCCATAAAGTGCTATGGTCTAATCCCTCTTAAAACAACCTGAAAGTGAAACACACTGACTCAGTGCACTGTCACTTCCACTTAAAGGTTACATTCTGCAAACACAAATGCACATGTACACACCCACATGAAAGCATGAGGAGTAATTCTTATGCAGGCATTGAAAATACAAAATACTATGAGGGGGGTTCAAGTCAAACCAGGACTTTTGATTGTGCGGAATAACACAACGAGAGTGAAAATCTTATTTATTTCTCTATATAATCCCCTGCTATGCTAATGCAATTATCCCAGCTTTTTACCAATGCTTGGATACCATTAAGGTAAAAAGTGGACAACTTGCTTCATCTCTGAACTGCTGCTCTTCCAAGAACTTCTACAATCGCCCAAACATGTGGAAGTGGCTTGGAGCAAGGTCAGGAATGAACAGAGATGTGGCAATAACTCCCAGTGGGGTTCCTGTAACGTGCAAGTGGTGTTTGTGAATGATTGTGTACACAGTTCCGACAGACAGATGCGTCTCTTTCGCAACAAATTATACATTGATTTTAATGGATCAGGCAGTCCACTTGCTGAATGTCCATGGTAACGACAGCAATGGGCTCTGAGCCACCTCTGCCAGGATCTTTGCACCATTTAAATGTTTTACTGTGGCTTAGAGGCTCATCACTATACTGTACATCTTCTGTAAATGTTAATTGGTTTTATGCCTACATTCATAAGACATTTCATCCCAAATTTTCATCCTAAATCATCCCAGTTTGGGATGAAAATCACCCGATGTATTTTCTACCTTCCAAAAAAGCATTTTATCCTGGTCAGGGTTGCAGTGGATCCCAGGGATTCACATGTAGTCACATGTCCTCTGAACTTAGGACCAACCCAGGACCTTGCCATTCTTTTTCAACAGACAAACATTAAATCATACATATTTAAATCATAAACATTTTAAATCATATAAACATAAAACACAGATATATTATAAGCATTTAATTACAAGTTTTAAATTCAGACTGAAATCCCCTACAATATTTATCACTGCTGCGATTGTTGACCATAATCTCATAAACTCAAGAGCTCTGTGATAAATAAGGGAAATTAGGTTTATGATTCCCTCCCTCATCGGACACCAGGCAAAATCAATCGCAGATATGTTTTGTTGATGTCTACAGTATAACAGGAGTTTAAAAAGAAACTGGGATCCTATAATCAGATTCTATAGACCTAGTCAGCAAATCCCCCAAATTCATCACAGACATGCTATTGCTTGGTACCGTATGTGATTGATCAGGCCAAGGATGTTACATTAAACACATTAGAATAGTCTGGCATAAAAGTTTTAGACAGATTAACTGTTTTAATCGTTTTTTTTTTTTGTTCAGCAGCTCAACACAAATTTTACTGAAATATAGCCAAAACAAGCAGTAAGATGTTTTAAAACATTTTGTTGAAATTAAAGTTTTCCCCACATTTTTAACCACAGAAACATCCATCACCCATATACTGAATGTATTTTGTAATAAACTTATGTGATGTGTGGTTTTATGAATGCAGAGCATATAGAGCCATTATGACTGACACAGCATATAGTGCTATTAACAGCAGCTTGGCCCAAACTTGGCAGTGGTTCACATTGTGGATGCAACTGGCAGGATGTGTTTCGTGACTTTTCCTGGTCATCTGACCCAAATATGCTTGCTGTCAGGGAACAGTTTTTAAATGCCAGGACACGGCAGGGAGGAAATGGAGACGTAGCAATATTGTGCATTCAACAAATAACTCAGTGTGGTTTTTGGAGGATACCAAGTGTGAGTTATTATCCCCTCAGAGTGTTAACATTACCAACAGAAATGGCATTTATGATCTTGTGTCCTCTAAAATCTAAAATAATGAGTTTTCTTTCTGAATGAATTTTGTTATAATTTGTTATAATAAAGTATTTTTTTTTCCCCCACATACATTTTGATTTTATTTTTACTCAACGGTACATACTCAGTCTTAGGTCAAAATGTATTACTGAAGGATTACTGAATCTGATACTAATTATGAACTATAATTTAAATGTGCTTATTTACATACATTAATGACAGCAATTACTTTTACATGCACTGGACGTGTGTATTATTATGTAGTGATTATTGCAGGAAAATAGCATTCCTTTTACTGTAAGTTTCATGCTTCAGATTTCATTAAATGTGAAAATAAAATACAATAACAATTCTGACATTGCATGCCAGCAAAGTTCAGCCAAAAGTATCGGGGCATGGCTTGTTTTCCTGTACTTGTTGTAACATTTTATTTTACAATCTGAATTTTATGATGTATACTTTTTTAACTTCAGTGTAAGACTCCACATCAAAAGAATGAAAACCACATTCAACTGATGTTAGCCCAGGCGTAGTGATGGATGTTATGCAGCTCATGGGCAGACTCTCTGAATTCCAAACTATTAGACTATGATTCTTTGACATAAATAATGTCAAAGAAAATCTAAATATACTGTGTATTCTGTTGAAGGACTAATTACTTCTTTTGGGTGGCCAATGATTAAAACAAATTTCACTATTTGACAGAGCTAAGCTGATGTTCCATTGATTTGCTCACCTCTCTGGGCTATTGTTTGACAGCCCACTTACCACTGCATTTATATCCATAGAGTTATTACTGGACCTAGTAATCAAACATTGGACCTACAATAATACAAGCCCACTGGGACAGGAATCATACTGTTCCATGCTTACTCTATGAACATTTTAGTCAAGGATATTTAGTGGATGGGATATTTAGGTTATAGGTTTGTAAGATTTGACTTTTAACACCAACATGCGCTAGTTTAAAAATACATTACAGATCATTTTTTAGAGAAAATACCTGGAGTTACAAAAATCTCTGCAAATAAAGTCAAACTATGATAAAAATGTGTGTGTGATAGAGAGTTCTATTTTTATTGCAAGATCCAGTACATTGAAACATTTAGGAAGGGGAAAAGTGGGATTATAAAGTGAAAGTCCATATATCAAAAATGTGTGTGACCTCGATTCTCATTCAAGTACTAATAAAAAAAATTACATCAAAAAATTTTCTTCTTTTCACATGATCAATTCTTTTGGCTCTTTTTATGTAAATCCATTATTTGTGAGATGTAGTTGTGTTTTGTCTTTCGTGGTGTGTGACATTTCTAAACATGTTGTTGACTCTCAGCTGCTTAATACAAGGTTTCTCTAAAAAAAAAAAAAAAATCACTCGATACTAACAAATATGCCAGCCTTACTATTTAATTTTATGAGATAAATTGCTATAAATGTTGTCCTGACAACCAGAATCTATGGTCACAAGCCAGCTGGCTAATATTCCATGCCTCAAACTTGCTTCTCGCCTTCAGCCAAAGTGTTTGCACTGGTTGTTTTTTTGGGGGGTCATTTCTTCAAAACAGCATGGAGCATAAAAAGTGCAATTTCTTTTCCTTTAAAGTATTGGCTTAACACAATACCTATAGCCAAATATGATCATAAGCCTGCAGTGATGGGCACTGGTGGCTCAGTGGTAGGTGTTTTGCCTGCCATGCAGAAGCCTCGATGCCCAGCCAGTGCCCAAACCCCCCAGCCACTGGATGCTGGGTCCCAAGCTCGGATAAAATGGAAGGGTTGCTTCAGGAAGGGCATACTTCACTTCATAAAACCTGTGCCAAGTTGTTGTGCGGACTGGATATTTTGCTGTGGCGACCCCTTGCCGGGAGCAGCTAAAGACCAACAACACAACCATAAGCCTGCAGTGATAAAGCATTTTACTGGTCAATGCAGTTTACCATTTGCTTAGCATTAGCTAACTAGCCTTGGAATT
Organism: Clarias gariepinus; assembly: GCF_024256425.1. Lineage (NCBI taxonomy): Eukaryota > Metazoa > Chordata > Actinopteri > Siluriformes > Clariidae > Clarias > Clarias gariepinus. The sequence goes on along the minus strand of NC_071101.1, from coordinate 16,299,552 downwards.
ATTCAGCATTATCTACCTAGTAGAGGAAAAGTTTTTTGTTTGTTTGTTTAGAATTCATTTCTAACATTAACTAGCTATCATTAGCTATGTTTTGTGGGTTTTTACTTTCAGGTAATACTTATTTTAGCACTCTAAATGGTTTGAAAACTAGCTAGCAAAATGGCTTTGTAGCTATCATTATCTAGATTGTTGATTATTATTTCTGCATATTCATTTGTTGTTTAATTGCACAATAAAAAAACACGTTTTCTTCATGCTGTTTTTTTTTTTTTTTTTTAGCTATTTGTCTATTTTCATACAACAGTTCTTAGTTGGGGAGGGTGAGGGGAAGCATGTGATTCCTCTAAAATACAAAATTGAGATGCTGTTCATGCTACGTCATAGCGCAGCTGAATGCACTCTAAGGGAAGATATAACTGACCTCTTACTCATGCACATGAGCTTACAGATGCCGATGATTGGCTAGCGTCTCTCTGATTGCCCAGAAGATGATCTTTTGAAATACTATTCACATCAACCTTTCTCTTTTTTTGTCATTCAATGATAAAGCAAACATTTTTCTGTTCTGAGCCATTTTCCTTGGATCTATGGTTTTATTCCACCACAGAGTAGATGAGCATTACTAACAGATGAGTCAAGGTGATGTACTCTTACAGTTCGAAATTACTAGGTTGTTATGTGGGCAGTCAGAGGCAACACTCCATCCAATTCCAAGGAATATATTTACCATATTATTATTATTATTATTATATTTGACAGACCTAAGCTGATGTTCCATTGATTTGCTCACCTCTTCAGGCTATTGTTTGACAGCACCATTAGTACAGCATTCATCTCTATAGAGGTATTACTGGACATAGTCATAAAAAATTGTATCTACAATAAACGCCAATACAAGCCCTCTGGGGCAGGAATCATACTCTCCCATGCTCAGTCTGTGAACATTTTTAGTAAAAGGGGGAGGAGCAGTGGACAGGATATTTAATGGTTGGTTTAAATCTCAAATAAAGTCAAATTATGAGTAAAATTTGCGGGTGATGTAAAGTTTCATTTCTATTACAAGATCCAGTATATATATATATATATATATATATATATATATACATATATATATATATATATATATACGCACACACACAACTGGAGTCTATTAGTATTCTCTCTTCCTCACACTCACTTTGCTGTCCTTCTGTTTCTTTTGCACTTGCTCCCCCTTTTACTGGTGGAGTTGGGAGCATTTGACAGCCTGTAGATTTCACTCTAACCTTCTATCACCCCCTCTCAACTTTCTGTCTCCCTCCCTGCTTCTCCTTCTACAGTTTCTTTCCTCCATCTCTTCTCTATACAACAAGTCTAATGGGGTTGTGATTAGCAGACACGTTCATATTTTCCTTTCTATGTTTTGCCAGTGAAACGCCTGTAAGCCCCACGACACTGAGGACAGTTGTGCCAGGGGAGTGTGAGTGTGCCTGTAAGTGTGGGTGATTGGTGTAAAAGCATCACGGCATGAGCCACTTGTTTACAGTGTTATTCAGTACGTTTTGTCTGCCCCAGCTGTGTTTTGCCATGTTTCCATGCATTGTGTCCACACAGGGAATGTGTGGTGTGTGTGCTGGTAGTCGTGGGAACTTTAACTTTGCATTTTGAGGCCCAATTGCAGTGCTTGGTGCAATGAAACCTGACCCCCCCTCCACTCAAACACACACTCATGTTCCCCTTACCCACCCAGCAGTCTGCATTAAGACACATGTGGAAACAATTCAGCCGATGCCCTGAGCAGGCAAGCCCTCACACACTCTGAGTTACACACACACACACACACACACACACACACACACACACACACACACATATATATATATATATATATATATATATATATATATATATATATATATATATATACACACACAAAACATATCCATTGCTAACACACAACACACTCGTTGCATATATACGGCTAACCTGCCCACACACACAGAGCATGGGAGCCACACACAGACACATAGGTAAACATTCATAGCACATGCAGATGTATTCAAGTCTCCAAGTTTCACTAGATGTGATTATATAAACAGAAAAGGAAAAAAAATCATTTTTGACACATCATGAGCTCTGTGCATCCACTACTTTAACTTCAGCATAGAGAGAGAATGAAAAAGATGTGTTAACAGCAATGGCTTGACAAATTATATCATTTCTGTAAAGGGTTGTGAGTATGTGTAAACGTTCAGAGGTTTGAGTCATTTCCCTCTGGACTTTGGTAAGTGAGCACCTCAGGGTCCTGCAAGGTTGTGTTTTAGGTCCGTTGTTTTTGTTTTTGCACCTGGTTACACGGAATTCAAAGTGAATTAACAATTTGGTGATGTTGCTCATACCTAATTTATGGATAAGCTAACATCTTTTGTAATGCTTCAGAGCAGCTGGCCAGAAAACATCTGGAGCCTCAAGGAGAGAGAGTTCTCACCTATCACACTGAATTAGGCTATGACTGAAGTTAGTGCAGAATTCACAGGCCCTGCTAAGCACAGACTATACGAGAGAGAGAGAGAGAGAGAGAGAGAGAGAGAGAGAGAGAGAGAATGTGCAAGTGAGTGTACATAAGCAAGAAGAAAGGGCAGGGTTGTTTTTGATATAGCCAAAGTGCAGAAACAAGCCAAATTCTGTAATTTAATATTTCACTGCTTCAACATCTGGAGCTGCATATAAAAATGGAAAAAGGAGAGAAGGACTGAGAGAATTAAGGGGGGGTTGAGATGAAAATACATTCTCTCTCCTATATAATTGCTATCACAATACTTTTCTTTCTTGCTTGCAAAAAGTACAATCATCTGAAGTTGTCTTCTCTTTTTTCACTTTAAGCAGGTAGGTAATGTAGGTGTAACACACATGCACATACAAATACGTTCACACACATGCTATGTGTGTAATCGTATCTTGGCATGAGATTGTAGGTGATCTGAGTGTGATTATTGCTTGGCTCTGCCAGTGGTGATGATGACATTCAGTACTCTTTGTTTGAGAGTGTATGTGTTTTCCATCGTGTACAAATTTAAATCTGGCTTTTATAACAACAATTATCACCGTTCTACCATGCTAACTAATAAAACCATTACAACCATTATTCATTGCTGAGTTTAAGGTTCCTGCTCACACAGACCGGAATAGTGTGTATTTACCACTTGTGTAATTACACTGACGTGTGCTCTGTGTCACGCTAAACAATTATGAATAACACAACCATTGTACACTCAAATGCCACTATCTTCCAACGCTGGTCTGTTTGTGTATGTTAGTGATTGCACATGTCTTTCACTCAGTATCTTTTCATTTATGAATTATTGTTTCTCGTTGTTTATGTGTCGATTCCCATGATTGGATTTGCCACCAATTGAGCACAGCTGTGTTTGAACAAGTAGATGCAAAGTCAAGGAAGACGGCAATATGCAACCACACATACTGTCTATCTTTATCTGTGTGTGTGTGTGTGTGTGTGTGTGTGTGTGTGTGTGTCCAGATTGTGCTAATCCTCTATCTTCACTCTCATTAATGTTTGCTTACGTCATGATTCCCTATTATCATCTGTACAGCTGGAAACTAGTCAGAGCTTTTGTTTGTAATTATGGGGGTTTTTAGAATAAAAGGAATTATGAGTAAGACAGAGAATGACTGAAGGAAAAAACTTTAGTGGGTCCGTGACGTATTAGTCATTTTTACTGTAATTGTTTTTTGACCCTTCTTTCCCTTCACCCTCCTCTCTCTCTCTCGCTCTTCTTCTTCTTCTGTATGTGTGTGTACACCACCAAACACAAACGCAGTGAAAAGGGAAATATGCACAGAGACTGTTCTTCTGTGGAAGCGCTCCAAAACTTTTGGTCTTTGACTGTCAGTTTGAGTCCAGAGCGTGGAGTGACTGCTTATTGATGCGTGTTTGCGTTGGAAATCTGTGCAGGCCTCAGTTCTGAGAAAGCCTGGGTCTAGAGTAAGGCTCCAACCAAAGGGCGAAAGCTGGCCAGTGAGTGCATTGAATTCGTGTTGTATGTGATGGCTCTTGGACGTTCTGGCTAACACTACTTTGGTATAGAGACAATTGTCTTGAAATGCATGCAGATAAAAACAGACAATTATTCCCACATATATTACACATTTACATTCACTAGCCATGGAATTTCGTTCCATCATGCTTAAGAGGAAGAAAAATGTGCACTATTAATTAGCTGTTTGTCTTGAGTGCTGTTAAATAGATTTGAGTAAGACTTTTGTTCCATAGTATCACTGTTTTGAAGCCTTTGGTAGCCCTATATTGCACCTCAGTATTCTGTATAAAAAGAAAAGAGGTGTATCAGGGGTTACTGTTGATGTTCCTCAAATCTTAATGGCAATAAAAAGTTACTTGTCCCTGCACTGATCAATGGAAATTTTCTAACCTGCATAAAGATGGTGGGAACTGGGGGCTAGGCAGGGCAGTTAGGATTAGCTTTGATTGTGTTAGATTGGTCTGAATTAGGGGAGTAACTTTTTGGTATGTGATGGTTTGGTAAGGATTTGGTAAGGATTACAGTGGTAGGTTAATAAGGATTGAAGTAATAAATGATAAGTGGTGGGTTGGAAAGGAATGGTGTTGGAAAGGAATACACTGATATGTGGTGATAGGTAGAGATTTTTTACAAGTTAGTTTTGGTAAAGTGGTAAAAATGGATAGGTTGGAAAGTGTTGGTTTTGGTAAGAAGTACACTGATCGCAATAAGCAGTAGGTTACTATAAGGTTTTTTTTGGTAACAATAATGGTGAAAGTGGTAACACTAGGTAGTTTGGTAGGGGTGGTTTTAGTAATGATGATGCTATTAGTAATAAGAATTGATCGATTGCAAGGAATGATTTTGGTAAGAAGAACACTGTGAATGAGTAATAAGTGGTGAGTAAAAGGGTGGTAAGCCATGATTTTGGTAAGGATTTATACTAATCAGCAGTAATGTTAGTAGGTTGGTAAGGGTTAGTTTTGGTAAGGACAATGCTAATAAATTATAAGTGATTAAGCTGATAAGTAGTTTAAGTAGTAAAACGTTAAGGGTAAGTTATGATAACATGATAATGTTGGTAAGTGATAGATTGTTAGGAATTAGGTTTGGGAAAGATAACAGTGATAAGTGGTATAGGTGATGTATTGGTTGAATTGATAAATAGTAGGTAAGTTTTAGTAAAGATAATGACCAATGGTAATAAGTCATAGGGGGTTGGTTTTGGTCATAATTACACAGATAAGTTAAAATAAGTAGTAGGTTGGTAAAGGTTAAGTTTTGGAAGGATAATGCTAATAAGTGGTAATAACTTGTGGCTTGGGAAGGATTCTCTTGGTAAAAGGTAATAAGTGGTAGGTTGATAATGAATGGTGTGGTAAGGATGACACTGATTGTAGTAGGTTTGTAAGGGATGGTTTCCATAAGGATTGAGCTGAAAATGGTAATAACTGGGAAGCTGGTAATGGATGGTTTTGGTAAAGGATCCACTCATCATTTTTAAGGTGGTAAGGGTTGTTTTGGTTTAGGATAACATTGACAAATGGAAATAAGTGGTATGTTGTAAGGGAATTTTTTGGTAAAAAGAGTGCTAACAAATGGTTATAAATGATAGGCTTAATCCTGACAAGTGGAAATAAGTGGTAGGTTGCAAGGGATGGCTTTGGCAAGGATTACTCTGATAAGTGGTTATAAATTATAGGGTGATAAGGGTTGAGCTGTTACATGTCGGGTTTATGATTGGGTTGGGCCGGGATGAACAGGGTAGGGATTTACTACGGAAGATAGGAAATTTCACAGCAAACAAAAACCAAGATACACATACTCGTGCAGAGTGTGCATGCCCTTGCTCGAAGTGTTCAGATTTATGCACATGATGTCAAGAATGCTTACACATAGGGACAATAAAGAGCGAGTGAGTTTATGTGAGTAACGGAGAGAAAAAGAGAGAGAAGGAGAAAGAAAGAAAGAAGGAAAGAAAGAAAGAAAGAAAGAAAGAAAGACAGACCCACATTCTCCCCTGACTCTTAGAATTGCCCAGTAGGGTTTGTTTGTGTAGTATCCACTGGCAACAAAAGGGGAGTAAAGGAGAGGGTCATATATACTGAAATATGTTTTTGAACTATATGATATTATGTAATGCTATTTGGATGGTATGCATGCATCGATATGAGCATGCAGGTGCCTGTACTATTGTACTGAAAACCTAAATGATAGTGACATGCACACACAAATTACTTGGACACCACATGTGAATGTGAACTCTGCACCTTTTCTCTTTTCTTCTCATTGCCCACTTCTCTCTCTCTCTCTCTCTCTCTCTCTCTCTGATGGTTTTACCAGAGTTGTGACTCACAAGGCACTGGGCCATAACATCAGGTAGTGAATGAGCAAAAGAGGGAGGGAGGCAAGGAGGGATGGAGAGGGGGGGGAGAGAACGAAGTAGGGTCAACAAAAAAGGAAAAGTAGAATAAGTAAGAACAAGGTGCAATTATAGGAAAAGGGCTGACAGCAAATGTGGAGATTAACTTCAAAAGAGAGACAAGTAATGTAATGCCTTCGTTCCTTCATAGGAATTCAGTAATAATCTCTTGTGAGTTAGTATGTAAAAGACAGAAAGACAGGGGTATTAGTATGTAAAAGGTATAAAAACGGGAGGAGTAATACTTTCTCTGTTGTATTTTCCCTCCTGTTCTGGTGGTAGTGGTTACTTAATGTGTTTATGAGAAAATGTGATCATGTGTTTTATAAGGGTATGAGTGCATACTAGTTTTCAAATGAATGGTAGGTACAGTCAATGCCTGCAGGACCATTAAAATATCCCATTCACACATGCATACACACACACACAGAGAAAGAGCGAGAGAGAGAGAGCGAGAGAGAGAGAGAGAGAGAGACCATCAGTCACAATGTCCCCTCCGGTCAGGGATCTGCAGCTTCCTCTTTCTTTTTGACATGCCAAAAAAAAAGTTTCTTGAAACACTGAATGCAAAGTGAATATACATCCTGGATGTCATGCGTCTCTCTCATTCAGGGTTATGTACATACACACACACACACACACACACACACACACATACACACACATACACACACACACACTTACACCTTGAGAGCAATTTGTGTTGCATGGTTATGGCAGGTGGGAGGAAACTGGAGAACCCAGAGGAAACCCACACAGACACAGGGAGACCATGCAAAATGCCTGATATTCACACATTCACACTCAGTATTTTTATGGTTGTAGTCACACTAATTGTGTTAGTGTGACTACAACCGGACGTTTAAAATAAATGTAACAATTTAGTCTGACTGAAGTGGTACTAAATCATACTTGATAACGCAATTTGGAGACAAAATGAGTAACACCAGAAGACGCTGCTAACAATATGGCAGTATAACACTATGAACATTGGATAGTGTGCATCGCATTTGTATCAAAGGTAGAGCATAGAGAAGGTATAAAATGTACAGAGTTGTAAAGTTGTTGACTGCTTGACATGCAATTTTTTTGGTCAAATAAATACAATACGGGAATACAAAACTAACAAGCTTCAAGCCTAATGTAGCGGACTGAGACATACTTCTGCCAGTATACAGTACAAGCACAGCAGGGGAATCCATGCTGTGCTTTTATCTTGGGATGAGGACAACAGTCCAATCAAATGGCCTAGTCGAGCTATAACCATAGCTTGACTTGACCATGCATGTAAATCTACTGACTGTTACACTGGCTTTTTATCTTTCCAACAATAGTAATGCAGAAATCCTAGGCAACTTGATAAGGGTCATTTAAAAACAAAAGCATTTACTTGTTTTGGGGAATGTAAATTTATGTTTTCTTGGAATAGTGGTATCAAAAAATGTTCTGCTAAAATCTAGAGTTTTCATTGTTTTTGGCTGTTTTTCCAGAGCCACAGCGATATCTGACAAGTTTTCCCAGGCTCGCACAAACTGAAAAATGAAATCTTCTAAATACATTTGAATTTATTAAAATGTGCATGTTGATCTACTTTAGGTTTTACATTCTTCTTCATTCTCTTCTGTTGAACAACTCCTCTACTGGTACGAGAAATATACTTTAACATGCACGTAATCAACCACAGAGCCGGGCTATAATCTGACCTTTGAACTCTTTTCCTCATATGACCCCCCTAAACAAATGAAACTCTGTCTTTCTGCACCACACCTTTATTCTTTATCCCTTTATCCCCCTGTCTCTCTGTTTCTGTGCAGTTTAAAGCCCGAGGCCTGCTCTGAGTAATTTATCAACACTACTCATGAGGGATTACTAACTCAGTGGTAGGTCATGTACCTTGTCTCTTTCTTCACTCCTTCCTTTCAATTCAATCCTATTTACAGAAGTTATGGCATGAATATATCACCATATTTGTAGAAAAGGATGGTATATAATATGTAGATTTGATGATTACATCACCGCTCTGCTGATCAAAAGGTGTTGATTGAATTCAAAGCATTCATTTTTATACATTACTATTAATATACTGTAGAAACAAGTTATATGGTGGACACTCCACACAGAAACTTTGATATGGTGAAGTTTTTTGTGAATAAGCATTCTATTAAAAAAAGCCCATAAATAGCGGAGCCGTTCCCAAATTGCTGTTGTATAATCTGTGCAAAAAATCTCAGAATGCAATGTTATAGTAAAGTAATCAATGTTCTCGTTCAATACATATGTGTGATAGTTGTAACTCTACTTCGCCATACTTTCCTCCTCGACACAGATTTATTTATTTATCTATCTATTTCTCTCTGTGCCAATCATGGTTTATTCCAAACCAGAATCCTTGCTACTGCAGTTAGCTTACATCAATTGGCCAATGTTAGTGACAAGCTAGATTTGAAATCTGACTACTGTTAAGGCATAAAGGCTTGAACCTCCAGGGTCTGTCCTCAAAGACATGCAGATTAATAAATGTGTGTACGTGTGCACCCTGCAATGGATTGGCATCCCATCCAAACTGTACTCTGCCTCATGTCCTAAATCTCCTAAGTCTCCTGGGATAGGCTCCAGGTCCCCCACGACCCTGTATACTGAATAAAGCAGTATAGACGATGAGTGAGTGAGAGGGCTATTGTGGCAAACTAATTTTTATATATATATATATATATATATATATAGAGAGAGAGAGAGAGAGAGAGAGAGAGATACAGATGAGATCAAGTGAGTTTCTCAGAGAGACGCCCTGCCCACCTGTTACCTACTGGTGGAATATTCTTTTTTTTTGGCAAGTGTGTGTGTGTGTGTGTGTGTATGTCTGCTGTTTCGACATGCCTGCTGGATACTTGTTGGAATCATCTAATCTCATCCTGGAATACGTGTTCAAGTCTGAATGTGCTTGACGCCTTCTATCTCTTTTCGCCTTTTTGCTTTCTGGCTTACTCTCCTCATAGTGTTCTGTAGATCACATTACACCTCTTTAGAGCTATGCCAATGTTCTTCTTTTTCTCTTCTTCTGTCTGTCCTCTTTTTTCCACTGTGACTATCATTACTCTCACTTGTACGCATACACTCGACCGACATACTCGTCGTTTTCTCACGAACACACGTGTGCACACATGGCATCTCAGGTTCCTGCCATTTTCCATTTTTGAGTGTTCAGGAATAATAATATTAGTATGTGTGTGAGACTGGGAGAGAGAGAGGGAGAGAGATGCATATGGGCTGCCAGTCTCCTATAAATATCAGGCCGTTTTCCCAGGGAATCCGAGACCCTGCCTCTCTGCAGTTTACACAGCTGAGCAGCATGTGCAAAAAAAAAAAAAAAAAGAAACCTAAAAAAAAAAAACCTCTTTTCGTCTTCTCCAGTTTTTTACTTTCCTGTCCTCATTTCAAGTCTTTTCACTTCGTCTTTGTCCGCTTTTTTGCTTATCTACTAAGTCACTACTCAGCCTTGTTCATCCTGGCCAAGGAAGGTCCACATCGTTGTTTTTATTGTTCTTCAGTCATTTCTTCAGTAATAAATCTTGTTCTCTCTCACCCCTCCTGTACTATCTTGATAACTTGTTTATTTCTGCCAAAATTTAAATCCAGTAGGGTCTGACTGACATGAATATTTTACTCATTGCTATCTGCACATCTTTATTTTCCCTTATCTCTCCCTCCCTCTTTCAGCACACATCTGCTACAGTAATCAGAGATATATTCCCCCACAGGGGGTGTTCGGCGCACGCGCCACGCACACACTCGCAGAGTGTGTACTCATTGGTGAACTCATAGGTTATCCCCTGATATACATGTCAAGACCATATGCTTGTCAAAGTTCACGCTCATGACCTCATTCTAAGAGACCTGTGGGAGGGAATCACATAAAAGTCTCAAACCTGTGTTTCAGGGAACCTAAATTACAGAAAGGTCGTAATATGAATCAGTGAAACAGGGCATGTAATTTATTTTCAAGGTGTCCATTAATGTGGGGTCACAATCTTTCACCCGTATGAAGCTGAAAGCTAACCATTTCTAATAAGTGTGAATTATGGCTAGATTTTTTTTCCCCCCTTAAACCTTCAGGATATTTTCAGTTTGAATGCCTTGGATCTCTCTCTGATTCATTGGTGTCTGCTGCCCTCTGTTGGAGGCTAACAGTTTGTGAGCATGACTGTCTGTGGTGTCTGCTGGCATCTTGCGAATTCAAAGTTTATGATAAACTTTTCATGTAATCTACATTGGCTGCAAGATAGTATAGATAATACCTGTCCAGTCCACCAGTATAGACAAGGTCTATAATAGAACAGCGTATGAATGCAGATTAATTCCTGCTCTCTGTTTCACCCAGATGAGGATGGGTTTTCTGTTAAGTCCGGCTCCTCTCAAGGTTTCCTCTTGTTACCATCTCAGGGAGTTTTTCCTTGCCACTGTCACCCTCGGCTTGCTCATCAGGGACTATCTGACCATTTTGGTTTATACACATTCACATTCCATACAAACTTAAATAATTATTTCGATTGTGTAAAGCTGCTTTGCGACAATGACAAATGTTAAAGCCACTATACACATAAAATCTAATTGAATTTAATTGAACAGCGGAAAGGTTCAGTGTTCCCTGACCAGAAAGAACACATGTTACTATGAGAGAAAAATACATCTGCCAAATGCCAAGTGCTTGACAAGGCATCAATTGCGTCATCTTTTTTGAGTGCCTGATAAAACCCATTTGTTTCAGAAGCAACCCATGTTCCATTTAAAACACAGTCCAGGGCTGGACAGGATCGATAAGGAAGGAAGGGAATTGGCACACTTGCCCTCAGTGGAACCCCTCATGGCATCCAAGCTCCAATTTACCCAGAAATCCATTATGAGTTTTGGCAGGTCCCGTCCTAATGTCCATGGCCAATTGTCTCCAGTCCTCCATGACTGAGAAATGCTGTAAAGCAGCAGGCAGCCTGCAAAGCTCCAGCTATGCCTGGCTAGGAAGCCAACATCTCAGCTTCCAGACTAACTGGCAAATGTTTGTTCATTTCATAGCCTGTGTACCGGTTTGCTGGATTCTGACAGCAGTTACAGTCCTAATTCACCACTAAAGTGTCTCTATGAATGGTCATGTCCAGCAATTCGGATTGTTGCAAACGAATCATCACAACATACCCTTTGTAAGGTTTTACAACCTAGACAATTAGAAGCTGACATTAACTCTGGCCTTAAATATGTTAATTTGATTAGCTATATTTGACATTCGTCTTTGAGATAAGCTTGTCCAGCTAGTCACACAATGGCCTAATTGACCATTTTTAAGTGTCGGGTCTCTCTGAGGTAATGCACTGTAACCCCCAGCAGAGATGCAATAAAATAATGGAATGCTGCTTTTGCGTTATGAGACAAGGTGTGCCTCTTATCATCATCATCACATTTTTAGTCACTGACAGCAGGATCAATATAAATGAGCAATGGTACCACACCAGAAGCAGTATCGCATTTCATCCACATACAGTATAGTACAGCACTCATCAAAATGTCCACTTGAACACAAATGTCGCCATGGTCTTGTACTTTATTCACAATAAATGTATTTTCTTAAAAAATAATAATAATTTTAATATACAACACAATTTTTGACAAGACAGTTTGGCTTACCACTAGAATTTGCTATCATACAGCAAGCAGGCAGAGAAAAGAGAGAAACAGAGATTTGAGAGAAACACACTAGCCATTGAGTTGAACATACAGCTCTACAATGCCTAGCATAACCATACAATGACAATGAGTGCACTTAAATATAAAAAAAAAGGAATACAAAAAATCAGAAACTAACAAAAAAAAAGAAGAAGGATCAGAGCCAGGAGGAGGGATTCCACACTGTCTCACATGCACAATGCCTGCCTCTGCCTTGACACGAGAACGAGACGAAGTGGAGAAATTAAAACTCAGTCCTACCTCTGTAGAGCAGTCATTTCTCCGACATTGGAGTGTGCTTTCCTGGTCCTGGAGAAAAGCCCAGGGCCAGCCAGACAGAAAAGAAGATACAAATACATCACTAGTCTGTCCATTTAGTCCAGTCATGCCACTCATTGGCAGGTTTGCTAAGAGTCTCTTTCTCCACCACCACCACCAGTCTGTCCATTTAACAGTTTCAGAAGAGTGGGAGAAATGGGAGAGTTATGTTGTCTACTGACAAAGTGTTTTGTGTATACATGGGCAAAGGGGGGGTTAGTGCAGGTATCAAGAGTTTATATTATATTCTAAAAACGTCTTAGCAATATTCTGGCAATAGTTATCATTTCAAGCTTCTAAATGCCATTTGCAGTGTGAATCTAGAAGTAACGCTGAGCAAAACTGTTACAATTACGCTGTGTGTTACTGTATTACAGAGACAGTGTTTCCATGTTGGCTCATAGTTGGTGTTTGAATATGATTCCGTCGCAAAAACTTGTAGAGTGTTACTGGAGAAGCTTCTCATCAGACAGGAGAGATGAAAACAAGGAGGCTGTTCCTTTCACTCCTTTTTGGGACAGACAAAGCCGTAGCCAATCAGAGCTCAGCTTTCCCAGGACACACTGGCACACATCAAAGGCACCTAGGTCAAAGAACAGAAGTCAAAACACTCGTTGGAGATAAGTGCAGGTGGTGATTTGTCTGCTCTAAGGATGTGTGGTGGTGTGGGCATATGATTTGTTATCTTTGCCGAGCAAAAAACAGTAAACATAAAAGTTTTTTTGGGTGTATGTAAGTGGAATTAGTGAAATGAATGTGCGTACTTACCCGCTATCTTGAGATGTACGTGTAGGTGCGTGAGGGCGATCTGGCTGCATGAGGGAGTCCCTCTGGCTGCCCGTTGGGGGACACATTCAGGAAGTCCCATATAAGGATGGTGTCGTCATGGGAACTGCTGATGATCTGGAATTCATCAAACTGTAGACGGAACACACGGCCAGAATGCTCCTGCAAAAGGTAACCATGACAGCGCTAAATTAAAACACACACATTATATATCTATATACTGTATATATCTATATCCATTCACACACACACACATACACAGACATATATATACATACACACACTCCAAATGAAAATCACATCAAAAAACACATGCCAGGTGCAAGATGGTGAAAATTATGATGGCAAGATGCTGAGTTATTCAGCTTATTAAAACAAACATTAGATGACCAACTGTGGTCCAATCAGAACGCGGCTCTCTACATAAGCTGCATTTCAGTGGCTTCTGAGAAAAAGCTGTCCTTTGTTAAAGGCATCTGGCATTTAAGCTCTGTGCATTGGCGCATTCAAATGTTTGTGGGAAAATGAACACTTGATTTGTTTGCTTTTCGAGCACTTAAGGTTCAGAGAAGACTGTTGCGAAGCAACGGGGGGAAAATGTACACAAAGCATAAGCAAAGTAATGATTAAGACTAATGACTTGGGTAGTGAGCATGTAGTGGTTCTTTCTTTTATAGGCGCAGGAAACAAGATGAATACATTGACACGTCTGCCTTTGATATGTTGGCAAATTACAGAGAAAAAAAAAACTATGGATGGAATTGAATTTTGGGGGTCAGTCAACTACAGCTTAAACATAACTTTATTGGCCTAGACTAGGGCTATACAAATGAAATTTATGAATGTCTAAATTTTCTTCGCTTACAAAACAACCATATGACATGATGAAACGCAACTACAGTTACCAATAAGACTTATCAATTAATCATTTATTCACTTATTTATTGTTCCATGCACAGATATTTTGTTACAACGGTTTACTGTCCCACTGTATATAAATTGAATGGAGCTAGCGCATCATTTATTCAACGTGTACTCACCACTAGTGTGCGCAGACAGAGTGTGCTGGCTGGTGCACGGGGGTCCAGAGCAGCCTGCAGATCCCACACTTTTATCTTCCTGAGAGAGAGAGAGAGAGAGAGAGAGAGAGAGAGAGAGAGAGAGCGATAGAGTGAGGGAAATGCATTGGAAAGTTTTTACTGAAATTACTATTTACATGAAGCATCCATGTAAAAAGTGCAGAATGAAAGACATTAATATTTAAGTAATGCAACTCCATCACACTAAACGAGCTTACTAAAGTCAAGAGCTTATTTGTGCGTATATAAGAAACTACAAGGTGCTGTGGTGAAAAGATTTCACCAGAAAACATTAGTTTTAACACAACATAAGGCTGCTTGCTTGTATGTGTGGGGGTGTATTACCCGTCGTATGCTCCACTGACGATCCTTTTGTTGTCGAACCGAATGCACCGGACGAGTTCCTCGTGGCCTTCCAGGACTCGCAGACATGCGCCACACTCAATATCCCACAATCTGCATTACACGCACACGTGCACAAATATCTCAAGCTATTCATCCTCAAAATATGCCTTTTTTTATATTTTCTCCATCACAAACATTCAATTCTACCACTAAATTCCTAACATAATTTATATACAGAATAATAAGATCTCGGTTACAAATAGACAGCTGTACGCATGCGCACACATACCGTATGGTGTTGTCCGAGGAGCCACTGACCACTAGTCTGTCTCTGTACTGAAGGCAGGCAATACCTCGCTTGTGTCCATTTAGTGTTCGGACAAATTCACAGGTACTGGTGCTCCACACCTAAACACACACGTGCGACATCAGGACAGCGATCACAAGAAAGACGAGAGAGTAAACAAATATAACACCATTAGGTCAATCAATATAAATACAATTAAAAATTTTTTATGTATTTAAATCTGTATCTACTACTTACACATAAAATGAGTATACGGTCTCTGCATATTATTATTTTTGTTATAAATAAATCACCTATTGTGTTTTTTCCAACTTTAACTATCATGGTGCATCTAGTTAAAATCTAGTATAAAATATAAAGTTTCAAATTCAAATGTCAACAATTCTGGTTAAAAAAAATATATTTTTTTTTAAATATCGTGTTTACTTTTATGGTCCTGTCTCCAGAGGCTGAGACAATGTATTTGTCGTCAAAGTCAACGACATTGACAGCGGCACGGTGGCCCACTAGCACGCGGCGCAGGCTGATGTCAGTGGCGGAGGCCATGTCCCACACTGCGATGGATCGATCTTTAGAGCAAGTCACCATCAAGCCGTTACAGAAACGCAGGTGAAGGACCGCCTCGTTGTGATGGATCAGAGTGTTCAAAACCTCCCCGGAATTCACGTCCCAAACCCTAGGTCAGAATGATAGAAAGGAAATCAGAGAGCGTAGACTTTAATTCTTTTAAAGATGCAAAATGCAGAATGCTTGATCAATACTGGGTGGGTAAAAAGTAACTAGCAAAGTAAAAAAGTTTGTAATAATATCTATATTTCTAATAGAAAATTATTGAAACAAATTGTACATGTACTATACTACACAGAAAAATGAAAGCAAATCCACTAATTTAATTAAATTTAAATCAAAATCAATTAAATTTCAACGTAGGCAGCGGTGGCATCAACCAGTTTCCTCTAACAGCCGGGCATAAAATGCACTTTTTTCTGAATGAAGTAGATTTGGATATTGATGTGAACCTCCTGAATCTGTGCCTTCAAGTCCACCAGTGTGTCCTCCAGCATTTTCCAGGACGTTGGCTGGGACGGCATGGACCTCGTGAAGAGCCCCCAAGACCAGACCTCATTTCATGTGATTTTTTTCCCCCCTGTAGAGCTACGCACAGGAGGAGGTGTACAGGGCAAAGCCTCGCACACTGGACGACTTGAAGGCAAATTTGTATTAGAAATATGGGCTTTGTTACCAAGTTTTAATGCCTAGTTACTTTTCACCCATCATGTACACTGGTATTTAATTAAATGAACAAAATTTTAAGAACAAGCATAAACAAATGGTTTATACAAGGGGTGTTAAGTCAAACTGGGGCTAGTAATGAAATTTTCTTTGTGAATGAAGGCGTATAAGCAACTGACTTTGAGCATAATAAGGTGATTAGACCATTTGAATGGTGCAAATGTTTTAAAAAGGCTGATACCCCTTGCACAATAAAGGGACTCAGATAGGAGTTATTGTCACATCCACCATTTAGTCCTGACCTCGCTCCAAGCCATTTCCACACCTGGACCGTTAAAGGAATTTGTGGGAGGCCAGCATTTCAGATATGAGGCAGGGAATCTGCTTGGGTAAGTACATTTGGGTAAGCAGGGGATAATATAGAGAAATAATGATAGTTTTTAACTCTCATAACTGTGTTCTCTTATTTTGCACAATCATAAGTGCTAGCCTGACTTGAACAGCCCTCATAGATGAAAAAGCTTGGCTAGGTGAAAAGGTGAAATGAAAGTTTGAAGTTCCCTTATAATAATTGGCAAAAATGTCATGTATTAACTCACTTTAAGTTTAATTTATTCATATATGCATCCATCCATTTCACCTTATTCTACTTTTCTCTTCAACCTCTACTTTGTCTTGGCGATTATGCAATACCTTTTTCACAGGTTATACAGTTTACATTTATTTACAGATTTTATACAGATGTTCATTCAAGCTTTTTTGCACTAACAGACTAATGCAATTTATTACTATTCCAATCATTGTACTTTATTTATATGACGTAATTGTGTACTCTGTGCACCTTAAATTGCTTCATGGGACAAATAAAGTTTTTTTCATTGTATTGACTTGTGTTTGAATATTTGTATACCTGACGGTAGAGTCTGAGGATCCAGTCACTATTACTCTTTCATCATACTGCAGACACAAAACTGAACCGGTGTGACCTGTCAGAATCTTCAGACACTCCAGAGTGTGCTTATCCCAGATCTGGTAGCGAAAGAGAGAGTGTATTAGTAAACACTGTAAAAATTTATGATGTTAGACTGATGATTACCATGATCGCGACGCTGCAAACACGGCACCACACTCGCATTCACCTTAATGGAGTTGTCTCGGAGGCCGCTGATGATCTTGTCATCGTCGTACTGTAGGCAATAAACCCCTTTGCTGTTCTCTGATCTGCACTGGATCCTCTGCAGGTTGTGTCTGCCACAGCGCCAGTTTGCCTCAATCGTCTAAACACACACCAAAGACAAAGAGAGGATAAGCACCCAGAGATATATGACCTATATGCTCGACAAATACTACGAACGTTTACCTCAATGTCCTGTATAATTTTTGGATAGAGCGAGTGATAGTACGAATTAGGTGGGACTTCATTTGTGCGATTCTTGAACAAGTACTTCTCCCTGGAAATGAGAAGAAAATACACAAAAATATTGCATTTGTCTTCATGAACATGTACATTATAAGATCTTTCCATCGCCCTTTTTGGCACAGTAGACAGGAAGGGTTTAAATGTTCCTAAAAAAAATGATTAGCATACATACATCCTAAACAGCTCTTAAAAGTAAGTACTTTTATTTAATTTCTCTTTACATCTTTTCATTTAATTATAATTTTTTAATATGCGATTTTGATTTTAACCAACAACCATCGACCACAGAATCGATTAACATTATCTGAATAACAAAAAGGGTTTCGCATTATAGCACTGAGACTGCATTAGTCAGGCTACTTAGTATGTGACCTAGTGAACCAGCATCAGCATTTACTGACATACTTTTAAGCACTTCTGTAAGTGTGTCTGCCAAATGCCATAAATGTAAATGCAAATGGATGGAAAATGACCTTCTGAGTACTAGAGGGTCTCTGCAAATACTGGTTAAACATGATGTTCATCAAGGTTCTGTTACAGGCCCACTCCTGTTGTCAATGTAAATGTCATAGGATCCAATGTTATGCCGATAAAAGACAGTTCGCTCTATAAATCCACTGCATTGCTCTCTGTGGAAAACATGTAACAGATCGAATATAAATCATCTTTTATTTAATGGTAAATAGGGCAGCATTATTTAAGTTACTGAAACTAATAAAAACAGTAATTCAGGTTATGGAGTAATTATGGAATGAACTCAATGGCTCATGTTTAGCAATCACCTGTAAATTTTAACTTGATGTTTTAGGCATGTGCTAACAAAAATTAAATGCAATAAAGATGAATACAATAATTTGTCTGTGGCGAGAAGCACGGTCAAGCTCTGCTCTGTAAAGGGAACGAGTGTCAGGAAAGTTGGAAAGTACACATCCAAGGACAGTGTTTTTAATTAGTGTGTGTGTGTGTGTGTGTGTGTGTGTGTGTGTGTGTGTGTGTGAGTGTGAGAGAGAGAGAGAGAGAGAGAGAAAACGAGAGCAGAGCATTGTGGTTTTTGGTTCCCTTGAAAAGGTACAGAGCAGGCAAGAGAGATCTATATCAAATTTACTGACCTAATCAGATTATTTCTTGCTAGACTGCTTAAATAATGTTTTTAAACTGACCGTTTAAACGTATCTGGCATTAATATGAACAGATCATGCTTCTAATCCAGGCTGCACGAGCCAATTAACTCAGTGTTCAGGACCAAAGGTTAATGAGGCACATGATCTGGCCACTTGTTTGGTTCACGTCCTTACTTTCTTCTGGTTTTGGTTTCATTTGGCCCTATAGTCAGGTTCTAACTTTTTTTTTTTTTCTTTTTCTTAAAAGGTAATGCTATTTATTTAAATATTGAAGTGCAATTCGACATGCCCACATATTGTAAGACCCATCTCCTACATTATTTTTCTCTGTTGTTCCTATTTTATTCATTCCAAATTAAAATAAAGGATGTTTCACTACCTTATATGTTATGTGCTGCTGTTACCCTACTGGCAACCTTTAAAGTTTAATTAAGAATTTTGTTTGTTTTTGTTGCTTCTTTTTTTTTATTTTAGTTTTATTGATAACTGGATCTCTAAGTGCTTACATAAATGTATATATTTTAACTGGATTTTGTGGATATTTATTCTTCATTCCTTGGGTAAAAAGGGCCTGCGCTTTGTTGTGGTGTGCTGCAGCAGCACTACAACGTTATTTCACTTTAAAATTCACTAAAATTCTTCTGCACTGTCATGGGACAAAATCATGAGTGTCATGTTGGATTGACAGTTGCTACCTGAATTTGACTGTTCAGATTTAGCACCGCAAAATATCAGTTCCATGTGGTTTGGACTGTTCACACTGACATGACAAAAATCAGACCTGAGTCACGAAAAGCCTTGGAATGTAGCCTTAGTCATGTTCTCCCCGGGTGTGTGTCCTTTCACACTTACCTGATTCTCACTTCTTTCACAGAGAGATGCTTGACCAATCACCACCATGAAGTCTTTTATTTGTGCAGCTAATGAAATGCTCAGACATTTTGGAGGTTTTAGTCGTGGAGGTGTTGCCAACACACTATTGGTTACTTCGCTTCACTAGGCGATAAGGTCGGGGCATTCCGATTTAGTGCGAAAAACACATGCAATGGCAGGAACTAATCGAGAGTTAAGTTAGTTGACAACTAATTTGGCAGCAGAAGTTAGTCGACAGTATGCTGTTCAATCCTTCCACAATCAAATAAAATAAATTCTAAGATTTTTTGTTCAGTTATATACTGCGATTATTTTATGTGGCAAATCATGTGCCGCCACACTAACTTCAAAATGAATGCTTAAAAAAAAATGTTTTTTTTTTTACATTTTTATGTTTGCATGTGAGGTGGTAAAATTTAGCAGTTCCTCTAAAATCCTACAGATGGTGCTCTAAACTATTCACACACAGGCAGGCAGTGCATCATGCGTGGTAGGAGCAAATTATTTCCCAAGTTTGTTTAGAACTTTAATAACAGCTGAAAAAAAAGGGTAACATTGGATCAGGAGGTTTAAAAAATCGTGATACTTACAGAACTGTAATAAAAATCGAACGGGCACCTAGGTATCGTGATGATATTGTATCAAGTGGTCTCTAGTGATTACAAGCCAAAGCACCTAGCTAATAAAGTTTAAACCATCTAATGAAGATTATAATTTGAATTATAAAGAATAAGCCTAGCAGCCTAAGTGCACAAACATGCCCGTGCATACTGTTCATACCCAAAAATGAAAACCAGGAAAGGAAGAGAAGAAAAAAAATGTTCAATATCAAAAATAAATAAATAAATGTCAGCAATAATTAAGATTTTGGAGCTTCATCATGGCAGTCTGGCAGAGTAGAATGATCATGTGCAAAGAGAAACTGAAATCTACGGAGATTTTTTTATTTTTTTTAGCTCACCACTGATGTCTTTCAGACAGGCCTTTCCACAGTGGATCGGTGCGCACCATTCTCTCAATGAGCTTCTTCCAAAGCATGCCTTCCGAGATGACCCGGTGCCACTCGCGACACACCAGCTCCGCCGCACACAGAGAGCGTGCGTCCAGAAACGACAGGATGTTCTCTGCTATATGCTCCAGACCCCGTGCTGGGGAGAACACAACACAATAGATTATTTACAAGTCTTTCAGAAGATGATGGACCATACTATAGCCGACATAAAATGCAAATATCACATTTGTTTGTATGGATGTACATGGTAAATCAATCAAAAATAAAAAAATACAGAAAGGAACAAAACATTCCAAGTAGTGTAGAATCCTGATGATTATAGTGTATGTGAGGGTGTGTGTACTTCTTCTAAAGCAGGATTAAGAAGTTTCCCTGTAGAAGTAAGATGTAGCAGTAGGTGTATGTTTGTACCTCGAAGGGAGCTTTAGAAATCTCTTTGTACCATGGGATTAAGGTAAGAGAGTTGTGTGGATGTATGTGTGTGTGTGTACCTGGCAGGGCTGTTATAAAGTCTCTCTGTAGCATAGGTTTGAGGTAAGAGTTGATGTGGCCATGCTGGTAGTGGCACATGCGTGAGATAAGATGCTCCACAAATTCCACCTGATCAGCTTCTGACCACTGTTCGAACATCTGGATACACATCTCCTTCTCCTTGTCGAAGCTGCCACGTGACAGACGTTTCCTCGAGCCAGACAGAGTACCATTTCCCAGCTGAACAGCACACATTCACATACACACCCAGGGGTTAGAGAAACAGTGATTGGGCTATAATTTGTGCATGCTCGTTTTACATTCTGAAGTAAAGTTACATCCTTTGAGGCAAAGTAGGCAATTTAATCAGGAAGAGACTGACCTGACAAAATTAAAAAAACCCACATATATAATCATATTCAATCGTGACTATAACCTGACAATCCTTACTTTACTTTCGAGGTGTTTGTTTTGCAAACGCAAATGTTGTTTTGAAAACACAAATTAAATTGTACTGTATGTGTTTACACCTTCGATGTTACAAACCCATAACAGCAACTTGATATTTTTATATGAAAATGTCAGAGTATTAAAATATTTTAACAGGCGGGGCCAAGAACAAGTGGAAGAAACCTGACGGTAAACTATAGAACAAAGGTTTATAGATACCTGAGCACTAAACTAAACTTCCTCCACTTTTTTACAACTCCAGTCATGTGAAAAGGTTTTTCACTAGATTTTGGACTGTGGATATGGAGATTTATGAAAGGTGTTCAGTGGGGCTGGCGAACGGGATTATCACGATCGACTAAAGTTACCACTATATGCAACGGGCAGCTTAAAAGCTTTCTAGTAACGACAAAGCCAGAAGAACTGCTCACAAGGTCATGCTGAAGGCTGCCATTGTTGATTTTGTACTTGCCACTATTATTTTATTTCCCCGCTAACATTGCTGGGAAAGTATAGATGTACACCGACGAATACAGTGACATAATGACGTCGCTCATGGAAAAACAAAGCCAGTTCTTGCTCTAGACCGGCATTAGTAATAGATAGGAACCAGCAACTGGTTCAACTGGTGAAAAGCCGTATTTGTTTCACTGAAGAGAAACTGTAATGCTGCAGATATCACACAATAACATCTTATACGATTATGACCTTCCAGCTTGGTTGGAACAGTTTGAGGAAGAACCAGATGCAAGTGTAATGATTAGACGTTCACATACACATACATATGGCCATATAGTACTGCATCACCCATAACACTAACACAACCACCAGGTGAACTGAATAACACCGGTATACTATCAGTATACTGGTGATAGGATTATGGGTCAACCAAAGACTCATCTATGCCTGTGGAAAAGG
Organism: Clarias gariepinus; assembly: GCF_024256425.1. NCBI lineage: Eukaryota > Metazoa > Chordata > Actinopteri > Siluriformes > Clariidae > Clarias > Clarias gariepinus. The sequence goes on along the minus strand of NC_071101.1, from coordinate 16,277,069 downwards.
GAGCAAAGGTCAGCCTGTCACGAAAAGCCAATGCAGCATCATTTGCTGAGACAATGGTAAGGATAAGCAGACAAGGGTTTCAAGGTTGCTGCTCCAAATTTCACAGCACCATGATCCCGGTGCCAGACACCACAGCACACCCCCAGAAGTCGTGTCTACAGAGTCCTGCCCTGAGGGACCAGAGCCGCCCCAGTGACTCACGAAAGGGAACTTGCCAAATACTGGGTTTAATGTTTTCGTTTTTACGTTACAGCTGATCAGTATCATTTAAAATAGCAGTAAGCTGAGAATGGTTAAACAAATAAGCACAGAAATAATAGCAACTAACAGCAAGGACACAGATTAGACCCTCCAGCCCTAGGGCTCTCTGTAAGCATGTCAGAGGCATAGAATTTGGGTTAAACATCACTATTTATTTAAGCCTGTCAAGTTGCTCGGCTTATAACAGCAGTGCTGTAAGTGCATGCATTTTATGAGCCACATTTCCTCCGGTATTTTATATAAACAAACTCGAACTCTCAACTGATGAAAACATGGATGATTGTATGTAAACAAGCATTTCTCAAGATTCAAGCTTGATGACTCAAACTATTAATTACTCATTTGGATTGGTTATGTGCAATATGACAAAAATATCTTATAATCCTTTAAGACATGCGGAAAATACACACAAACACACCGTATTGTAATTATGCTCATGTTTTATCAACAATGTTGCTATGGTTTCAAAGTTTTTTCACGTTAACAAAAAAAATAAATAAATAAAAAAGTGACTCACGATGTCATCATAAAAAAAACACAATTATCACGTCGCCATATTTCCTAATCTGAATCACATTATCAGTGTGCTAAGACCATTTTAGAAAAGGAAGTCTGATTAAGCAAGTTTAGGGTGTTTCCGGGATGTTTTGATCTGATCGTGTTAATGCTTTAAAAAAAACAAACTTGGTTGTAAGATACACTCTGTGAATTTTGCAGGGATACAACAAATGCAGACAAGACCCTTGATAAACAGTATTTTGATAGTAATAACCAACATAATGTGTTGGTTGAATTAGAGTTTTGGTTGTAGCTGCTTTTAATTCATTTTGGAAAGCCACCCTGAATCTAACACATATCAAAACAGCTAAATCAACCTAATCAGGTCCCATGAGAGCCACACACACACACACCAACCTTAAACACCGTCGTCTTCTTTGGTGAGAGGTCGTCGGTGAGATTCTGTGACTCCATCACTGTAAGGTTCTAGAGAAAAAGAGGAAAGAGTACATATTACCACAAGCAAGCATATTACACAACTGTGTTTGTGTCTTCTTAAAAAAAAAAAAAAAATCCTGCATAAAATGAGGGGGGAAAAAATGGAAGGTTTGATAAAGGGGAAGTATGACAGAATGACTCGCGGCATCTGAGCGTATAATTCACGTCATAAATGAGTGTTTATAATCGATTAAACAAACACATGAGAGCAGAAAGCCACTCGTTCTGTAGTCCGTCTCCTGCTCTGAACTAATGCCTCCTGGCATTGAGTTAAGATTATACACGAGTCAGCATTTCATAAATAATGCACAAAGCATTTACACCTATGGAGGTAAGTGAGAAGAGGTTTGAATATGAGAATATGATCCATGCAGGAAAGTGTATTATCATGGTTTACTTAGAGCCTCACTGAACATCGCTTAGCGAAGGATTTAGTGCGTCTGTCCTCGTCGAAACACCGGAGTAGGGATGCGCTGATAAACAAAGACAACCAGACAACTGTGATTGCCATGATATTCAAGGAGGTGAACCAAATGCTCTGCAAACATGAACAGAGTCTGAAATTGAGGCCGAGCGGATTTTCACATTAGCCATGATTGATTTGTACCGTGCCCAGGAACGATTACTGCCTCCTCCCAACTCTCCTGCTGGCCAGCGTTTACATTGGTTCCCCTCACATTGGTGTATTTATACTCCCCGATACAGCAGGTGACAGTATGCAACTACTTGGTTTGTGAGCAAGAGAACAATGAAGGTAACTTTCACACTATGCCTAATATAATTGATATTTCAGAAAAAAAGATCAAGAGCCCCGCTCTCTGGAAAAGACTGATTACATACCATTTAAACAGCAGTCTACTTCCATTCTCCGGTACGACTGTCTTTCATATCTGATCAGGCCATGTCTGAATACGCTGGATCGTTTTCGAGACAACCTTCTCGGGCACTGTTCTTGAGCCTGGAACGATTGTGTTCTCACTAATCAAAATGAACCAGGCTTTTGAAGTCAAGTGTTCTCTGTAACAATCCCGAGGCACTAATGTGAAAACGCCCTAAGGTTCCCTCTAATGGAATGTTTTTTAAAAATACATACTACCACTCAAAAGTTTGGGGTCACTTTTTAACTCCATGGTCGTTCCAGATTTTTTTTTCTTTCTACATTGTAAAGCAATGCTGATGGCATCCAAAATATGCAAAAATCCCAGTTGAACAGCTGATATTGAGATGTATCTGATACTTATGCTTTTGTAAATCCTTTAGAAAGACTCTGATCTGAGGTGCTGTTTGTTAATTGAAGATTTTTGACACTGGTAGCTCTAAATGAACTTTTCCTCTGCAGCAAAGGTAAGTTTTAGTCCTGCTTTCCTAGGAAGGTCTTCATGAGAGACAGCTTCATCATGGTGCTTAAGGAGTTTTACAAATGCACTTGAGACAATACAGTTCTTGCAAGAAACTATTTCAGAAACGCTGATCACTATTTTTAAAAAATAACAACTGACTGTTGTTGTTATATAATTAACTACTTCCATATGTGTTATTTCATAGTTTTGAAATCCGCCGTATTGTTGTAGAATGGAGAAAATAGATCACTAAACAAAGAAAAAACAAAAAACAAAAAAATTGCAAGTGATCTCAAACTTTTGAGCCGTAGTATATAAGAATATAAAATACATTCTGTCATATAATACATTCTCTCACATTTTCCTGGTGTAGTCCTGTCATCGTCAATATGAAAGCGATATTTCGTTGCGATTTTATACCGGCCTGTGCCTTAACCAAAGATCTTTTAAGCTAGAAGAGGTTTTAACAAGCAGCCCAGCCCCCACACACCAGGTGGGAGTAAAGAACAGATCATGGTGTACTGTACGGCTCACAGCCTCTTCGCGTGTAATATAATTAGAGCTGCCCACTGAGAAGAGCCACACAGTCCAAAGTCGCCATCATCTTTAAGCCTGCACACAAAGGCCGCTCTGTGCTCGGGATCCCGGCACTTTAAAGGATCATTTAAGTGCTGAGTACACAGCTTCACAAACACACAGCTTCAATGAGCAAAAAGCAAAAAGGCAGGTGCATGCTTGAAAAGCCAAAAGGCACAACAGTACTGTACACACACAAAAAAGGGGGGGGGGTCATGCATGCACACACTTGACAGAGGAGAGAAGCAAACGGACGGCATGACCCAACTCTCTTCAACTCTCATGACTCAACACTCTTTTCATTCTACACAATAACGAGATAAAATAACAGGGTACGACGTCCCGCTGAAAGGATTTGGCTGAATTTTAAAAATGAACACGGTATGAACAAACCTGTGGTGGACTTTCTTTTTGGGGTTAATTTAAAGTTGTGTTTCTTGTGTTCCTGTACAGTTTTTATTAATATGCTTATATAGAGACTGTTTATATCTGTTTTAGGGTAAGTGCATCAAAAACTTGCTTGACAATACACGTAGGAGAGAAATAAATCACTTTAAGATGTGCGGTTGTAAAACTATTACACTACCATTTTGATAATTACTTCGCTCGTGTGTGTTTAAATCCTTACAAAATAACTTCGCAACGAGACAGTAAATCATTGTGTAATCGTTCAACACCAAAAACCATCTCTAAAATTATATTGTCATCTCTTGCTTCACTTTCTAAAACATGCTCCATCTGTTCCTGTAGTGTTGCAAACTTGAGCAATCTCAATTGCAAGCTGTGTCCTTCCTCAAAAAGGCAAAACGCGGATGCAGGGAAAAACAAAAAGAAGTAGAAAAAACACGGTAGAAAAAATTAGTATGTAATGAAGCTCGTGCGACCACCCATGTGGAACACTGACTGAGTGGCAACACCTTACAATTATAAACTGCACATACGGTGTACGAGCCAAAATAAAAGACCAGACAAAAGCTGCTTAGGTCTGTCGCAGCAGGTACGACTTCCTGTAACCGATGCCCTACACACCCTGCCTCCATCAGAGCCAGCATCAGCACCAAGCTGTTACACGTGTACCCTTAATCGCTTACATGCTGCACCCACTGCTCTAAATCAAACTCTGCATGAACCTGAACTTAATGATCCTTTTATTCTGCATAATTATCGCAATTAGCCGGAAACGTAATCAGTAAAGGGTGCTTATATCATTTAATTTAATTAGAGAAGCAGCTATAAAAAAATAAAAGCCTGGTGAAGTCATGTAATTGAAAAGGCATTTTAAAAAAAGTTAGAGAAAATTAAAACCGATGACTGTGTGTGTGCGTGACAAGACAAGGTAATGGTGACCAGGACACCATGAACTTTAAAGAAATCCTGGCACCTTCACTGTGCAACAATAATGTCCAGGAAATTAAGGAATCAAACGATTGTTTGTTGTTGCCCTTTGCACTTGTTCATTTGTACATTTCGGATTGGCGATTAAAATTGATTCTTATCGATTTTTTTTTTTTTAAGCAGCAGTTCTGACTACAGGGCTGAATTCAAACCCCAGGTTTATTTTTACACTTTTGCTCGAATTCATTATCATTTCCACAGTAACAGCTCATCAGCAGGGACACCCACGACGGACGCGACACATAACCTGATTAAAAACCACTGCTGAGGATTGTGAGGTTTTCTATGATGAGACATTTATTTGGCATTTTTAAGACATCAGTGTCAATGCTTTGTAGAACTAAAGTTTATGGAGTAACACTATAATTTTTGTGCATAGATAAAATAAGATACATGATGTGCTTTCTGGGAGTGTAAAACTACAACAAATGTGATGCAGACAAATAAAAATGGCATTTTAATTTCCTAATTTTAACAAAAATTTGCAGTTTATGCAAAAAAAAAAAAAATAATAATAAATAAATAAATAAATAAATAAATCACATTATACTCATTGCTCAGTCTGTTGTCCTGTGTGAAAGTGTTCCATGTCACTTTATGTCTCTCCTTTGCAGAATGGGTTACTACAGGTTACAGGTGGTGTGCTCTAAACTATTCACACATTGGCAGGCAATACAGCATCCTGTTAGGAGGAGCTATTATTGCTAGGATTGTTTAGAATTGTAAGAAAATCTAACATATAGAATCAAGACTTTTTTGAAATTGTGATACTAAAAGAATCCCAAAACAAATCGAATCGGCAATAAGTTATCATGATGTTATCTCATCAGGCCGTCCCTGATTATTTCCTTTCGAGATTCAAAGAACTTTATTAATCTCAGAGGGAAATTCCCTTGGGATTAAAAACAAAAACAAAACATGGATTAATTGCAAAATTTTATCGTAATAGCGCGAAATACCATGTTATTGACTCTAAGTTGTTATATTTGATCCTCGCTACTCATGCATGCAAATTATATGTCGTCCTGGTGTGTGCATGCTCACGTGCGCTGCGCTTTTCAGGATTGCTGCCTGATGCTGAAAATGCGCTTAAAGTTCTAGAATTCATCATTTTTATGCATATACAATCTTTCACTAAAACTACCCTGATTTTGAAACTTTTTCCAGCGAAAGGCATTTGGAAAAATTAGCTTTGCACAGCCTGACAAAGTCATCTCTCATTGGATTGGTTGTTTCTTTGCCAAATAAACAGCCAATTCACCTTCTTTTCAACAACAGTGAGTTAAAAAAAAAAGAAGCTGTTTTGTGATTTGTTACACTGTAGTCAAAATTGTCAATAGTAGTCAAAATTGAAAATAGATTTAATAAAATTGTCCAATATAGTGCAATGCCTAAAATACACCTCAAAGTGCACCTCTTGGAGTGTAAAAAAGAACAGATCTGTGAGCTATGGCGCATTATCATGTTACACATTTTCAATAAGGACATTTTTCACCAGTTAAATTTTTAACAGCAATTAACTGACTTGATGAATAATTTACATCCCTAATGACAACCCAACTATCCGTCCAAATTGATGAGCTTCTGATGTGACCATTACTCCCACTTAAAATGTGCACATGACATCTTAATGAGCTTCCAGACCACATGTTCTCCTTCCACATGAATTCATGTTCACATACAGAAAAACAAAGCAAAATAATAACACAATTTCAGGGATAAATATTTAAATAAAGCAGCAGGGCCATGGTTAGTGGTGTGAAAACATGCAGGAGTGGACAAATGAGTTCATTCCCTCAGTCTCTTGTGTTTTTTTTTTTCATTTGTTTTGTTTTTTAAACCTTCCCGAATAATGCGGTCTCTATTGTAATAGAACAGTGCAAGGTAAGCTAGTTAGATAGTTGTGTATGAATACAGACTAAGGGAAATGTACAAATATGAATCCCCACGGTAGGGGTGACTACATAGTCATAGTTCCTATACCTGATCCGGATGTATCACATTGCGTTTGTGCCCTTGAAGAGGAAAAAAAAAATCAAAGTCAAATGTTTTCTCTTTGTGTCTTTTTCCATCGCAAGCAAAATATTGTCCTAGCTAGCAGTTTCTTTTTATTTAATTAATCTGAGGCAATGGGTTGTACATATTGTTTTGCACCGTTTTTTTTTATAAAGTGTTCCATTCAATTCTATAGCACTAATGTTTATTGTCAAATCTGTTTTAAGCATTTATATTACATACAAGTTTTTAAATTTTTTTAAATGACAAAGTCTCTCATATGCATTGAAATGCTTTGCAACATATAATGTTGATTTTATCTCAAGACAAGGCAAAAATCTTATTGCTTAACATTCGGCTGTGTCACACTCCAGTCCAGTAGGGGCAGGTAATGCATCGACTACCCATAAAATCAAAGAAGTAGAAGAAGCGGTAAGCTAGCAAAACGCAGAAGATGGGTGTAGAAACTGTAATAAATATTGAAAGAATTGATCAATTTAAAAACATTGAACATTTAAAAGTTTATCTAAATACTTCAAAAAGTATAAATCAATTCTGAATCGTAAACCGAGTCATCGATTTCAGAAACTGAATAAAATCAACAAAAGATATATTTTTATTTTTAGGAAAACTTTTCATTAATAATATGCTTAAACATACCAAATTATAACTTTTGGCATTTTTTTTAAACAAGGTTTATTTTCCTTCTCTGGATATAAAACATACTTATATCGCCACTTGTTTTTGCAATAACAAGATCTAACTTTCCAGTAGTCTTTGTCATGCACTTTATCTATCCTTCCCTGCTTTTATTCTGTTACTCTCACAGACGGCGGTGCATGATGTAAAACCCTGGAATTATAACGGGAGAGTTCGAGTAACGCCTTCCCCAGCATGTATCATTCCCATCAGGTCCATCATGCTCATGCTTAAGTTCCAGCAAATGAAAGCTTGAATCTGTTTAAATCACTATTACTCAGAGACCTTTGCTAAGTAAGTGAATAAATGTGACAGACACACAGGCGATGGGTGGATGGTGGTTGGGGGGGAGGGGTGGAACCACACGGAGAGGAGAAAAAAGAGAAAGAGATGGAAAAGAGGAGGTGGAAAAAATAGAGGGAGTATTGAAGAGAAGAGCAGAACCTGGTTGTGGGCCCGGGAGGTGGGGAGGCTCTGCAGGCACCTGAGAGCACACAGGCTCTCTGCCACCGAGGAACAACCCAGCCAGAGAGAGCGAGGCAAAGAGCACTGCGTCAGAGAGAGAGAGAGAGAGAGAGAGAGAGAGAGAGAGAGGAAATGAGCCATGAAAGAAGTGTTAAAGGGAAAAGCAAAAAAAGGGGTAGTTAATAGTGAAGAGGAAGAGAGAGACAGAATGTCAGTGCAATTTGGATGAAGTTATTGAGAAATGTCAGGCAAGAATGAGAAATAGGAAGAAAGAGAGGTAGAGTGAGAAGAGGAGGAAGTGAGAGAGTGGGGGTAAGTGAGGGAGGAAAAAAAACAGTATTAGAGCAACATACAGTGAGCAAATACACACACAAACACACCCACCTAATTGCAGACAGTGTCAGGCACACACAACATTTAAGCATTAGACCTGTATTTTATGGAGTGAGCGGAGCTTTGACTGCCTCGTTCCTCTTTTTTTATATTATTATTATTATTATCAAAGTGCGTGGGCTTAGTTAGTGTTTATGTCAACGTTTGTAAAAACACATGACCACACCCAAATTTCCAAATGCACAATCAGCTGTATTCACATAGAACTGTGGCTCACAGATATACACAAAGGCGAAGAAACAGGAAGTAAACAGGTTCTCGACGTGTAATAGTGAATCAGCACTGCACGACACTAGTATGAGGAATGGAAGAGTTTAGTGTAGATTTAAGGCAAACAGGACCTCAAGAGTAAGCTCTTGTTCAGATGATGAACATGAACAACCGCAAAAAAAAAAAGCTCCAAACATAATACAGACAATACAAAAAAATAAAGTGTACTCCCTAGGGCTGGGGAATATGATGATATTAATCTCTAACAATGAATGGATAAACAGTATGACGTGTCACTGTTTATAAATTTAAGGATAGCAAATGATGACTGACTATTAATAGAGGGTATAAAACAATTGAAAAGAAAATAACTCTGTAAATAATGTTGAACTGAATGACTTCGCCGTGTCATTAATTATTTTCCACAGCGCACTCCTAATTGTTTTATTGCTCTTATTTAAACAATCATGATACTACAGTACTGTGCAAAAGTCTCAAGCCAGCCCTCATTTCTTCACATGTTGCTTCCAAACAGCTAGGCTTTCTTAAATTGTTTAACACAGTCTTGAGAAATAATTCTTCAGCCTTCATTTTTGGCACGTTTGTTTTATTGCCCCTCATGTTCAGTCCAGTCCCTGTAACTGAGCAGTTTCGGAGGAAGGTTTTTTGTTTGATAAGCCACAAAGTGACCTATAAATCATTCAAGCAGAAAAACCTTTAAGTTATGCAATGAACCAGTGAGTCAGAGGTCCAGATGATGACAGGTGATCGGGCCAGTTATTAGTATACTGGTAATGCTGAATGGTTAGAACAGATAAGAGGGGAATGAGGTTGCTGCTGAGGTTGTTACACTAACAACCTATCATTAAAGTGTACTATTAAGCAATTTGAAGCCTGTCACGGTAAAACATTTGCTTCCTTTTTTTCACATAGATTGATCGATGGATTTAAGTTACAGAAATGTGGGGTGTCTTAAGACTTTTGCACAGTACTGTATGTGAATACAAAAAGCAGTATACAATAGTTATTAGTTAAAAAAATAACATTGTAAATCTGGACTTAAATGCTTTCTAAGATCTTAAAGGCAACACCAGATAAACGTCTTCAATTCAATTCAATTCAATTCAATTCTGTTCTATTCTATTCTATTTTGTATTGCACTTGTTTAGTCATTGTCACAAAGAAGATTTACAGACTTAGAAAATTTCTGCAAAAAAATTTGTATAAGAATAGACTATAACTATCAGTTTGTTCCTGATAAGCAAGCCGAGGGTGACGGTGCCAAGGAAAAACTCCCTGAGAAAACAGCCCAAGTCCCAGTCGCAGTAAAACATTTGCTTCTATTTCTTTCTTTAAATCAACAGAATTTAACTTACTTTAAAATGAAGAAATAGAGAGATGGAATTAAGGGGTGGATTAAGACTTTTGCACAGTACCGTTTACGACTACAAATTCTTTTTACAATAACAGTATACAATAGTTAGTAGTTTAAAAAAAAAAAAAAACTATGTGGTTTCATGCGGTGGCCGGAAGTACGGTTCATCATGATCCACAGCGAGTTTTGGCGCTGTGATTACGTTTCCATCTTTCCACACGAAAAATTAAACAGGTAAAAAAATTTTGCCAGGCCTCAAGGAAGCTCGCAGACCTTGGAGAACTTGCAGCGGCTAACATCGCTTCTCACCGTGAGTCAAACCTCATAGGTGAGATAAGGATATAAGCTTTTAAAGGCAACGCCTAATAAATGTCTTCAATTTAACTCAATTCAGGTTTACTTGTATAGTAATTTTATTAATGATCATTGTCACAACGCAGCTTTACAGAATTAAAAATGTATGGAAATAAATCAGTATAAGTATGTATATAAGTATATAATATCTGAGTGATATAAGTTTAAAATATTAATATAACTGAAAAGGTGCTCAAGTTAATATCTTTCATCATTGTAGATGCGGGTATGAAACTGTTCATGAAAAAAAATGACCCATTGATATGGATGTTCATCGGTCCTTGGGATTAACACCAGCTTTTACACAACACTAACTGGGTGTCATTGTAAGTAGAGACCTAAAGGACAACTACAATACATCCGTCAAATACACCTTTGAGGATATAAAGCGGGCTTAAAACAGACCCTTGTGGGATGCTGTATATATTTTCTCTTATATCACCCAGCCCTGGTGTACAAAATAAATAAAAACAAACAAGAGACATATGATATAATGTGGTATGATTAACCCTCCCTTTAAAAATAGGATTCCAGAATGATCAACAATGACATCATCATCATCATCAGTAAATATGATGCTAGGTATAAGACAAGTCTGTAAGCATTCTCACTAAAAAACAAAAACCCACTCAATCTTTTCTCTCACTTTAATTGTTTTTTTTTATATATATGGATAACTTTATTAATCCCAATTTTACTTCCTTCTTCATACACTTCAAAATGAAACACACCTGGCATACATGTTAGAGGTTATATATTTATATATATAAATAATCGGTTTGGTGTACATTGGATTAAACATGTAACTAGTTAATATCCTGAGAAGACAAACAAACCGTCGCGATCAGACCGAATGGCGCAGTAGCACCACCGCAATGATCGGACGCTCCCTCAGCACTGACGCTGGCTCCGTCCCAAACCGCATACGACTGTAAAATAGGCAGCAGTGTCAAATTAGTGCGCCACTGATCATCGCCATGGCTACGGCTACAGCGCGAGCGCTATTCTGGCACACTATGAAGTGCTAAAATGCGTGATTTGGAACGCGACCGCGTTCTCTAGACAACTACGCAGTTCTTCCGCGACATTTAGCTACCCTACGTTATGTTTAAGTACATTCATTTGTTTATTGACTCGTTTAAAATATTTAGATATGGATGTATATGTATATATATTATTATTTTCCCCCTATGTTAACTCTTAACCTAGCGACAGTTAGCAGACTAGCTCACCCTGCGAGCTAACATTAATCTTTCCTCCTCCTGTGTTCATTCTCCATTCAGCCAGACAACCCCCTCCAAACCCTGAGAAAGTACTGATTACTGGAACACTGACACGTTTGTGTTTTGTCGGTGTTGATTCGGTTAAACTCACCATAAGCTCCAGGGTTTTGTCCTCCATCTCCGGCTCCATGTTGCTGTCCCGTCCGCCTCCCTGCGAAAATGGAAACCAGTCACCAAATAGCAGTAGGGGGTGAAGCCAGAAGCAGCGCGACACCACACCACTAACACGCCTGCGTATCAAAATACAAATCGTCCTCACTTTTTTTTTTTTTTTTTTTAAGTATAAAAAAGATTTTGAAAAAGCACCAAAGATGTATTAAACAATTTGCAGATTGTATTTTTAGACTTAAGATGTAGCCATCTGGTTTCCTCATTATTTGATATTTATAAACATCAATAAAAATCCCACAGGACAAGAACTTGATTCACAATGCTGCTTTTACACTGAATCTAATATTGCACAGTATAATATGATTTAGAATTTGTCCATTATGTTTGTCTATTGGCAGCACAGTGGCTCATTGCTTAGCACTGTCGCAGTTGCACCTCCAGGTCCTGGGTTCGATTATCTCCTCTGGGTCTGTGTGCACAAAGTTTGTATGTTCTCCCCATTCTTCTTGTCTTTCCTCCGGGTACTCTGGTTTCCTCCAAAGACATGCAGATTAGGCTAATTGGTATTCCCAAATTGCCTGTAGTGTGTGTGTGTGTGTGTGAGCGCTCGGAAAATTATTGGAACCCCAACCAGGGTGTACCCTGCCTTGTGCTATAAGTCTCCTGATATAGATTTTAGGCCCCCCGTGACCATGTATACAGGATAAAGTGGTACAGACGGTGAGTGAGTGAGTGAGTGAGTGAGTGAGTATTCCTCCATTCTCGCAATTGTGAGAAAAGTAAGAATATCAGCACTGTAACCAAAGCCAAACTGTTGCACATACCATAAACAATAAGAATCACCAACAAAGAAATCCCTGAGCACATCAAGCCAAAGACTTCGCTGGAAGCTAAGATCACCCAATAGAATTTGTCCTATATCAGCCATTCCATACACAGCAATTCACTGGAGAAGGCAGTCTTGCTGGGAAGTGAAAGCAAGAGAAAATGCTGCTTAAAAACTTTATGGCTCAATTCTGTAAAATCTGATACCAACATAAACATGGGCAAGCTGAATTAATCTAATCTGCATGTCTTTGAACTGTGAAAGAAAAGTGAAGTCCCCAGAGGAAACCCACCGAGCACGAGAAGAACATGCAAACTCCACACACACACACACACACACACACCCTTAAAGTATCATTTCCATCACTTTATCGCAATCCATTATCTACCTTTTATATATAAAACGAAAATTCTCTTTGTGGCTTTGTGGGCTTGCTCAGGTACTTCCGTCACAGACGTATCACAGGCGTTCTTTAACAAATGTAACAGTAGGCAATGTCATCAGCTATTATGCCGAACTGTGAGCGTGTCACAGGCGTTCCTCACAGGATGAAACAGTAGGCGGCATCATCTCGTAGGTGTTGATTGTATGGTGACACAGGTAGTTCCATCACAGACGTGTCACAGACGCGTCCTTGTAAAATGTCACAGTAGGCCACATCATCATCAGCTTTTATGTAATTCTGTGAGCGTATCACAGGCATTGTAAAAACCCAAACGCATAGCTTCTGAAACCCTGGATCACATAGCAACACACCTACATCAACGTAGGCGACTGGCAGAAGTAAGGGTTGCCAAAACATTAGGGGCAGTGTGAGAAGTGGCGGTGAGTTGACGGCACACTCCATTTGTAGGTAACGGTAGCATGAAGGCGCCAGGATCTGCAGGTTGCAGTTACGGTGAAGGGTCATTAAAGTGTTTATGTCCTACTTCTGTCCTTATTTTAGTCTCAGAGTCACACAAACATCCACATGACAAATTTACCCAGGCCCATTTTTATACACTTACACAATTACACGTACAATTTTTACATTCTTTTGTTTACATGGTAATTGGTGCATTGGTCCATTTTTATTCACACACACAATCTGTGTATGTATGTAACTATCTAGAAATACACTTCCATAATCACATATATTTAACATTTTAATAGAAGAGAGACAAATATATCCTAAAATATAAACTTAAATGTAAAACACAGATCCTTCTGTTTTTTTTAATGAATTAAGACTGTATTTCATCGGCACGTGAAGGTGTCCTCATGGCTTCCTGTGTTGAGTGTTGATTATCGCTTCTGGCTTCTTTACGTACCGAAAGCGCTGACGTCACTTCGTACAAATGCACCGAACGCCCGATTGGCTAAATCAAGTCAAAGGGGCGTGGTTTTGCGACGGCATGCTGTTTTCTGATTGGCTCGGCGTGTTGCTAGGGTTTCTCATCAACTAGCAGCTACAAACCGGAATACAGATACACTCCCCGTCCAGTTTAATAGGAACACCTGCTGATTGATCCAGTTACGGGGGCAGTACCATGGAATAAATCATGCAGGTACAGGTTTAAAAGTTCAGAAAACAATAAAAGAGGAACAATATGATGCTAGATGGGCTGCTTTAAGAATTTCAGAAACTGATGATTTCTGGGCTTTTGACACCCATCAGCCATTAAAGTTTTCCCAACAGTTTACAAAGTCACAGATCAGACTTTTCCCAAAAAATTATTCTCAATGCGACAACCACAAATAACTGTCAGAGGTAACTCAATGTTAAAGCCATTAAACAACAGATCAAGAGCACCACCAAGCTACCAGTGTTGGGCGCAACAGCTTTAACCCTCAATTACCCAGATGGAGAACAAGATACACTGCAAGCCGCTGTGGATAAAATCTAGTCTGCAAAACTCTGTAAACGTAAAACAGAATCTGGAGCTCTTGAAGTGTATCGTGCTGATGCCACCGGAATGGAATGACATGACATAAAATAAAATGCAAGCACTCAGACTGAGAAACAGAGCTGTGATTTATTTATCCACCCTTTGCTCTAATCATAACTTAATTTCCGTCATTAATCTCCAGTTAACAGTTTGACCCTGAGCTGAGAACACTGCACACAAGGCAGAATACACCTTTGATGGTATGCCAGGTCATCTCATTACTGTGAGCTCAGGTTGAAACGGGACGGTAAATGCTAACCACAAACTATCCCTCTGCACTAAATACATGATGACTAATGTGTTTTTCTCTGGAAGGTCTAAAAACTAAATCTTTAGTGAAAATTCTGCAACTTTCTTCTCTAATTATATAACATACACTGCATGTCATTTCCTTTCAAATGTCTGCAGTCATACTAAAAGACTCCGTCTGGTTCCAAATAACATTCTTGGCTACCATGAAAATGCTATGTAACTGTGTGATCATTTAAAGGGTCCTGTCTTACTCCAGTAAAGTATTTAATGTTTATCATCTTTTTTTTAAAAGCCTAAATCATTTCAAATGCCTGAATCAAAAACGTATCCATGGATTTTAACTAAATTGATGAACAAAATCTTATATCACAGATATCCTACTAACGAATTTTTTCTTTTTATTCCAAAATCCACTTAGTCCATTTAACTAAAAGAGCCTGCGTGTATGAATAGCCAGACTGTAAGAGCTTTGTAGGAAAGCCTTACCAATGGCTACAAATAAATCCAATGGTGTAGTAAGAACACACTGAAATATGCACATGATCATAAACTGATCACACGTTATCAAGACTGTATTATTCCAAATTTTCCAACTCTGATAGCAGATTGTAAATGCTTTCATAATCCTGAAACATTTACACACTTGAAGCACAGGGGTTCGATTTCAAATAAAGACAAACTAAATGGAAACGTAGTGCGCTTCATTTTTCATTTATGAGCAGCTTTCAGGACAGACATGATTTGCTGAATAGCACGCATGGAAAAGAAAACCAGTCCAACACAACAGGCTCTTAAAAAAATTACTCTGGTTTAGTTTTAACTGAAACAGCGCACAGTCATGACACTTTAACAAACGCCAAACTATCATGAAAGACACCATAATTACAGGTGGAGCGTTTAAGATGTGTGGAGCTCACACGATTCAATTGTACAGTACATTTTTTTTTAAGCCAAAGGCGTAAGCATAGGTCTAAAAAACACAAAACACTTGTTGCAAGTTTAGCTTGCTTATGATTGATCACATGTACTTGTGTTATGGGACCCCTGCTGAATTCAGCGGGATTCTGTTTATTTTCTTGTCCAAAATTAACAAAAGTCTCATATGTAATATTGGTCATTGGCAATATCAGCTTTGGCTAGATACAACTCCATGGTAACACAAATCTGGTCGGGAACAAAAACCAAACTCTGATCTTTCATTTGTAAAAGTCTTCAACGTCCATTTCAGGCTCTTAATTATGACAAGTGACTTCAGAGCCTTGTGAAATCTGTCTTTCTGCATGATTTGAGCACAAAAGACTTGCAAAGCGAACAATTTCTCCATCTTGGTGGAGGGAAAAAAAATCAACGAAGATCGACAAAGTTTTTTATATAAGACCATTATCCTTCTATGTTCCAGGGCAAAGGAAAAGAAACAAACAAATAGAAAAACTAAGAACAAACCAGGTCACATGTATGGATTTTGGATTTTAAGCAGTTCAAATTTAATACTTTTTTGTTCCCCCCTTTCGCTACAGAAACCCAGGTAAAAAAAAAAAAAAAAAAGTCATAAAACACAGCAGCAGCAGTTGCCAGTAAAAAAAAAAAAAAAAAAAAAAGGAAATGCAAAAAGGACCCAGTGAGGTAAGGATGGGAGAGCGATCTGAAGGAGGGAGATATAATTTCTTTATATGAGGAGTGAGTCCAGAGATGGGTCTTTGTTGGGCTGATCAGAGTTACATCATGGGGACGTGCTGTTGCTTTTTGCATTCAAAAGGGAATGAATAAACAAAATGAGGCAAAGTCTTATCCAATCAGAGCGCTCTAAGGCAGGAGCAGATTTGTTATTCATGAAGGGCGCAGTCCTTCATCTGATTGACAGTTAATTCCTCTTCGACTTCTGAAACTGCCTGTGTGTGTGTGTGTGCGTGTTTGTGTGTGTATGTGTTTGTGGTTAATTAGGGTCCACACACTTGCTTGCTGCAAAAGAAAGATATTTCTTTCTGGATTTTTTTCCTATCATACTTTTTCATTTTGCTTCTCCCTTCAGTCTCAGACTACCTAGTAGTCATCCAAATCGAAAAACTCGTCGTCTTCCCCCTGGTATTCCATCCCCTGGAAATCCACTCTGTATCGCAGAATACCTGAGAGAGAAAGACACAAGAGATTCAGTGAGCAAAAGAAAACTTGCATTTGGTGGTCATGCTTTTTAATTATTCAGGATTAATGAAAGGTTTAAAAGCATTTGGTTTGGTGTAGCTTCTCTGCTTCGGTTTTTCTGGAACCCCCAAAGAAGCTGTTCATCTTAGATATTTTTAAACCTTTTGAAAGCCTTCTTAAATCTTATGAAAGGGTCTGAAAGAAGCACTGGATGATTTATCCAGTCAATGATCGCAAATTTTTTTTAAAAAATTAAATATAGTCTTCGATTTAAACAAACAAGATTTACTCAAAATACAGGGTATTTTGAACATGGAATATTGACAAGTATATGAACATTTATTATGCATAATATTTCAAGCCTTTTTTGTTTTCAGTTTTAATTTCAGTGATTACAATGCACAGCTCATGAAAAAACTAAATAAATAAATTTTTTATTCTCGGTCTAGTTCAGTACATGCATGGGGCTGTCTGCTGACCTTATAGTTCTCCAGGTGATCAACACCCTTCACAAAAAGGGTAAGCCACAAAAGTTATTGAAGCATATTCATGGTAGGAAAAGGTGCCATAGCAACAAAAATGACCACAGCCACAAAATTGGTAAGCTAAACCGATTCAAGACCTTAGGAAAGCTTCACAAGGAGTGGTGTTAGGCCACAGTCCACAGTCTACCAACCGTCCACCAGAAAATTTTAGAGCATTTCCTGCTTTTGTCTACTGACAAGCTTTTTGAAGATGCCCACAGTGCCAAAACTACTACTAACTGGTTTGATAACCATGATATTACTGTGCTTGACTAGACAGCCACCTCACCAAAGTCTAAAGACTATGGTCAAGAGGAAGATGAGAAACACTCGACGTACCTCGAGTGTAGGTCTTTATCCTCAGCAGTGGTAAAGGCAGATCGCCTTTATGCAATGTCACACTGATGCAATAATTTGTGCTTTCTTTTTTTATTGATACTAGAAATATTTAAATATTTCGACGTACTGAATGTTTGATTTTCATGAGCCGTACACCACACCAAAATTAGAAAAAATATATATATTTATAGAAATATTTCACTTTACATTTTATCAGATTAATCTAGTGTACAAGTTTCACTTTTCAAATATTAAAAAACTGAAATAGACCAAGTGAAAAGTCTTAACAATAAACAAGTAGAGATGTGCCTTCTGCTAAATTTAAATATTTGTATATCCAACCTAATATTGGTTTACATTCAGACGGAGAGACGAGAGTATTTATGAATGTAAGGCATAAGGAATACCTGAACACTGATTACACCATTTAAAAAGATTAACCAGGTATTTGAATACCTATGCACATCTCTACTCTGTACATATAACTGTGCTTCTAACTAGAAATCTGCAATCTTTCAGAGCCTTCTGCCTTATGCTTTTACAACATGTATTAAATGAACTGTAAATATAATTAAAAAATATATATATAGTAAAAAGCCTTAACACATAGGCCTGGGTACCCACCTCCAATTCCTCCAAATCCCTTTACAAACTGCGAACCCTCTTGACTTTTGTCTGTGACGATCTCCAGCGTGGCTCCAAACTTCTTATAGTTATTAGCAAACCACTCCAGCAGCGGCATGCACTCAATTAGCTCGTGCTCCTGTCCCGTCTAATGGATGGGCAAATGAACAAAGACACACAATATTTGATTTAGTATTATCACAATTTACAAAGCACTATTTAGTTTCTCTCTTTAAATAAATAAATAAATAAACAAACAAACAAACAAACAAACACACCTCCTTGTCTGTGAAGTGGGATTTGTCCTTCTCTTGCTCAGGTGTTAAATAAATGGTCTTCTCATCTGAAAACAGACAGGAGTGAAATTATCCGATCTGATTTGATAGTTTTACATATTTGAAGTGTGAACGTTTGACATAAAACCCAACATTTGTACACTTCTGTTAAAACTAGAACAATTTGCATACTGGATCACGATTGATCGCAACAGCTTTTAAGCATTTTTAGATCACCTACATGCAACACCAATCTTTTGGAAGAAACATTAAATTCGCTTTAAAATGTACAAATGTGAACTTCACCAAACAAAAAGTGACTCAAATACACCGCTTCCTTTTAGCTTGCTCAATTTAACCAAGTGTGAGCCTAGCAGCACAGACCTAAGTAAGTTATTCTGTTTTAATCTGAAAGGCCAGTGTCAGGAATGCAAGCAAAACACTACACACACCTGATCCTGCTCTAAAACAACTCGGTGTCCTGCCCTTGACTTCTTTCTACTCACTGCAAACATGTATCACATCTCAGTGTGTAGCCAAGCTTGTGTATACTCATGTAGCTTATGTATCTAAAGAGTCTAAGTGTGTGTGCACTGACACCAGTGTTTGTGTACGGGTCTGCTCTTTTCTATTTGTTGTACTCACAGGATGATCATGGCGTAGTGGCGTGTATGTGTGTACCGTTTTCTGCTCCGTTGACCTCAGCCCCATGTACTCGTAGGATGTATCTCATGGTGTCCAGGTTCTCGTAAACAATAAGGATCTCCACCGCTCCCATCTCCAGGGCCTTAAGCGTATCCTCGACCCCGAAACAGTACTTCCCCGTGTCCTGGCTGATCTCATCAAAATAGCGACCTGAGGCACAGAAGGAGCCCTTAAAGATCAGGCTTGCTATATTAATACAAACCAAAATCCTACCATTTCCAAAAACATCACTCTGCATACCTATTAGCTTCTTCTCCTGGATGAATTTGACGTTGGAGAGGACCTCGGCCGACAGCTCGATGGCCTGATTGAAACCATTCTCTCCTCCGTACGAGATGTCCACAAGCTTCAGCACCTTTGCCTGTAACCTCTGCAATAAAACAAAGCACACAAATTAGCCACATTTCTTTATGTCACTACACAGACTAAACTTTGCATACACACTAAGAGCACTAAGAACTAAGAGCAGCTACCAAGCCACTTCCTAGCACAGCCAGAGCCTAATAATCATGTGCTTCATTGTGTCCAAGATTTATAGTTTAATAAAAAAAATAAAAAAACAGGTTAACATTTCCAACTAAAATCTATTTCTACAAGATTTTCACTTTGGTCAATGGCTTCCCTCACACAATATCATCTGATAATCCACTGAGAGCTATCTCCAACTAAAAATATTTTTTTATGTCCATCCAGGTGTCTCATCCACTAGTCAGTATATTTTTCTCAAACATGGTCAAAAGCTTCAACTTTCATGCTAAAACCCTGGCCATCACCAGTGTGCTTGTCAACTTGCAAATGACTGACCAGCCAAGCTACTGAAACCCGGCCTAATATTTAATGTCTTCACAACCTCCACTGTGAATTTCTCATTATCGGGACAGTCATACTGCTAGGATGGTGAGTCAAATACCAAATACAAAGCTCTTGCAAAAATTCTTCTTTCGCCTGTTCCCTTTCAGGGGTCGCCACAGCCAATCATCTGCCTCCATCTAACCCCATCCTCTTCTCTCACACTTCATGTCCTCTGTCACTGCATCCATAAATCTCCTCTTTGGTCTTTCTCTAGACCTCCTGTCTGGCAGTTCCAAGCTCAGCAACCTCCTTCTACCAATAAATTCACCATCTCTCCTCTAAACAATCTGGCCTCTTAGACTTCATCTCCAAAACATCTAACATGGGTCATCCCTCTGATGGACTTATTTTCATTCTTTGCAATTTATTACAAAAAAAGGTGCTAAACAGATGGTGCAGGAGTTGCAGCATTTGGATACGTGTACGGTTCAGGACGAAATGTACAAACTGAGATTAAAGCTGCAAGGGAACAGGGACAGCTGTTATACCGTGGTTATCTCCGGGCATGTTAAGCACTACTTAAAAGAATTCCCACAGGACTGTGGAGAGACACTGCGACAGTCTCACGTAATGGGTAGCAAAGAAATGTAATCTAAAATGCAAACATTTGCAACTGCTTTTGCTTTGATTCCAGATTTGTAAGCAAAGAATAAAGCTCTAGGAATCACATGTTTAGAGTAGTAAACCTAAGGAGAAATGCTATGCCAGAACACCCAGCTGATCAAACGCGTCAAATACCACTACACTTGGACTTGTCAAAGCAAAGTAAGGAGAGGAAGAGCCTGTTATGGGAATATCGCTGATGACTTGCCAGAGGTGTGAAGAAGTAAGAGGCATTAAAGGACAGCTGAGAGTCCAGCAAGATAAACAATACTGAGGCAATGTTTAAGAAGGTCAGCATGTACAACACTATATCACATGATAAAAAATTATTTATCGATCCAAGACTGAGTAAAGAATTACAGGACACATGTCTGGGATATTAAATCGGGAAGGGAATCTCTCTTCGTACTGTCTGATCACGTATGGGCAAGCAAACTAATTAGATCAAAGCTGCAACCTTCTCACAGGCTTCTGGATAAGTGAAATACGAGAGCGCAATAAAGAGACAGAAATAAAAAACTAAGCAATGACTGGGCATAACCTTTACGTTAAGCTAATCTGAAATAAAGACTTAATTCTGAGAATGTCAAGACTTTGACTATATTAGAGTTGTTAAAATGGCTTAATATAGTATATACACAAGCCAAGAAAAAGCATTGGCAATTCAGGTTGAAATCATAGACAGAATTATTGTGATTACTGTGAAATTCGAAAAAAAATTAAAATATGTGAAAAAATAAAATAAGAGGATCTGAAACTCTAAGGCCATATTAGAAGCTAAAATACCAGCTGAAGCTAAAAAAATCCATACTCAAATATTAGAGAACATGTTTTATAATAAGACCAAACAAGAATCACCTGCACTTTTACTTTTAAATCTTCTAATTATTTAATCGACTTACAGGACAGTCAGTCATGGCAATTAAAGCAATCATCCTGATTAATCTAAACATGAGGTGTTCCGATTAAAAAAACTGATGATGCTACGATGAAATAATTGGTACACAAAAAGGATGCTATGTACTGAGCCTCAGAATTTGAATGTTTTTTTTTTTAGTAATTACTGAAACCTGTAATATGGTACACAGTAAATAAAATAAAAATAAAAAACAGGCATTAATATAAAATCCAACAATGATCACTCATTCTGGTGTCAGAATTCCAGTATTTTGTGCTGATAAGAACTGAACCAAACACTGCGAGTAACTGAAAACTGTTTTGACTTGTACCGGATCAAACATGTCGGACTGGCTGAGTTCAGTCTTGAAGTCTGCAGAGCCAGCCAGCACCAAACCAGCTACGTTGACTTTGTCGTTGGACACGAAGAGCTGGACCGCTGTCTCTGCCACTTTACGCACGTAGTTATGTCTCTTCTCCATTCTCAATCGTGCAAAACGGAGCGCAGACTGTCCTCCACGACCTGAGAGAGACACAGAGAGAGAGAAATCAGCTTTCTCCTCCAACAGCACAAGGTTTTACTGATTAAGTATTCAAGTTCCAACACAGTAGATGAAAGTGACACTGTAGTAAGAGGACACCGCTATCGAGATAATTACCATTTAGAGCTACTCGATAGGGACGTGTGTGTGTGTGTGTGTGTGTGTGTTTATTAGTACACGAGTGTGTTGCGTACCGTGTTTTTTGGGTAGGTCCACTGTGAATTTGTGCAGCACTTCTCTGGTGTTGCCCTGTAAGGTCCCGAATAGCGCGCCGCTACCATCGATGACGATGAAGCCAAACTTGCTGTCATCGGACAACAACGCCGTGAGCGCCTAGAAAAGGAAGAAAAATAATACTGAAATGACAGGAAACAAAGTGTCAAACTCAAACATTGTGTGTATAGTGCCAAAACACTACAAAACACAACGGTCAGGGATAAGGGCATTGGAATAACCCCGCACACAGATGGTGTACTACGATACCTACTATGATAAGCCTAACAGTCTCACATATGCTGGTATAATGGAGCTGAGAAAAAAAAATATGGTCGTTTTCACATTAGGGTCGCTGGATTGTTTTTGGGGTACATTTTGATCCGTGAGAATACACTCGTTCCAGGCTTGATAACCGTCCCCAAACCTGTTTGAAAAGGTGGCGAGAACGATACAGGCCCAGATCAAATCAGATATGGAAGTCAGGCATGGAAGCAGAAAGCTGTTTAGACGCGATGTCATCAGTGCCATCGGCCTCCTCCAAAATCTGCACACACCAATCTCATCTGACCTACACACCCATAGCTAATAAAAGTAGGAAGGGCTCATAAGGACGTTTGCTCGAATTTTTTCTTACCCCGAAATATCGATTCATCATGTATAGCACAAACATCAACCTCCTCATCTCTTCTCCCCTTTTGCACACTACCACTTGCTGTTTCGGAGAGTATAAATATGCAAATGCACCGGAGTAAGTAGAACAACAACAAAAAATAATGTGAACACTGTCCAGGGAGAAAGGGTGGAGGCGAAGCAATCGTTCTTGGGTATGGTACAAATTAATCATGCCTAATGTGAAAATGCCCTAAAAGACTTACTGCATGTTCACACTAGCAAGCCACCACATGACCATATCATTGCATATGTACAATTTATAATTGATACTTTCTCAGCTTTATAGCATAAAGCTTAAAAATTGATAGAGGAACAAATCCAAATGCCTGATTCTAACAATTCATTGGACTTAGATTGGAACCATGTGGCAAGTTGTCTGATGTTTCCCACCTCTAGATAGTTCCCATTTACTCTGGTTTAACAGGCAAATTTATTCAGAACGATTTTTTCTACAGCAGACAAATCATTCTGAGCAGGAAAAGAAAAAGAATGTAGAGATAATATATGCAAACATTATGACAATACGCAGCAACTTTTTAATAGGCGGAAAAAAGGAAAAAGTCAAACGTTATGAAAATACAAACTGTGATTCTTTTTCTTCCACAGAAAGATTGAATTTTAACCTTGTTTATTTTTCCTTCGGTGGGAAAATTTGCATTAAACTAAACCAAATTAAATGATCTACTCAGTTGGTTTCCAACACGGACGAGCTGTGTGAACTCGCCCCATAGCCGTTGGAGTAAAGAGAGTGAACACCAGTCCAACTGTTTATAAACAGATAAAGTAGATAACAGCAAGGGGAGCGGTGAGATAATAGTGTACCAGCCTTTGTGGGAGGAAACATTGCAGAGTTTAGCTTTTTCTTAAGATGGGTGGGGAAAAAAATGTATGGTTTAGATGTCAGTAGTATGTTTGAAATCATGGCCATACTGCCTAACACAGACATTATAAACCGCTTAACTCAGATTACCTTCCATTGTGAAGCACTGATAGGTTTCAATTTGCCTATACTGCTTTATATTATTATTCACTTAGATAATGACGTCTACTTTTATGGGCTAATACTTTGTGGTAACTTTATTGCCGAAATTATATTCCATCAAGAGCAACAATGTGTTACACGAACATGTAGCAGACAGGATTTCCGAAAGACAGTATTTCTACACCTACCATCATTTGCTTATCACATTAATGTGATTTACATTACTGCTCAAGTTTTCCCTGAATGAGCGCTATTCATTAAAAACAAAGCATGCACATGTTTTCAAAAGCATTTACAGTTTCACACAATTATCTCACTTACATACACAAAAGCTGTGCTATTAAGCAGAAACTCACACTTGTTTAGTACTTACCTCAGTGTGAAATTTATTGTCACAGAGATAAAGCGAGGTATTGATAGGTTTGAAAGGCTCAAAGTCAATGTTGACTTTCTTCTCTTTGCCTTCTTCAGTCACAATGGTGCCACAGTAGACTACCAGACCATTTGGGGGCACTGCAAAAAGTATTTATATTTTAGAAATCATGTATGCCAACATGAAAAGCACATAAACCCTGCAGACAGAAATGCACTAAACTGTGTACAAGATGGGTATTTCCTCCTGAATGTTACGACAAGAGTATATGAAAAACCATCAACCAAAAGGTCGGCTTAACTGGCTTCAGCATTTTTACTGGTCAATGAGCTAATCATTCAATGGAAGTCAAAAGTTATAATGAAATTTCTGAACAAAAAGGCTATATATTCGCTGGGAGATGAAGTCACACTGCACAGTTGAATTAAATATTGCAAACTTATTTCTCTCATGTCTGCGCAGAAGAGTTAATTAAAAGACACAGTAGTGAATGCAGTATCTAAAGCTATTTGTCTGTGTTAATTATCGCATGTCCTAAACAACCTCAAGCTAAATTTAAACACTGATGGCTAAATAAGAGCCACTAACTAAATGCATAATAAATTAATCAACCATCAAAACAGTCATTAATCACAGCCCTATTACATTTAATGTATACATTATACTAGGAATGGTAACATGACTTTCGATTAGGCAGAATAAAATAACAGTTATGAGAGTAATAACTCACTTGATTTCTCTATATAATCCCCTGCTACACTAATGTACTTATCCCAGTATTTCAAAAGTGCTTGGATACAATCAAGGTAGAAAGTTCTCTCAGTACATCGGAGCCATGATCAGACTGCCTGCCTCGCATTCCAAAACGTTCCTTCAACTCACTGCAGATTAGCAGTCTTCTGTGCCGATCGAAGGCAGAGAGTTCCTTCTGTACCCAGTATGCACTCTAACACCTTTTCACCATTCGAATGTTTTACTTCGGCTAGGAGTCTCATCACTGTACTGTGCCTGAAGTCTTCTGTAAATGTCCGCCTTATTCTTTTGCTCCTAAGACGACAAGTACCGGTTTGACTTGAATGCCCCTGCAATTACTTCTTTAACTGCGTTTTTATATACCACTGCTCCGAACACCTCAACCTGTCCAGCTCCTTCGGCATTTAGACAGGAAAGTAAAGCTGTTCATAAAATAAACACGCACACACCTTTGTTGTAGAGTTTAAGTCTCTGCTGTACAGAGGTGATGGCTCCCAGCACAGAAAGTCTGTTGACTCTGCTCTTGATGTTGGACGCTGTACCAAACTCGTCAGCCAGCATCTTGGCCACTCTGGAAATCTGATCTTTAGGAGGGATGATCAACGAAATCATACTGGTCCCATTACTGGAGAGAAAAAAAAGAGACTCGGTCAGCATGCTTAACACAAACACCCTAAGACAGCAAAGCCTTATAATCCATGAAAGTGTTCTGCTCTCAGGTGTTATTTTACTATTTTGTCCTTCTCACATCTCTGCACTTCATGTAATTCTTTCTACCATGTGTAAAAAAATTTTGATGTAAAAAATCGTACCTAAAACCATCTTTACTGTAAGTAAAAAAAATGTTTTTTTTTTTATAATTTGGCTCTACTGCTTTGATGGCACAGTGCTACTTATAAAGTATGCTGCATTGTGAAAGTATATGTATGTATCAACCATTTTTCCATTCAAGAGTAAAGAAATTGTATAACTTTTTCAGACCTGGTTTAAACTAATGGCTGAGAATGAAAGTGAACATTGATTTCTTGTCTCCAGAGAACATGCAAAACAACCTTGAAATGTTTGATGCAGGTTAGAGACAGTGTAGCCATAACAAGAAACAGACCACCTCTTTACAAGAAACCTAAACACAAACATTACCACTAACCGCAGTGATTCGGTTGAAAGTTTTTTTTAGCAAGAAACGGACGGTTTACAATGTAGCATCTCACAGTTGAGGCACGTTACGATGCTTAGCGATCAGGTGGCAAATACACACAAGCAACACCAAACACAACACATGTTTGAGTTGAGTCTGATAGCGCAGCTATTTCAGGGAAGTGAGATGACTCCAAGCTCTGTACAATAGCACTAAACTGTGAAACAGCTAACAAAAACCTCTTATGAAAAGAAAAAACAATAGCCCACACTATTTATGATGTGTGTAAACTCACATCCCCACTTGCTCCTTATTTGCTTTTAGAGTTTTAATAAGCCGAGTAAAACAAAGATATTTTACACTGCATGTGTGCTGGCTAATCTCAAATGACAAGGCATCTCCTTTTTCAATATTGGGAAGGTTTATTATGAAAAGTGTTACGTTTTCTATTTATAATTAACATTTTATTTTTCTAAAAACTGCATCACAAAAGGCAAAAACAATTGGAACAATCAGAAATTCTCAAAAGGACTGGAGTTTAAGTAAATGAAAAATCCAACTCAAGCATGAACAAAAAAAAAGTTGTTTTTTTTCACAAAATGTGAATCTCTCAAACAATGTATAACTAAACACAATCTCTATTGGCTGAATTATTGCGCTATAATGCTTGTATATTTAATACATTCTTTGAGTCCTGCGAGATATAATGTTCCAAGACTCCACAACACTTCTCAACTGCAAAAAATAAAAAGATGCTCGTGCAAAGGAGACCACCCCCAAACAATATATATTGTAAAATATCAGTTATATATTTTTCTCCACCTCAAAGTATTACATTTGGGGTCAGGGGTAGCTCAGTGGTTAAGGCATTGGACTACGGTTCGGAAGATCCCAGGTTCAAACCCCACAACCACCAAGTTGCCACTGTTGGGCCCTTGAGCAAGGCCCTTAACCCTCAACTGCTCAGATGTATAATGAGATAAAATTGTAAGTTGCACTGGATAAGAGTGTCTGCCAAATGCCTAAATGTAAATGTAAATGAAAAGCATCATCACATAAAACAAGCCAATAAAACCAAATATTCTACGTTGATTTTTTATATCTGAAAACAAAACAACAGACATGAATGGCCAAGGAAGCATTCTCTAAATGGCACATAATATTTACCTAGTTTAAAGAAGAAAGAAGAAAAAAGTCCATAGAAATTATTTGCATAATGCACTACATGAAAGATGTTATGATGGACGCTTAACAATATAAGCAAACATACTGCACGAAAAGTGATGCGATAAACCTACACACTACACAAAAGAACCACCAAGTGATTGTACATGATGATTTTGAAAATCCGCCTGTGGATCAAAGATCATATTCTTCTCACACACCGTCGATAATTCATCTTAATGATGCATGGCTGGCTCGTTAACCTCAGAAGGAGCACGGATCAGATCGGCAAGTATGTGGTCGGTTAGGAACACATGTGAATCCTTTCCTGTCCAATACTTTTCTCTGTATGATAGACCAGGTGCTTTTTCGGGAAGGACTTCAAAAACACACTAACCAAATGTTTCATATAGTCAAATGACAAACCCACCCAACACACACTGTCCTTGCATGAAGGTCTAAAGTGTGTGTGTCCTTAGCTCATAACTACCTGGCAAAAGGAAGCAGAGTAAAGAGCAGTGAAGCGTGCTGCTTTCCCACATGGCTTATTTAAACACAGACTGCCCGGTGCCACTATTGTCCCACCACCACACATGTACACACTTCACCCAAACACACACACACAAAGCAGGCACCGGACAAATAAGAGTGACATTAAGAGTCACGTGAACAAATGAGAGCTCGCGCTTTACATTGAGTCAGTTTTTGGGCGCGTGGGCCGGTTTTAGGGGAATGTTGAGCGCGTGTACCGGCTACAACCAGTTTGTAAGCTTTGTCTACTTAAGAGGAATTCAAAACAAAGCGCAAACTCGTGACCGAAGACACCAAGTCTGGACTGCAAGTTAGCTAAACCAAGCCACACACACACTTGCACTGTGCTGAAATTCTCATTAAATTAAATTAGACTAAATTCAGTTCTATAAATTCTTTTTGACGTGTAGTACAACTTTCAATCAGGCGCACAACCGGGTAGTCCACCGAGTTACCCCTAGCAACAACCAACATCCCACATCTACCCCGTGAGCAAAATACATTTCCGACACGCTCCTCATTTGCCGGTTCCTGGAACGTTACCGCTAAACGCTACTCCCCTCCCAAGGCCCGGCTAATCTGCTAACACTTAGCAAGCTAGTTAGCAAAACCCGGCTAAACATCCAGCAGTATCAGCTAGCACCGAGAAAAGTCTTACGAATCAATGGAAACACCCAGGTTGACACAGGAATGTCTGGACATACCCTCTAGCAGCCTCCAAACTCTTTATGAGCTTCTTAATTTTCCAGATTTCCACGTTTCTGTCGGCTGCGCTCGGGTCGTCCGCCATCTTTCCTGCTCTCTAATCACTTCAGCACCTGGGGGAAGGAAAAAAGCAAGAAAGAAGGGGTAGAAAAGACTGTGTTAAACCTCTAATTTAATATTATTACAGACACACTCTTGTGTATTTAAATCACAATTTCCTGCCCAGTTTAAAATGCTTTAGGGAAACATATGCTGCTGTGCTTTAGGCGCTCTGCGTTACCGCTAGTTCTCCGACTCTCACCTGACGCAGCCTGTAGCACCAGGCTACAACAAAAAAATAATCTTTTTTTCTCTCTTTGTTTAAGCTCCATGTCCAGAAATCACAAATAAATCCCTGAACACGTTTTTAAGCCTTGTTCCGTGTAAAAGTGCGCGGTAAACCTAGGCCTCCGTTTCTTCCCACCCAAAATCTGGTTGCCCTTAGAAACGCGGAACCATTCAGTATTTATTTTAAACGCTAAATTCTTCACATCTCTTTAACCAAACCCCTGTACCTGAAACAGTGTCCGCCGCCTCCTCGCGCTCTCTATCTTTGGCTTTTCTCCGGTCTATCGGGTGTTGTTGGTCGGCTGTGTGACGTCGGCTTTTCCCCGCCGGTTCCGTCTCTCTCCTCACCGACGGCGCGTGGTGCAAAAGGCGACTCACATGTGGGAGGAGGGGTTTACACTCGACTCGCTTCCACTTCCTGGTTACGCGCGTAGAAACCATGGGTGAACTTCAAACGTTTCTGTTACCCCTACATAGGCGTCCTACTTAGATAATAGGTTTTATGCTTTATCCAGGGCACTACGTGTTTTATTGAGAATTTATTTGTAGCGACCCCTTTACTGGACTTTGTGAGTTAGCAAAATAGGATTGGTTTGAAAGCGTGTTTGTTAAAGAGATAGCGGAAGTACAATAACTGGGAAATGTAGTCGACTTATTTTGAATGTGCCGACGGGTCCAAAAATGTATACACATTTCAACATGAAAAATAAATCTGCCTCTCTTTTGACGGTAACATGATTAATGACATCTTTAGAAGTAACATAATACTACACATTGCTGACATAAGTCAATTCGAGTTTTTAAAAAAGGATATCTGTGTGTTCATTTTTATAGGCCCCTTTGTAAATTATTAGTATTACCTCCAGGGTTGAGGGTTTGAATCTCACCTTGGGTCTGTGTGCATGGTTTTTCATGTTCACCCTGTGCTTGGTGGGTTTCCTCTGGGTACTCCCCCCACATTTCCTCCCACAGTCCAAAGAAATGCAAATTAGACTAATTGGCGTTCCCAAATTTCCAATAGTGTGTGAATGCGTGTGTGAGGGTTTGTGTGTGTGTGTGTGTGTGTGTGGGCCGTGCGATGAGTGTCCAAAGTGTACCCCGCCTTGTGCCCTAAGTCTCCTAAGATAGGCTCCAGGCCCCCTCGAGCCTACAGTATATACAGGATTAAGCTGTTTGGGTCATGAGTAATGAGTGGGTGAGAGGGACCCAAAACGTATACACACTTCAACATGAAAAATAGATGAATCAAATTTATATTACTACATTTATATAAACATCCATGAGCAGCTGTAAGTCATGTTTGAATTATGTAATCTCATTAAGTACTCAAAGTGATCATAACACTTTTGACACTTTTGATTTCAGTGAAATACTGTATGAACAACATTGTCATTGCTCTGCATGACACTTGAATTTCTTCCCGTGGTATAGGCAGTGTAGGTGATTTTCTACAGTACACCTCGTCCTTTAGTGTTCCCCACAGATAGAAATTGAGAGGTGTTCATTTATACAAATTTTTAAATCTACAATACCACTTCAAAAATTATCTTGTGTTGCTCAAAAGTAATGCGTGCCTTTGCCATTTTCTTTGGCTCTCTCTGATGGTCACATGATAGCATCAATGATGGCGTGACTACTGACATTTTTAGAGGAAACATAATACTGCACATTGCTGGCATAATTCAATTTGAGTTTTTAAAAAGGCCATAGATAACAACTGCTAAAGTGTGTAAACTTTTTGTTTCCCTTTGTATATTATTACTATTACCTCTGTAAGCTGTCCAGGGTGCCCTAAGTCTTCTGGCCTCTTCAGCGATGAAAAGATGAAAGAATAAATGTTTTAATTATTACTATTATTATTGTACTTTACATTGCAATCCAAAAATATACTCTTAAATTAATTATTATATTTGCTCTTATGATATCCTTCACTCTTCTTGAAAGGTTTTTCACTAGATTTAGGTGCATTCTTTTGAGAATTTTTTATTCATTCAGCCACAAGAGCATTGGAGCATTAGTGATATGTACTGTGTCTCATATAAGGAGGTCTGGGGTGCGGTTAGTACTAAAGTTTTTACCAAAGCTCATATGTAAGGTTGATGTAAAGGTCTGTGTAGGCCACACAAGTTTTTCAAGTTTTTTTGCACAGGAGTATTGTCAAGCTGGAACAGGTTTGGGCCTCCTACAGTAGTTCCGGTGAAGAAAAACTGTAATTCGACATCATGCAAAGACACCACTTACAGCTGTGGCCCCAGTTTGGGGAAGGCCTACATATGGAAGTGATGGACAAGTTTTTACAAACGTTTAACCAAAGGGTTAAAGTAAGAAAAGAATTTAAAAAAACAATTCCTAAATCTGTCCATTTCTGTTCTTAGTGGTTAAGTCATTTTTACAAGAATTACTTGTCATATTGTGTGAGATGATACCAAATAATTTTACATAACTTTCTCCATGACATATTATTTGACAGAGGATAAGGATCTTCTAATAATAGTTTTATGATTAAATACAATTTTTAAGCAGTGTTTATGATATCAATCAGCGTGATGTGGTCTTATACACAAAATAGGTTTGTTTAAATAGAAACATTCTTTAGTCCAGCCTTTAAGTATTAAGGATATTTTGTTAATTACACTGCAAAGAATGATATGTGTACAAATGAAATATTCTTGAATCCCAATCCCATTAAGCCCAACCTAAATATAATTTCTTAAAATACTTTTGCAACAAACCAAATAGTATTAGATTATTAGGCTTAGTTCTAGTCAAATGTTACTAAACTTCCAAGGAAAAATGTTGTTTTGCTTCTTTTAAGAAAAAAAAATGTAAAAACTAGCAAAATTTCCTGCCTATAAAATGCTTATGCTTGCAATTTTCTTATATTTGGCTTGTTTTAATTTTATTTTAAGAATGTGTAGATAAATGTAACTCTATTCAAGATATATAATGTAGCATGTTTTTATTTACTTGCCTGCAATATAAATGCCATCTTAAAAAATACCAAGATGAAGAAAAACATTTGGGGCATTATTAAAAAGATGTAATGCCCTACTTCTTTGATTGTCGTTTTTTGCTTTTTTTTTACACTACTTCCTTAAGATAATCTACCACCCAATCTCACTTGAAATTATGATTTGTATCTTATCTAGTTTCTGCATAGCTGTCAGTCGTGCATATGTCGTGATAGGATCTGATTTGGTTACTGGTTGTTTATTCGTTATAACATTTTTTTTTTTATAGTTTTCATACCTGCAATACACCAAAAACAACTCCATTAACTAATCAGCATTAGCTGGATCAGGTGTGTTAAGTGTAGAGGAAAATTTCTCTAGTCCCCAGGTTCCTAATAAGCCAGAATTTCCCCTGAGTCTGCATTTTGTTGTTCTATTTGAATCTCCAGCACACTTGAGCAGTCTAATCAAGGAGAGTAAAATGCTTATTGTCAATCTCACACCTGGAGACAGCTCGATCCCTGAGGAATAGATTTCCTGATCCAGCAGCTAAGCTTCCTGTTCATTATGAGGTAGCTGAGAAGGGGAAAAAAAGTAGTTTGAGTATGTGTATAATAGTGTATTAGATTGGAGCCTGTAAGAGGCTTGTCAATTCAACTGCTGTAATGAAGTCTATATCCAGGTGCCAAAATTTGGTCACTGCAGCACCCATAATTTTCTGCCAGACACTAAAGTGTTTTTTTATATTGTAATTTTGGCAAGGTTTATTAGGCTACTGTCTATTTCTTTTATTCTCTCATGTGTCATGTCTTATTTTACAGTGGTTGAATGCTACATAAGATAATATATAATACTCAAGAGAGTATGATGATCAATAAGAGGGCTGAAAACTATGGCTGCAATTATCTGAGCAGCTAATCATGTGGCAGCTGTCCAATGTATAAAATCATGCAGATACAGGTCAAGACATTCAGTTAACCCGTACCTACATAATGGTTGGCTCAAACTTTTTTCCTTAAAAAGGCTACTTTAAATAATATGAAAATATCTATGGTGGCTTCATGTAGTGAAGAAAAAGAAATAAAAAAAGCTATTTGTTTTCATACAGATGCTCCACATTATTCTTTTATAGGGTTTGTTCCTGGACAAATTTGATCAATAAGTATTGAATGAATTACAGGTTAAACAAAAGGAGAGGGGGAGGGGGGGAGGGTGTGTGTGTGTGTGTGAAATATCCAAACAATAAAAAGCCTTTAAGAGCTAAGATATGTTAAGCAGTAGAGAAAGTAGCATGATAAGATTCTTTACTTTACAACAGACAAAGAAATACAATATATAAAGCAGAAATCAGAGTCAGGAAACAGGCCGAAGCTTTACTGGGTTACTTGGGCAAAAGACTGTAAGTAAGAACCAGAAACGTAGCTGGAATTAATAACATGAGAACAAGTTCCTTTAAAATAAACAGGTACATGACATTGAGTGACTTCTGATCTATTGTGAAGGGAGTTTGTATATACTTTGGCAGCGCATGGTAATTGAGTCCAGGCGTGTGCAGTCAAAATGGAGGTGACTGTGAGAGTGTTTGCGCTGTCTGTTTGCTGCTGTAGTCCTCTGAGGTCATGTTTTTAGGCTTCTCTGTGGTCTATGAGTTGTTGAAAACATTTTTTTTTACCAATTAATAAAATGAGATTTTGATTACACTACATGTTTTATGATGACCTGTGGTATTTTAACACGTAGTAGTGGATGTTTCTTAAAACAACAACGAAAAAAAAAGGCAAGACAAAGGACAAGAAAAAGGAAGGTAAGGGAAAGAACAAAGAGAAGACCATGAAACGAGAGAAGACAAAGAGAAGAAAAAAGCATTAAACCAAAAAATAAAGTCAAGACAAAAGGGAAGTTTATTTTTATTCTAATTTAAGGAATAAGACTCATCTGCATGAGGCAGCTTCTTTTTGGAACAGGAAATCAGAAATCCAGGAAATCATTCAGGAAATCCAGAAAATCACTCCTGCAGTCTGCAACACACCGTTAACCCTTAAACCTGCACTAGGATTACACCCAATACACTGAACCTCCATGTTCTCTCAGCGCTGGAACACCATAAGCCACCTAAACACAACATAGGGGCAATTTTCACATAAAAAATCAGAATGAGAAATATGAGAAATATCTCAATGACCTTTTCCAGTTTCTGGAGTTTGTGGTTAAAATTTACTGGTCAAGGGTGTATTTTTTTGGAACGTACATTAAACAGTCATAGCATTATGACCACTAAGAAGTAAAGTGTCCCTAAAGCCTGAAGCTGATGTGTTGCAAGCAGAAAAAAAATAGGCAAGTGTATGGATTTGAGCACTTTTGACAAGGGCCATTAAGTAATGGCAGGATGACTCGGTCAGGGTAATTTCCAAACTGCAGCTCTGCAAAAAGTGGTCCAAGGAAGAAAAAATGGTAAACCATTGACAGGGTCAGGGTTGGTGAAGGCTTGTTGATGCACAAGGCAGGCCAGCACAGTCCAATATAATTGAAGAGCTACTGTAGAAGAATAGAAGAACCGCTGATTCCATGCTGGTTCCAATGTGTCAGAATGCACAGTGCATCTCAGTTTGTTGCGTATGTGGCTGTATGGCTGCAGACCTGTCTGGGTGCCCATGCTCATACTGCTAAAAGCGCCAACAATGGACATGAAAGCATCAAATCAAGATCATGGAGCAATTGAAAAAGGTGGTCTGATAAACCACATTTTCTGTAACATTATGTGGATAGCCAGGTGTGTGTGTCATTTACAATGGAAAGAAGGCAAGCTGGCCGAGGCATTCTGATACTCTGTGCAGTATTTTGCTGGGAACCCTGGGGTGTTATTGGGATGTTACTTTAACACGTGCCACCTATCCCACATTATCTATCTATCTATCTATCTATCTATCTATCTATCTATCTATCTATCTATCTATCTATCTATTTATCTATCTATCTATCTATCCATTCACCCATCTATTTATGCATCCATCCATCCATCCATCCGTCTATCTATCCACCCATCGGTTGAATCACAAACCTATTGCTGTGTTGGTTCAGGCTTTTGTTTCCCAGTGCAGTATTATAATCATTGTTATCTACAGAACATTTTCCCATATCAGTAATATATGGTGGTATGTAACAAACAGTGATAAACTCATGAAATGTGAAATCATTTTACTTGTTAAGAATTTGGACTATACAGACTTTGGACACTAGATGGAAGCATTGTTCCTTGTGGGGGCATAAAATATTAAACTTATCTGTTTATACCTTTTCCTGATTTGCTGGAATATTTATAACCTTCTTTTTTTTTTGTTGCTTTTTAAAAAAATATATTTTATTTTTTGACTCCCTTTTGACTTTTGGAATCCCTTGCTGTTTTCAACTCTTTAGCATCGTTTTGTGTATCTAACCTTCTTTTAGTATTCTTTTAATTTACAGTCACATTGTTGTTTGAATGGTTTGTCTCCTTCTCTCCTCATGTCTCTCTCAGCAGTTGAGTAAAGTGCAGAGAGAGTGGTATGGTTTTGTGTCATTGCTGCCATGACCCAGGTTCACATGTTATACAGAGTCATCGCCCCTTATAATACCACTGTGGTTCAATTTGTGTATGAATCAATAACTAGTTTAAGTGTGATCCAGATGTCCTGTGGCTGAAATTCCAACCATGGGGTGGCAGTGCAGTAAAGGTAATGTTATTGTTCTAACTTAAAACTGTCTTACAGAACCTATTGATCATACCCCTGCTTTCCCATATAGGAAATGAGAGAAATGATAAGGGCCCTCTGATATCCTTAAACTGTCAACACTTAGACCGGACAATCTGCTTAGGGTTAAATTAATATGAAATCTCAAAAGGAAAAAAAGGAAAATGAGTGGAAAGATGAAAATGCCAAATTAAAAAAAGAAAACTGTTATGGGATCAGTCAAGCAAATTTACAAAACCTTCAGATTTGTTTGCAGCATGTACAAGCCAAGATAATGGCGATGCAGCTGCTGAGATGGGTGTGTGCACTGCAATGATACACACTACTCAAATCAGTGCTGTGCATGTGCGGATCATTCCAGTGTAAATCATATAAATGCAAATCACCTACAGGGGAAAAAGATACTGCCCACCTTTTTTAACCAGGAGATGCTTATATTTTGACAAGCCACAATTATCAGATAGCCCACATTTCCTTCACGTTCATACTCCATTTAGTTTAGTGTTTATTAATTTTAGTTTCTTCGACTTTTCAAAGCATTGCTGGTATATTTATCAATGACTGATCAGAATTATGTGAGTAAGTGTTAACTGTATTTTTGTAGCCACTGATAAGTCTTTTTAATATTAGCAGTATAGTGGCCTACTGGGTATGAATATCCATCGGATAATGTCAAAACAGCTCAGCTGTTGGGAAACAGAGCGCAAATAAACTGCATTTTTTTAACCATAAAAATGAATGATAATTATTCTCGTAAAAAAAAAAAAAAAAAAAGATTCATTATAACTTAGCTTTAGGCTCCTATAGCTATTTAGGTCTATTATTTATTTTATTGTTTGTCTTGTTGTATGGTTGGTTGGTTGATTATTGATTATGTTGGTGCCTGTGGAAATGTATTTTAAAACAAATATAGTTGCAGTCAGGAATTTTTAGCTGCTGTTTTTATTTAAGCAAATAAACACTTATGAGCAATTTAATGGATAATTACTGCTGTCAACTACGGAAAACAACTGTAATCCACTAAAGGTTTCATTTTGCAATTGTCATAGCTGGCCTAGTGTCAGTACCCACACCAGTAACTTTAGATTATTTAATTTCTGTTGATTTAATGTTGCATAGTCAGGAGATTTTCCTGATTTTTACATTCCAGTAAGACAGAAGGAGAAAGAGAGTCACAATTGAATTAGTTATCTTAGTTTCGATCTTTATTTTGTTACATTTTAACAATAGGTATGTAACAGCTGACATTTTTATAGGCATAGAAAAAACATAAACAGGTTTGTCAGCCCGAGTCACTAAGTCACGCCGTGAGAATGTGTTTCATCATACACAAAAGAGAAAGCTTGGATTCATAAGCCACTAAACACAGGCTTAAATCACAGCAGGAGCCCTGTCCTGAAAATGAGGTAAGGCTTTTTTTTTTATCGTGTAAATGATAGCATTATATCAGTATAACAGGTGGTTAAAGTATCCAAAGTATTTACTCAAATTTCTAGTTACAAATCATGTGTATCTTACAAATCCTGTTTTTTTAAAGCAGAAACGTAAGGGGAAAAAACATGGCAGGGTCTGCTGTTAAGAAGGATTTTCAATATCTATAAGTTATTGAACTTTGTCATGATTTTAATTTAAAAAGTACCTTTAGTGATATTTCACAAAATCCACTTTTAAACATCCTTAAAACTTTCTACAGATATTCTAACACAAAAATCACAGCTTTGTTCATATAACACTATAAAGACAATATAGATGCAAAAGGCATAACAAGCAGTCCCTGTTTAAAACATAATGCATGAATAAGTTTTTTTTTTTTATGTTTAATGAATGTGAGTCAAACATTACAGTATGTGTACTCCGGTTATTTTAAAACTTCTGTTGGCCTCACTGTCTTATCAACACTTTCCGATCAAGGTTATTATCACCTCAGTCACTGTGCAGGTGTGAATGTGTTACGTCAATTTCTTTGAAACTGAGAAGCAAGCAAAAACAGATGCCCCACTTGTGATTTGTGATTTTGTGGAGAGCAGCATGCAGTGATTTGTTTATTTATGGTCTGAGGATGTACC
This sequence comes from Clarias gariepinus, assembly GCF_024256425.1. Classification (NCBI taxonomy): domain Eukaryota; kingdom Metazoa; phylum Chordata; class Actinopteri; order Siluriformes; family Clariidae; genus Clarias; species Clarias gariepinus. The sequence goes on along the minus strand of NC_071101.1, from coordinate 16,239,504 downwards.
TGGTGCTGAAACAACCCACGAAACAGCATATACACAGCGTGTAAAAAGAAGATTTGAACCGACACTGGAAGGTGAAAGTTTCTTAAAGAAAATCATTACTGGTGACAAGACATGAACTCATCACTACGAGCCTGAGAGTAAACGGCAGTAACATCCTCAATCGCCGCTTGAGAATATTTTTTGAAAGTCGACCACCAGCTAGAAAATTGATGATTACATTTTTCTTTGATTCTCAAGGGATCGTATTGGAACATTATCAGGAAAAAGGAGAATGAAGAAGTGAATTCATGGCTTGCAGCTCAGTCTAAAACATTTTAAAGAGGATATACAAAAGCTTGACACATGGAGAAAGTATGAGGCGCCGTATAGGGCTTAAATCAAACTTCACTCATGCACACACATATGAAACATTCGCATACACATATACTGTATACTACCAACTACATATGAAATGCGCACGCACACACACATACATACTTTCCACACACACACATACATACTTTCCACACACACACATACATACTTTCCACACACACACATACATACTTTCCACACACACACACATACATACTTTCCACGCACATACATACATACTTTCCGCACACACATACATACTTTCCACACACACATACATACTTTCCGTGCACGTGCACAAAGCTGTGCTGTAGCGGTGTAGGGAACGAGTAAATGAGGATCTTCAGTTTAGCGAAAAAGGGAATGAATAATTTCCTATGTCATTACATATCACTGGAGTGTGAAAAAATTAACCTCGAAAAATAATTTATATTATATTTTTATTATAATTATTATCGAGGACGACATAATATAAATAGGACACTATAATTTACATTTTAATTTAATTAAGAAACCATTTGTATTATATAGGCTAGTAATCTGTAAAAATAAATAAATACATCTTTGTACATCATGTAACTTAATAGAATAATTTAGTTGTAAGTTATAAACATTTCAATACGTTATATATTTAATGGTATCAGTTTTTGTTTCAATAAATATTCTATATTTAATGTCCGTAGCGTGAAATTTCCACAGCAGCAGCGACAGGTATCCGAGGTGCTTGTGTTACCATGGTAACGCAAGGAGGAAGTATTGTTGCATGGTGTTCTGAATGGTGGAATTTTGTAGAGTGAAGTTCTCTTATCAGACATTTCCTGTGCAGGGAGTAGGGTGTAGTAATTTGTGTATGTATATGAACTTTATTCTCCCTGATTAGTAGCGTTTCTTAAATAGACCATTAATGGACAGTTTAGAAGACAACGAGTGATTTATTTATCACCACAAAAGTGGGTGATATGGAGGGCCGGAACAATGTTTGAATTTCCGATTCAGAGTCCTGTGGGATTCCGATGAGTTAGTTATTGTTCATATTAGCGAAGGCGATTGCTTCTGTTGTAAGATCCGACAGATTAGCCAAAGATTCCGTGCTTCAATTTTCTTTTTGCAAATCACCTGCGTTTTCTGTCGCTGCAATATTCAGACATTATGTGGACAGTTCTGAATACGCCATGTGATTGAGCAGTGATGATCATTATACTGTCCTACTCCGTCTTCTTAACTGTCCAAAAGCAGGCTGTTTACAAACCAGTACAGTGGAACCTCGTATTCCAAAACACTTGTAAATCAAAGCATATTTTCCCATAAGAAATAATAAAAATTAAAATAATTTGTTCCACAGTCCAAAAACTAAATACATAAAAATTATTAACACAAAATATAAAGTAAAAATAAAACAAATTAACCTGCACGTTACCTTAAAAAAAGTAAAAATAAATCTCAACAGATAAGTGTTTCCATTTATGCGCACAGTTGAGTGTTGTGTTATGTGTGCGCGTGTAATTTGACACCATGCCAGTTTTGTGTGAGTGAAGCACCCCCTCTCTGTTTCTCTCACACACACACATACACACAAACACAACCCCAAACACATTAGAGAAAGAGAGAGAGAGAGAGAGTGAACCAGCAGTGTCAAATTACGCGTGCGCACACACATAACACACACACTCAAACACTGACACACACTAACGACGAGAGAGAGAGTGTGTGCGATCCGGCACGGTGTCATATTACACGCATGCACACACATAACACACACTCTGCAGTGCACAAGAAAGAAAAACACACAGCACACACACACAAACACACACGGATGTTGATTATACCAATAAGAGACAAGCACTAAGACCCAGCAGGGGAGATGAATACCCGCAGCGCAAGAGAGAGAAAAACCGTTGGCTCAGTTGTGATCACGTGACGCTCGGCATCAAATCGAGAAGCGCATGCGTTATACATAATACTCGGTGCTTGTAAACCAAGACAATGCTCGTTTTCCAAGTCAAACTTGTCTTGCGGAACACTGGTAAACCGAGTTACTCGTAATCCGAGGTTTCACTGTACTACCATTCAGGGAGAATGAAGCGAAAAGTCCGTCTACACTGAAATGACTTCCTTTTAAACTGAAATGCCTTCCGGTTACACTGAGAATCTTATAGGTGAATGTGCGTGGAGAGTTTGTATGTGTGTGTGTGTGTGTGTGTGTGTGCGCGGAAAGTATGTATGTGTGTGCAGAGAGTATGTATGTGTGTGTGTGTGCGCATTTCATATGTAGTTGTTTGAGCAGTTAGTAGTATATATGTATGTGTGAGTGTTTCATATATACTCAGCAAAAAAAGAAACGTCTCCTGACTTTCAACTGTTTTTACTTTCAGTAAACTTAATGTGTAAATACAGTGGAACCTCGGATTACGAGTAACGTGGTTTACGAGTGTTTTGCAAGACGAGCAACAATTTTTAATAATTTTTTTCTTGAAAAACGAGCATTGTCTTAGTTAACGAGCACCGAGTATCATGTTTCACGCATGCGCTTCTTGTTTTAACAACGAGCGTTACATTATCACAAGTGAGCCAACGGTTTTTCTCTCTCTTGCAGCAGAATTGTATTTGTATGAACAAATCAACACCATAAGACATAAACTAAAAATGTTTCACAATGTGTCCCTAAATGAAGGGAGGCTCAAAATCAAAAGTACCAGTCAGTATCTGGTGTGGCCACCAGCTGCTTGAAGTACTGCAGTGCCTCTCCTCCTCATGGACTGCCTATTGCGGACAGTCTGAGCACTGATGGAGGGATTGTGTGTTCCTGGTGTGACTCGGGCAGTTGTTGTGGCCATCCTGTACCTGTCACGCAGGTGTGATATTCGGATGTACCGATCCTGTGCAGGTGTTGTTACACGAGGTCTTCCACTGCGAGCCTGGTCAGCTGTCCTTCCTGTCTCCCTGTAGCGCTGTCTTAGGCGTCTCACAGTGCGGACATGGCAATTTATTGCCCTAGCCACATCAGCAGTCCTCATGCCTCCCTGCAGCATGCCTAATGCACGTTCACGCAGATAAGCAGGGACCCTGGGCATCTTTCTTTGGGTGTTTTTCACAGTCGGTAGACAAGTCTCTTTAGTGTCCTGCGTTTTTAGAACTGTGACCTTAAATGCCTACTTTCTGTAAGCTGTTAAGGTCTTAACGACCATTCCACAGGTGCATGTTAATTAATTGATTATGGGTAAGTGAACATGCATGGAAAACATTGTTTAAACCCTTTACAATAAAGATCTGTAAAGTAATTTGGATTTTTACAATATTATTGTTAAAATACACAGTCCTGAAAAAGGGACGTTTCTTTTTTTGCTGAGTATATGTGTATGCAAGTGTTTCATATGTGTGTGCATGAGTGAAGTTTGATTTAAGCCCTATACAGCGCCTCATAACAAAGTGTATTAAAATGCAAGAAGATTTTGTTGAAAAATAATGTATTTTCATTTTTTAGTTAATTAACTAAAAACTATGAATGCAGATAACTTTTGACTCATAAATCTGAAATAAGCATGTATGCTTTAAATCTGAAAGTTAAGTCTGAAAGCTGGCTAGTTCATTAGGTACACCAGTTTAACTGCTCCTTAACATTAATTATCCTAACATGTAATGCATGCCAAGGCATGTAGACTTCGGCAAGACAATCTGCTCAAGTTTAAGCAAAGCACTGAACATGGTATGGATGTTGGTACCTGGTCTACTGGGATTTTCACAAACAACCATGTCTCGTTTTTACAGAGAATGGTTTGAAGAAAAGAAAATGTGCAGTAGGTAATTATTCTGGGCTAAAATGCCTTGCTGATGCCAGACGTCAGAGGAGAATAGTCAGACTGGTTTGAGCTGATAGAAAGGCAATAATATATCACTTAAAATCTTTACAACTGAGGTACGCTGAAGGGGATTTCTGAACACACAAGACATAAAACCTTGAAGCAGATGGGCTACAGCAGCACAACACACCACACCTGGTGCCACTCCTGTACCATTGCAATATTAAAGATGGAACTAGGACTTACTTTAGAATGGGTGTGTATCAGAAAACAATGTGCTTAAACATGCAGAGGAAATTCTAATAACCTGTGGTGGCTGGCAAATATCCAATCAACGTCATAGTTGCTGAATTCTGGCCAACTATAAAACAAAGAATTATATTCCTTATATTGTAAAGATCTCAACTTTAATGATGACTACATACTTTTTCCATACAAGGTCATCGGACATTACATGAAAAGATTTGCAGTAGTGATACTAATTGTCCTGAAACAACAAGACAAAAGTGCTTGAAACAATATTTTCCCCTCACTGTGTATGACAGGCTAATGAATGTGAAACCATATGAATTTGACCATACAAAGAGTTCTCTAGAACACCTAGGTGTAATATTGACATTACAGCTTACATAGAGGTTTGATCTAATCGTTCTCTCTCTCTCTCTCTCTCTCTTTGTTCTAACAGCACAGACCAGCAGCAAAACAATTCATTACATCTGAAACCTAATTGTGTTAAACCCCCACCTGCAGACAGGTAAATGACCTCAGATTTCAATGATATATATTTATTATATTAATTGTTCCCCGATGCTGCATACAGACATCATACACTCACTGGCCACTTTTTAAGAACACTGGCACACAGACTTGTTCACCACATTAATGCAAATAACCTATATAAATAAAAGAAAGGTTTTGTCTCTACATTGGTCAGAACTCGTTCTTTCGATGATATCTTTACGTTTCATACATTGTAAGATCTGAAACCAGTCTCATTATTTTTCTGTCTATATATCTGTCTGTCTGTCTGTCTGTCTGTCTGTCTATATGTCTGTCCGCATGTATGTATGTATGTATGTATGTATGTATGTATGTACTACAGTATATGTATGTATGTATGTATGTATGTATGTATGTATGTATGTATGTATGTATGTACTACAGTATATGTATGTATGTATGTATGTATGCATGTATGTATGTATGTATGTATGTATATATGTATGTACTGTATGTATATATGTATGTATGCCCATCCAGAAATGTTACAGCATCACACCAAACTGGCTGGTCAGAATTTAATGAAACTTTTGCAGTGCTTTGATATCTGTCTAAAGTTTAACCTGTGCCATAAGTGAAATCAAAATGTTGAGTAAAAGCAATGTTATAAAAAGCTATGTGGTGGATTTTAATATTTTACTTTTAAGCTACTTGCTCAATATAAATAAACACCAGCACCAATAGATATTAATTAGAAAAACTAAACTGAATTTTTAAAAATAGGATCAGTTAATATTTTCACCCCTGAAATAACAGCGCTAAGGTGATGTTTTAAAACATATACTGTAAGAACCTTAATCTTTATCCAATATACTTTTTTGATCGCTCATCTTTAATTCACTCTCCGATTACCAAACAGAGTAATCAAAAGAGAGTATTTGGCTGATGATAAAAGAAGCAAAACTTAGCATTTATTTTTTTGTATTAATGAGTTAGGCAGAGAGTTCCGACCTGGTCGTGGAACAATGGACCAGACATTTACCCTCGTCAGGATCATGGAGGATCCATGGGAGTTTGCCAAACCAATCCTCATGTGATTTGTGGAACTGGAAAATCATATGACTGTGTCTCTTGTGGGATTTTATAGCGGGTACTTAGGTATTATGGGGTGAAGGGCTTGTTGTTGTCATTAGATCTTTGTAAGCGCAGAGTGAGTTTGGTCCCTATCACCAATGCCAAGACTTGTTGAACTCCATCCGTCTGGCTTGTATCAATTTTTTTTTTATTCTTTTATTACCAGTTCAGTTATCAGCATAAACTATATGAACAGAATTTCCAAGAGGCAGAGGGGGTCCAGTTATGTGACCTCATGATTGCATCTCTATTATTTGCAGATAATGTAGTCCTAATGTGGCTTTACTGAGCAGTGACCTAAAGTGTGCTCTGGGGCAGTTGGTATATGAATGCTAAGCAGCAAAGATAAGGTTGGAGCCATGGTTGCCTTTAAGTCATTTCCTGTCTCAAGTGGAGGAGTCTGGGTATCTTAGGTCCTTAGTCATAAGGATAAATTTGAATGAGAGACTGACATATGGATTGGTGCAGCATCATTAGTAATGTGGACATCTGGTAGAAAGGGAATGGATAAATGTATGGAAGTGTTTAAAATAATTAGCAAAACTCGAGGGGTGCTGATATAGTAAAATAATCAACATATTGGTGGTATGATACTGTTCCCTTCAATCCATGTGCATATCACATGTTTTATTTCTCTTATATTGTCTCTGTATATATGTTACTGGGAGACCACTCTTCCATCTAGCTTGAAGAATTCTTGTATCAGAAAAGAATTCCAACTTTACCTTGCTGGACTCTGCAGAGCTTTTGCCTGAAAGTGCATTTTAGAACAAGTGAATTAAAAACTTGTCTTAAATCTAAATTGTCATAGAAGAACATTACAATAGATCTTGGTTGTTATAAAATTTTCTTCCCTTCACACCTTCAGTGAAGTTTGTCACCTGGAATATTTTGAAACTTGGATATTCATTTTTACATTGGAAGTAGTGCTCTGGAATTTCCCTCCGATTACTTATATTGTACTCATGTTTCAGGTGACAAACTTCACGGTCAGTGTGGAGAGCAAAAAAATTATGATGACCAAGACATATGGTATTGCACCTTATATAATTTAAACACCTCTTTTTGATTTAATACAGACTTGAAAAAACAAAACAAAAACAATCCATCTAAAACAAACCTATGATTTTTTTGTAGCTGGATCTTTTGTCAGGGCTGAGGTTGTGTACGATAAATCAATTCAATTTAATTCAATTCAATTTGTATAGCGCTTTTAACAATTGTCAATGTCGCAAAGAAGCTTTACACAATCAAAGGAATTATTTAAGTTTGCATGGAATGTCAGTGTGCATGAATCAAAATGGACAGATAGTCCCTGGTGAGCAAGCCGAGGGCGTCAGTGGAAAGGAAAAACTCCCTGAGATGGTAATGGGAAGAAACCTTGAGAGAAACCGAACTCAACAGGGAACCCATCCTCATTTGGGTGGAACAGAAAGCAGTAAATGATCTGCATTCATATTGTGTGTTAGGTCAATCAAACCTACTGACCAATCAGAATAAAGAATTCAAGAGCACTGTGGTTTTTTAACAATACAATCATTAAAACAATACAATCGTATTTGTGAACTGACCAAACAATATTTTTTTGTCTCAAATTATTAATATTACTCAATTCAGGTTTATTGATGTATTTGAAAATGCTTCTTTTAATTTATTTCAGTCAAATTTATAAAGTCTACCACTACAAATTCGTCCATGGTTTTAATGTAACTTTCTGTTTTTTTTTAAACAGTTACAGCAGTGGGCATTCACATTATCCCTCCGGGCACGTAAGAAGACGGTGCCAGTGGTCCTTAAGGAAAAAGTCAATGGAAATTGACAACTTATTTTAAACTGTTCCTACAGAATAAAGGTTAGACACATGTGAAATTATTCTGTATTAGTCTTATTGACATGGAGTTATTTATTTTTATCATAGTTATTTTTTATATCTTAGTTTTATTTTGTGTCCATGTATTAATTATGTTGCTGTGTTTCAGCTCTCCAAAGTGTACACTCCAAAACACACACTGAGGACAAAGACCAAAGATGAGAATCAAATAAGGGCAAAAAGCCCTGACTTACAACAAAAATACAGAAGACTGTATTATTATTATTATTATTATTATTGTTATTATTATTATTATTAGTAGTAGTAGGTGTAGGTGTGACAGAAAAGTTCAAGGTGGAGGTGGGTCTGCATCAAGGATCGGCTCTGAGCCCCTCCTTGTTTGCTTTGGTGGTGGACAGGATGACATATGAGGACAATTATGTTTGCATATAACATTGTGCTTTGTAGCAAGAGCAGGGAACAGGTGGAGGAAAATCTAGAGAGATTGAGGTATGCTCTGGAAAGCAGAGGAATGAAGGTTAGCTGTAGCAAGACAGAATACATGTGTGTAAATGAGAGGAACCTAAGTGGAACGGTAAGGCTACGGGGAGCAGAGGTAAAGAAGGTGCAGGACTTTAAGTACTTAGGGTCAATGATCCAGAGCAATGGAGAGTGGGGAAATGGGTGGAGAAAAGTGTCAGGTGTGTTATGTGACAAAAGAGTATCAGCGAGAGTGAAAAGAAAGGTGGTCAAGACAGTGGTGAGACCAGCGATGCGCTACGGCTTAGAGACAGTGGCACTGAAGAAAGGACAGAAGGCAGAGTTGGAGGTAGCAGAGATAAAGATGTTGAGGTTCTCTTTGGGAGTGACAAGGATGGATAGGATCAAGAATGAGTTCATCAGAGGGACAACCCACGTTAGATGTTTTGGAGATAAAGTCAGAGAGGCCAGATTGAGGTGGTTTGGACATGTTCAGAGGAGAGATGGTGAATATATCGGTTGAAGGATGCTGAGGTTGGAAATGCCAGGCAGGAGGTCTAGAGGAAGACCAAAGAGGAGATTTATGGATGCAGTGAGAGAGGACATGAAGTTAGTTGTTGTGAGAGAAGAGGAAGCAGAGAAAAGGGTTAGATGGAGGCCGATGATTCGCTGTGGCGACCCCAATGACATTATTTAATCAGTTCTATCATGTTCTAATATTTAACTAATATTTTACAGTACTGAAATACACCATGGAATGGTCATATGCCTTATGATCTTCTCTGTTGGTAAAGAAGGAGGGCACAACCAAAGCCTAATGTTTTTAATGATGTTATGTTTATAAACATTTAAACGAATTGTATCAATTAATCCAGTGCACATAATTCAGGTCACGAATAATGATAATAAATGTTTATATTTTACTGTCGTAATCGTAAGGTCATATCAGAAATGAGTTAACAAAGTTTTTCCACAATCAGAGTGTTTTGTATAAAGCTGTACTAGCTTTTGATAAGATTAGTCCTATGTTTGTTGTAGTGATAAGATAGATTAATAATTGTAAAAAATAAAGACAATGAACGAGTGCAACATTGTGCAGTTGCTTTCTTGAGCTTGAGGGTACATAAATATATGATTCCATGATTTTTCATGATAAACAAATGATGAAACTGTGTCAGACCATGCTTTCTACACTCACCCAAATCATACTGCAAGAACACAGTAAATCTGATAATTACAGTTGCAAGAAAAAGTATGTGAACCCTTTGGGATTACATGCTGCCAAAGGAGGGTCAACCAGTTATTAAGTCCAAAGGTTCACATACTTTTTCCACCCTGCACTGTAAATGTTTACATGTTATGTTCAATAAAAAATGAAAACATATAATGTTTTTGTAGTATTATTTTAAGCAGACTGTGTTTTTCTATTGTTGTGACTTAGATGTAGATCAGAGCACATTTTATGACCAATTCATGCAAAACTCCACGTAATCCCAAAGGGTTCACATACTTTTTCTTGCAACTGTAGTTGATAAATAAAATGAAAGATTTTAGAGCTGGAAACTCAGTCAGTCTTATTGTCAGGCCACCTTTCTCAGGGGTTGCTGATCACAGGTTCACAGGCTGATCACTGGGTCACCACTGTTGGGTGCTTTGCAGAACCCTTAAACCTACACCCAATACAACCTAACCACTGTATGCAGTGCCTGTCTCCAGTTTAGTTAGAAAATTGCTTTTTTCTGAGAGGAAGGGCATCCAGTGGAAAACCTGTGGCAGGTCTTGCAAATCCAATAATTCAATGTGATAATTCATACGGACATAAAAGAGATGAAGCCCAAGATTTAAAAAAATGGCAGGCCATGTTTGCCTTACATTACTTTTGCCACGGCTATAACTAAAATTAGAGCATGATTCCTAGTTGAATATATGGAATCATTGAATCCTGTGGATTCAGTGCAACACAGTTTAGTTTCTTTTTCTCTAACATAATTCATCTTATAAAATATTTATAATTTTTTTCTCTTTATATTGTAATACAAAAAAATTGCTTGCTAGAAATTTTATTTACATAAAGCCTATAAACTGAAAAGTTTTCCTATTTCACTCAACTGCCCTCAAGGTAAATTGCAATTACAATTAAAATGCTTAAAAGCCTTCTTCCTTACCCAAAGAAGATCCCCAACCCCTGTGGTAAAACTGTCTATGCCTCATAGGTGGCAAAAAAGAACATTATGGCATAGCTACATAATGAGCGTATGAGGTTTTCCTCATACATACTGTATGCAATTGCTCCATTTCATTTAGCTTTTAAATAAGCACCTTTAATATAATTCCACTAAACTCACTATAACTCCAAACATCTTTAGAACTTTATAGTTATTCTGAAATGACTATACTGTAGCTATACCTATTAACCATGAAATTAACATTAATTATCCATTATATACATATAAATCTTGGGATCATGAGCTCCCAAGGCTAACTCATGACTAGCCCGTCCAGTTCAATCCCCGAGAAAACCACGATGCAGCAAAATTGGCAACTGAATAGTCAATGCTGACCATGATAGAAGGGCACCAGAACGCGCAGTCCATCACACATGGGGCCCGGCAGGCGAAAAAGGTAAGCTCCTTGACTTGGCCTCCAAATTCCCCAGCTTCTAATCCAATTCAGCACCCATTGGATGTGCCGGACAAACAAATCCAAAGAGGCCCCACCCCATAATCCACAGCACCTAAGGATCTGCTGCTAGTGTCCTAGCGCCAGACAACACAGAGGTTTTGTGGAGTCATGGACTATGGGGTCATAGCTGCTCAGGTAGCCCAAAGGGGAACCAATACAATTTTTGGCATAATATTTACATTGTAATTTTATGGCTGATTGGTGATTATCTGTGTAAAATAATAGAGGCAATAGAGCATAGTTAAGGGCACCAAAAGATCTTCCACCAAAAGATAAAAGGCAATACCACAATCAAAATGCATGAGTTAGTTGTATTTTAATTCATATCTAAAACAAGCATGCATGCTTAATACTTTATGTCAGAGTACTTCATCTTCCAAGACTTCATCTTTCAAGTATGTAAATTGTTACTATGCAAATACTTTTGGAGATTACGTCATTCAATATTTTTTTCTGATGATCTAATAGGCCTTAAAATATAATTCATATACTTTAACGCTGTGTTCTATTTACCTAATCAACATACCAAGTTCTCATGCTTTAGTGGGTGAATAGACAAATTAAAATACCAAAGATGGGAGCAGGATCTATAGTAGAATGGGTGTGTATCCGATAATATTGTTTATAGAACATGCAAAGGAAATTATTAATAATCTGTGGCGGCTGGAAAATATCAAATGACTGTCACATCAGATGGATTCTGGCCAACAAACAAAACAACCTTGTTTTTTTTCCTGCCTAAAATTATACCCTGAAACACTGATTTTAAGAACCAATAGATAAAAATGTGTAAATATGAGTAATGTTGTGAACACAAACAATTTGAAGTTCAATTGTGAGAAAGAAAGAAACTAAACTGAGAAAGAAAACTCACAAAAGGAAAGCATTCAAGACAGATGGGAAATATAGAATATAGCGGTATAGATAGTGAGTGATTGCATTTCATAGCACTAGTGGAATGATGGGATAAATATGTAAGTGTATATAGAGAAATAAAGGTAGTCTTACTTTCACTGCTGTGTTTTGTTATTCTGTACATTCAAAAGGTCCCTTGCCTTTATATTTAATACTATTTAATGTTCATTTGCATTTGGACTGGTACATAATAACATAATAATTTGAATGAGTGCTCATACTCTACTGGTCATACCAGAAAATTAATAACTGAAATAGTTTTGAAACAATTCCAGTATATTGTATGCAGTAATCCTGTAAAAACTTTTAAATTATGAGGCCTATGTTGTTGGCAGTTCGAATTGGTGCTTTAATTGAAATACAGTGTATTTCAAAGGTATTTTTAATTAAGTGTAATGATACTTATCCCATTACGCCTCTTAAGACCAGTTTCATTGCTTATTTCCACTTCCTGTCTTATTGGAACAGCTTAACATTTACACATAATCTTGTATGTTTTTGCTGAGGAATGTTTCACATGTTTGCTTTTGGAATTTGAGTACATTAATTTAATGATTTAACTGCATGTCTTACAATTAAAATAAAATAAAATTATTAATTTTTTTGTAATTAAACAGGTTGTAAAACTTTTAGTAAAAATAAAAATAAAAACAAGCAGTATCTCTTTTCACCACGAGATGGCAGAATTGTCACACTGTAAAGTTTCGTTAACTTTTTTTTTTTTTTTTAATCCCATCTGTTTTGGTACCTGTACTGTATCAGGTGATGTACTGTAGTACCTGCTGTGCTGCCGAGGGCCTACCTGAACTTTAAATCATGTCTTATTCACTTTGACTGATACATGAAAGTGCAATTTTACAGGTATAGTGCAAGACAGCTCAGTTTCTTTTATCTTTTAACTTCCTTCTGCTAATAAAACAAAAACAATATTCATATCCCTACAATATTCTTTATTGTAATAAACCTTTAATAGGCTACTGGAAACTTTATTTACATAAAGCCTGTTAATTGAGCAGGTTTCTCATTACCCTCCACTGCTTTCAAAGTTAATTGTAATTGCAATTAAATCACTGATGAGTCTTTCTCTTCCACAGAGGAGAGATCCCCAAGCCCTGTCGTGAGACTACCTATACTTCATAGGTTGCCTAAGGAAAATGGCAGAACTGCTTATTATGGTCTAGCTGCATCCTGGGTGGCTGTTCCCTTGTTTCCTTTTATACAAATGAGGCAAGTTTAAGGAAAGAACTGAGCGAGCCTTTTATAAGACTGATTGCATGAAGATTGTGTTGTATTTCAACAATATGAAAAGGTATTAAATCTGACAAATGTTAGGGTTAAGGGCTGACATTGAGTGTGCACCTTTACTTACAACCTAAATTATATGAAATTGAACAAAATCCAAGCAGATTGTGCTGTCCTTGTCAAATATACCAATTCTTTATAAACTCTTTAACAATGTTTCAGCAAATGGTGTGACGTGGAGCCAGAAAACCATGAAGTGTTTTTATACTCTGACCTTCTTTTCTACTGTGGATCACTGGATCTGCATATTCAGTGTAGATCAGGTTTCCTCATGCAATCCATGCCAGTATATCTGGGCTTTGGACTGGCACTAGGGTGCACTGGTTTGTGCATTGCCTCACTGGCTCCTTCAGGGTGACCGGTTCGATCTCGTTATTTGAGTTACCGTCTATGTAAAGTTTTTTGCACGTTTCACTATGTCTGTTATATAAGTGTCCTGTGGGTTCGCTAGTTCCTTCTCACTTCCCCAGAAACTCGTAATCCCAAATTGCTCCATGTGAAAATACTTATGTATGATGCCCTAAAATGGACATGTGCATGCAGGTATCCAGTTATTAATAGTGTTCTTATCCACCAAGACCTTTACGAAAAGAAAGTGCTTAACACTGCATAAATAATAATAATAATAATAAAACTTTATGCGTAAAATCACAGCTTTACGCATGCAATCAACTGCGACTTCTTCACTCCTGTTCAAGCCTATGATTTTTCTTATTTCTTTCTACATGCACTGCTGCAGTCCGGGACGGAGATAGAGCGTTGCAGGGGGAGGAGCCAAAGAGCGGAAGTGTTAGCAGGTGGGCGGAGACGGTTACCGTTCACAGTCGCGCGTCTCCGTTCCTTCCCCAGTCGGGCTCAGTGTAGCTGCGCACTTGGCTCCGTTACGCACGCTTCCGCCTCTACTTCCACCTGCGCTCCTTTGGATATTCGTCTGTTGATTTTTTCTTGCACATTATAATTTACCAAAAACTTGGTACAATAACCTCACCGGATAGCCGAGCGCGGGCCATCCAAGGTAAGTAAATCCGAATAGAAATTTATATATGTGGGAAAATGTTAAAAAGGATTATTATGTTTGTTATAATTATTAATTATTATTATTAAGCGCTTCTGGTTGTTCTGGATAGAAAACACTTTTTTTTTTGCTTAAACACTGATCACTGCGTTTATGCGCTCTGTATTATTATTATTACTATTATTATATAATCATAGCAGATGTGTATGCTTTATAACCCGTACACACAGAAGTTGATACGAAATTGTTTTTTATACTTAGAAAGAATTTCGTTATTACAGTAGCCTAATTAACCTTTAATCCAGGATTAAACCAGTGTTGCACGTGTTAATTGCAGGTTGTAGCGTGATTATTCGAAGCTGCGCGCGTTAATTGCACTTTCCTAAAAATGATCCCCCAATTAAGCAAACTATTGATTTGATGCGTGCATTAGGCTTTTATCGCGATTAGACAGACAAGCGAGCCCAGGAGCAGACGTCCTCTTCATTGGTATGTGTGTCCACTCTGCCCTTGTTCTGTGAGATGTCCGTGTCCTGTGTTCGCACCTGCAGGCGATGCTGTGCGTGCTGCTCTTACCCATCGCCGCTTTCCTGCTGCGCGCGGACGCGGCGGTCGGCATCATTATCAACAACAACAACAACAACAATGACGGGAACACGGCGGACACGGACAAGTGGATCAGCGACAAGGACAAGTACTGGAGCAAATTCCGTGACGTGAGTGTCAGTGGTTCAACTACTCTAAAGTGCGCTGTAAAGCTTTTTAGCGAGGACCGCGCGCGTGCGAGTGCGCACGCACACATACACAACACACGCACGCACGCACCTACGCGCGCGCCCAGACGCACTCGGGTCTGTCCGTACAGAGCCAGCGCGCGCACCTGCAGTGAGATCAGACTGATCTATGGAGGCAAGAAGCTCTAGAGACAAGAGAGTCGCACAGGACAGAAGACACTAACGCAGTGGTTTCTAGCATTACTGTACCTGGTCTCCATAAGGGTGTTGTGTTAATTTTTTTTTAATGCAATAACGTCCCATATGGAGTGTGTTCTCCCACCCCGCACCCAGTGTTCCCATGATAAAGCGATTACTAAACACAGCATCCATGCATGTAAAAATGCCTGTGGTTACTTTGGCAGTATGTCTAAATGTCCCAGATTAGATTGGATGTGGGTTTGCACCACTCCCACTTTTCTCTCTTTTTTTCTTTCTTTTTTTTGTTGATACAGCCTCCATATCACAGCTTGTTGCAATGCTCCTTATCTGAGCCGACTTTCTGACCAGATTAGGTAAAATTTCCTGCCATGTCCCTTAAAGCAACCATCATGTGTTAAGTCTGTGTACATGAGGTCTGTGTACATGGGTGGAGTTTGCATGTTCTCCCTGTGCTTGCTGGGTTTCCTCCAGGTACTTCGGTTTCCTCCCAGAGTTTAAAGACATGCATATTAGGCTAATTGGCGTTCCCAATTACTCGTAGTGTGTAAATGCATGTTGTGAATGTTGACTGGACGTCCTACCACGGTCGTAAAACGGTAATAAATACAATGGTCACCATTGGCCACCACAGCCCTTAGATTGACTATAGAAGTTGCTAGATGAATGGATGGATGGAACCCACATCAACTGAATCAGTTCAGTGTTACATGATAAATGTATCAGCTTGTTCTTTACGCTCAGAAATTTTAGCATATGTATGGTGTAATAGGTCTAAAATACATTTTGTGAAGCATATGTTACTTTCTGCTATGATCAACAATTAGTTCAGTCTGATAATAAAACAATTTGCCTAGCATCCCATGTGCACTATATTTGTCATTTAAGTGATACTGGTTGTTTATTGCACCTATAATTAGACATTAATGAATAGTATAGATACAGGGTATCCATCATTTATGGCCTGAAATGGAAAATGTGTGTAGTGCTATTAATATTGAACATTGTCACATAGCAGCTTCACAGAAATAAACATTTCAAGTATAATAATTATTATAAATAAAAAGATTTATAAATTCATCAATTCATCCCTAGTGAGCAAGATGGAGGAAATTTTGGCAAAGGAAAAACTCCCTGAGATGACAAAGCTTGAGACAAACCAGTCTCAAAATGCAACCCATCCTCACTTGGGTTATATCAGATTGTGCAACAGTTAGAAAGCCCCATTATAACCGTGTATAATAAGCTCAAAAGTGGACAGGAACTGTAGTTTAGATGATATAAAGTCCATGTTGATGGAGATTTGGGTACAAAAATATTTATGGCAATTTTAGCCCAAAAACTATTTGAGAATTTGCAGTCACAGGCCATCACAGAAAAACAGTTTATATCAAAGCTGAACAAAGTCATCCTAATGAATATTAAGTGGAACCATACTTGCTTTTCACATGTAGCTATTGGCCGACCATCTGAGGCCATGTTTAGCAGCAGTAGCAGCTCCAGACACAGAAAAAGTCATCAATGCACATAATGTTTTCATTTTGCGACTAGTTTTAAAGTTGCCAGTAACGACTGTTCTCCTCAAAAGAACTACACTAATCTTTGATCCTGTAATAGACTCTCTAGTCTGCCTCGGCCTGCCTGGCCCAGGTGTACAGAAGCGTGCTTGATAGTATTCAATAATGAGAACACTCTCGAACATAGAGTTCATCAGACCATTCAACTGTCATATTCTCACAAACTTTCTCACTCTAAACTCTGTCTCCTCTACATTAGATGTCATTGACTAGTGAAAATTCTCAGGTACAGTTATCCCAGCCAGACTCGGTCAGTATTTAGGCATCATTATTAGATAATACAAACAAAGCACAACTAGCTAAATTTTTTGTACTCATGGGTCTAGTTTAAATCAGCATGGCTACATGAGTTTACCAGGTTATGTTATTATATTTTTTGGATCTAAATATTTTAAGTTTAGAAGCCAATGACTCCTAAAGATGTATATTTGCTTGGTGCCTTGTGTAAGTGGTCTCCAGGTGATGAAAACTTCAACACCAGTTGGGCACCAGAGCGCATCAGGCTGGTGGAAAAGGGCAGAATGTGCCAAGATCACTGGTAACTCAGAAGTGCCATGTGTAGCTTGACAAAGAAAGGGAGAAAGGGTGAGTGAGACAGAGAGTAGGGCAGAGAAGAGGGAGTAAGGGGGTGAGAGAGAGAACAGTTAGGTATTCTTATAATGTATAGTCACATAATGCATATTCTGTAAGCAGGGACTCCAGCAGGACTATCTAAGATAACGTTTCCGTGGGCCGTGATAAGACAATATCATGGCCACAGTTTTAGTTTTCATTATACAAAGTACCAACAAATAGCATGCGCCTTTCGATTGAAGTAGGTGTAGTGTTTCAGTGCTTTAGAGGTCAATAGTACAGTATGTGCCAAACTATACAGTACTGAAACTAGCATTTGCGAATGTTGATGTTGCCAGTAGTGAAAGGATGTTTTGTTGTGTAGTTGTTGTTGGATATAGGTCTCTCGACAGTTTGAAAAAGGTGTCAGAACAATTCGAAGAGAGATTTAATAAAACGGCATCAAGTAACACAGTTATGCTGTCTGGTGTTACAAAATTTCACTGTTCTGGTAGTGTAATGTGTCAACATTACACGAGCAAATTGTCTACTGTTGCAGGAGTCTACAGCAGTTCTGGGATATGTTTAAGAATCTGCATAACCGATATGAAAACTGTCTACAGGGAGGTGGTGCACACACACTTCAAACACTTACATTATGCATCCTGTTGTAAATCAACTGCTAATAGTGCGTATGTTAGTTTCTTTCAGGAGAAATAAACCCATAGATGAGTTTATTTCTCCTGAAAGAAACTAACATACGCAGATGACAACAAGGTAATATTGTTTGTCTTTTCATTTCAGTACTGTATATTTGGCGTGTGCTGTATTTTAAAATCAATGTAAATTTTCATTGGAAGCCAATGTGTTGTGGGCCAGACAGGGGGTGATGTCATATCTTCAGGTTCTAGTAAGGTCAGTACCTCCGAGATAAAAGAAGGGTACCACCATAATATTATCTACATGTGTTTCAAGTTTAAAATCAAACTGGAATCAACAATAACACCAATGTACTTTACTGCTGCACATGATGTAACAGAAAGACCAATATGAGTTACTGTGTGATCAGAAAGCTTACTTCTAGCTGCATGAGGTACAGAACATTAAAGTAGACTGCTGTTTAGAACATGACATCATCGACATGTCTGTCTCCTCTGAGCTGCACCGCTATAGGCCACATATGAGTAATATAAGGCATAAACCTGGGATTTTTTTTTTCTGCATCCAGCATTATTATGCATCATAGCTGCCGTTATTGAATATTGAAAAAATAATCAACACTGTATGACCAATCAGATCTAAGGATTCTGCAGCACAGTGGCATAACTTTTTACCTTTCTTTAATGGTAATTGTTTCACTTATAATTAGGCTGTTATAAAAGAAGGCATTAGTGTTCTCATCTATAACTAAATTATGCGCTCGAATGTAAACCACTGATGCATACGACATACATTTGAGCAATAACATTAAGTAGTATTATTTTGTAGTACTTTATGTGTGATGTTATTAATTAGTAGAGATGGGAAAAAAATAGCTTTAGCTATGTTTCGCAATTCTGTTGCGTGGCAATTCATGTATCACTACACTCCAAAAATCAATTTTTTAAAATACATTTTTACTTAATATATGTTTGCATTTGAAGTGGTAAAATATTGCTGTCGCTCTGTTATTCTACAAGTAGTGCACCTTAGAGCAATTTCCTATTAGGGACTTATGATCGTTTTAGAGAGCACTTGACCCCAAAGTCTGGTTCATTTTGATCAGTGAGAACACAATCGTTATGTGCTTGGGAACCGAGGAGACGGAACTGATGATGTCACCCAAATGAGGATGGGTTCCCTGTTGAGACTGGTTCCTCTTAAGGTTTCTTCCTACTAGCATCTCAGGGAGTTTTTCCTTGCCACTGTCGCCCTCAGCTTGCTCATTAGGGATCATTTTACCATTTTGATTCCTATACATTCACATTCCATACAAACTTAAACAATCTTTTGATTGTGTAAAGCTGCTTTGTGACAATGACAATTGGTAGAAGCGCTATACAAATAAAATTGAATTGAATTGAATTGAATGTCAGGTCTAAACAGCGATCTACTTCCACTCTTAGGCACGATTGGCCTCCATATTGGATTCGATCCTTACCTGAGTACGCTGTATTGTTCGCACAATCACCTTTTTCAGTAACAGACAAGGATATGGTTTGAATTAGACATGGAACGAGTTGTTCCTGAGAACGGAAGGAGATCACTGTTAGATGCGACATAATCACTGGCATCTGTCTTTTCGGAAATCTCTGTGTGCACCAATCTCAACCTCTTACCTATACAGCCATAGCTAGTAGGAGAGCATGTGAGAGCGTTACACTTGACATTTTTTCGAAAATTTCAGTAATATTAGATAAAGGTTAACCTTCTCATTCTCTTGTGTTTAATGGCAGCTCACAAAACATGTGGGTGCATGTTGCCACCTGCTGTATTAGAGAGTGTAAATGTGCAAGTGTACCCGAGAGCGAAGAGCAAAAATAATGTAAACGCTGGCCAGCGCGAGAGTGGGGGCAGTAGTCCTTCCTCTGCACGGTACAACTCAATCATGCCTGGCTTCAGATTATGTATAGTGTGTGAAATTATTTGCTAATTTTGTTTAAAGTCTTTTTTGAATAATCAAATAGGTATCATGATAATATCGCATCAGGAGGTTCCTGGTGATTCCTGTTATAAACGTTAGCTAATAGTGTTGTTTGTTTTAGTTGTGATTCTTGCATTTTGAAGTGAAGAGAATGCATCAAACCAAACATGCGATTCTGTTTTCCTGGTATGAAAAATGTGTTCAGAGAGTGATGAGTGTAAGCTTTCAGTGTGTAAACAGCACATGGTGCGAAACCTGTGCTATAGCAGTGCTGTTGTGAAGATCACTGAGCTGCAACTAACTATATTTTTGAACAGCTTTTAGGCGTGAATTGGTCTGAGAGGAGAGCGCGGAGGCATTTTCAATAAGCTCTCGTGTCAGCACCTTCCACAGAATACATATCAAAAGACTGACTTTTTAATTAGCGTCGTTATTGAATGAGAGTTACCAGAAAGCGGGAACCGTTCGGAGAAAGATTAAAGATGTGCACAGTGAAAACATTTTTTTTTTTTTACTGAACTGGCAGGTAGTTAAAAGCCAACATTGATGTAGAGTTAGATTGATAACCTCAATCTAGCAGGTTTATTGCAGTTACAGGGGTGTGTCAATATTTTTTTACTGTTTTACTTTCTGTATTGGAAAGACCAGGAGATTTTAGGAAATGATAGCTTTGAACGGCAGTAGAAAATTAAATATGAACTGGAATGCATTGATATCCACATTGTGTGTGTGTGTGAGAGCATAAGTCTGCACAAGCAGGAGCTGTCGTAAGATGAATGTGTGTATGAAAATAAAACAAAAGATAACAGTTTGAATGGTTAATTTTAAATACCATTGATGCATTCTGGGAAACTTGTTACAATAAGTGGCCAATATGTGAGAAATGAAAGTGTGTGTGTGTGTGTGTGTGTGTGTATAGAATACTTCAGCAGTGGTTAGTGACTCACCTTTGTCTTGCTATTCTCTCACTTTTCATTCTCTCTTTCATTTTGTGTGTGTGTGTTGCTTCCTCAGGGCCTCCTGGGCCTGCATGTGGCTCATTAGGCAGAATCTGCTGTGTTACAGGAGACCATAGAGAAATGGAAGAGAGGTAGAGGAAAGAGAGAGTGAGAGCAAAGAAGCAGTGAGGAAAGGTCTGTGACATTTGGCTCTGTGTTCTGATGTTTTATTGCTCCTCGAGTGAAGAGGCCTGTTAGTGGAACACCATGAAGGGTCCTTAAACTCTAGTGTAGTGTAGTAATGTCAGCATCTTTTACAACCTTAGTCTTTCACTCTATGTGTCGCTCTCTCTCGAACGTTCTTTGATTTCGCTCTCGACGTTGTCATCTTTGTACGCCGAGTCTCGCTGCTCCATCTTTTAGCTAAGGTCTCCACCCCCCACCCCTTGGATCTGTCTCTCTCCTTCACTTTCACTAACAATCCCCAGCTCTGTGCTCTCTCAGCTGTGAAATCACTCACATACACACACACACTTGCGCGCACACACACACACACACACACACACCCCCACACCCAACCTGCTTAATTCAGCTCGGTGTGTTTCTGCTGTTCCAGTGCTGATGAGCTGCTGACACTAGACATGAGAGAGACAGAAAGGTGGACAGAAATGTAGATCTATTTGGGTCTCAGGTAGAGAATCGGGACTGGAACCTTTACACACACACACACACACACACACACACACACACACACACACACACACACAAATGCACCTGGTTCAGTATGAAAACATACAATTAGCAATTTTTACCTATAGCACATGGTCAAATTTGACTGGCGATGTACATGCGGGCAATGGAACCCGGGACATCAGGTTACCCTGGTATTTGTGCAGAATAGTGCTTGTTTTTATATGTCTAATGGAAAATATGGCCTTGTGTTCGTAGGTACGATGTGTAGACTAAATATAACATCTATGTGCACATGTGCCGTGGAACTGTTGAAATCAATCCACCATTTTTTTTTTTTAGAAAATTGGCAACTGATGCTTAGTAGGAAGCACAAACATAATGTATATATACTTTACACAACAGATACATACACACAACAGAATATGTAACCGGATTGTCAAGTGCAATCGCAAAACACATCAAGCACCATGATGAAACTGGCTCTCATGAAGACCTTCACAGGAAAGCAAGACCAAAACATTACCTCTGCTACAGAGGAGAAGTTCAGATTAGCACCCTTATGAAGGCTTTACAAAGCATAAGCAGCAGACACATCTCAATATCTGTAAGGAAATTATTGCATATTTTAAATGCCTTTAGCATTGCTTTACAATGTAGAAAAAAAAAACATAGGTGTGTCCATACTTTTGACTGCGTGTGTGTAGGTGTGTGTGTGTGTGTGTGTGGGTGTAAGGCAGTTATTGACTGCACTGCAGACTCCTGGCCAGTCCATCACCTTGAAAAGTGAACAAAGGGATGCTGGGAGATGGACCAGTTGATGTCTCTCTGTCTGTGTCTGTGTGTACTTGCTTTTACAGGTCAGACCCTCTACTTTTTAAAAGTGCTATGCTGTATTATTTTTCTATTACTTCTAAGTGCTAGCTCAAGTATTTTAAACTCTAGAAATTACGTGTATATATTTTTTAAACCACTAGATTAGAGAGTGTTATTCTCTGCCTCTCCAAGTCCCCATTCCATTTTTGCTGACCGCCCACAGTCTATGAATATTCATAAGCACACTTCCAGCTTTATTAATATTTATTCATTAGTCAACACGAGCAAGTTTTAAAATATGGTTGCTGCTCCACATTTGAACTTGTCAGAGGATGATTTGACTCATACTATAAGAAAGAGGAAAAAAAGCAGAAAACTCTGAGGCTGAAAGAAGTTGTAAAGCACTATGTTTATTTTACAGATAATTAACCGTAGCAGATTAAATAAGAATATAAGAATTTACAAGGAATAAATAAGTAACTTATTTATTTTTTTATTATGTTCAGTTTATATAGTGCCTTTTTAACACACTAAATCACTAACTTTTTTTACTTACTCTATCATTACTCCAGTAAATATGGTAGCTCCTGTATTTTCCATGTTAACAAGCTAAAAACATGAACTGTATGAAGTCAGTATTTTATGAGCTAACGCTTTTCCAGACTTTTTTTTTTTTTAGACTTAGGGGACGAGGCGTAGTACAACTTGGATGGGGTGTATAACTTTGGAGGGCACCAAGAACATGGTTTGGGGAATTTTCTCTTTGAGAAACAACTAAAGCACATCAGTAATAAGATATATGTGGCATGATACCAATGAATATTCATAAGCACTTAGACTTATGATTTGGCTAGCTTTGCCAACTCATGGGTCTGGGGATTCTTGGTTTGAACTTGAATGCAGTTTTCTACTCATGTGAGTCCATGTGAGTTTCCTTTCACGTCCTAGAACGATGCTGCAATCAGTTCCCAAACCCATCCAGGGTACAATTTTGCTTTGTGTCTAGTGTTCACATGTTGCTTTGGCCAAAAACATGAATACTCTATTGATTGTTCCAGGATTTTTGACACCCTTATTGAGATGATCCAGCTGAGACTTCTGATTTTTATTTTTTATTTTTAGCCTCAGGTTTTCCTTTAACAGTTAGTTGTATGATGTGGATTTGCTCTTGCACTTTTCAACACACTTGCTTTGATTATTCTGATTTAGAGTATTGTTGGGTTTGACCATCTGCCACGATTATGGGAACAACAGATGGTGTCTGTTATGAGATTCAGTTTTAACAATGTTATAGGTCCTGCCCCATGACATTTAGACAGCAGTATAAGATGTGATTGAGGGTTTCCTTTACTTTAATGAGAAAATGCATCTAAATTTGCTGTATTGTTTGTACTGGTACTGATACATATGAGTTAAAAATGTCGCCTTGTACCTTCAGGGTCTGGGTTCGATTCCTGCATCGGGTCTGTGTGCATGAAAGTCTTGGTGGGTTTCCTCCAGTTACTCTGATTTCTGTCCAAAGACATGCAGATTAGGCAAATTGGCTTTCCTAAATTTTGCTAAAATTGTAGTGTGGGAGTGAGCGCGTGTGTGTATGCCCTGTGATAGACTGGTACCTCGCCTCGTGCCCTAAGTCTCCGGGAATGGGCACGTTATAGACGATAAGTGAGTGAGATTAAGTGGTACACATGATACCAAGGCTACCAGAGAACTTATCAGAACTATTCATGTGTTTCTCCCTTATGGATGCTGCTGAACTACCTTAGTCCATTTCAGTAGCTTCTTCACGATATGCTCCCATCTAGCCTGTATCATGTTTTTTTATTTTTTTTATTATAATAATTAGCTCATTCTCCTGTCATTGTTTCTACCCTATCTCTGCATTGTAACAGTAACTCTGCCAGTTTCACCGCATCCACAGTTTTCTTAGTCTCTCTTAACTTTTACCCTAGCCCCAGAGACTTTAGGGTTGAAATACTTCCCTTTGCTTGAAAAAAGGAGGTTCACTTTAAAGTGCTTTCAAAGAGAAGATAGCAGGTGACTCTTCTTTGAAATTATTCATCATTCAACTCCACCATTCTTTAGCACTGTGGACTTCAGCTTCAGTAGCATCCTAATGTAACAATCGAAATATTATACTGCAATTCTAGAACTAGGTATGGAGGCACCAAAGCATATGTATTAGCCAATGGACTATTGCATCCTTTTGGTTTGTCAGCCAATGCTTATGGTTGTGGATATGGTTATGGATATGGTTATGGTTGCAACAATGCAGTAAAAGTTTTAAAGAGTAATGAGCTTTCTGAATTTTTATTCAGATTTTTAAATACATTGAAATTTCCAAATATTATGGTTCACTATGCTCCTATTACACCAAATAGCTATGTCTATTGTAGAGAACTGATGCAAAAACATCACCATAGTATGGATAGGTCTTTCACTAGTGTCACCATCTTTATGAATAATGAAGCAGCCTGCAAATTCCCTTCTGACACAGACATTATTTCAACATCAGTATGGTTAATCCTGAATATTAGATCACTGGAACCATAACTGCGGGTTTGTCCAAAGCCAAAAAATTCTTTTTAGCGTTGTTCTATTCTGCCCTCCTTTTCCCTGGGAGAATACTGATGGGTCCCTGGTGAAGCCAGTCCTCTGCAAATAGGCTGAGTCTGGACCTGATGTCCTATTTGTCCTTATCTGCTTCAGCATGGAGAAGAGCTAAAAATACCTGCATGATCTGCTCTCCTGCTACTATGTGTATGTGTATGTATGTGTTTGACGATTCTTCCTTTCCCGTTTTGTGTCAGTGAGGTTCGCAGGCAAAATAAAGCGATTTCACTTTCTTTTTTCTACAGCACCACACAGGCCTAAAATGACCCCAGCTCAACCTACACGCTCCGTGATGGAAGAAATTTAGAGAGAGAGAGGAAGAAGAGAAAGAGAGAGAGAGGAAGAAGGGAAAGGACAATAGAAATCAAAATAACATGAACACAAAGACATCTTTTGTCTCTTTTTTAAGAGACTTTCCATAGAATAGTGTGGGATTTTATTCAGGTTGCAAGAACTGGCATCTTACTAAATACAGTAGACAGACATGTAGGAGTGTTTTCACTTTGTTCTGTCCTCTCCCTATTTCTGGGTCTCTATCTCCATCCTTCTGTTCCTGGCTTCCTCTCTTTATATTAATGCAGATGTGTGTGGGTTTTTGTACAGAGAAACAGGAAACTTTGTTCCCTGTCATTCAGGTTTTATGGCTTGTTTGCCTTCAAAACTAAAGATTTTTTCTCTGTTTGGGTAGGGGTGTTGCTTTTCTTTCTCCCTCCCTGTCCGTCTTTTTATTTCCTACTAGATGGGCCCGCAACTTTGTTTGGGTGGAATTTAATTGCACATTCATAAGCGCGTTCATAAAAAATGTACAACTCCATCTGTTGAATTTAGGAATGATCTAAAATTTTACGTGTTACCGTGAAGTACGCGGAATGAAGGTGTGAGATTCTGTTTATTAAGTAGATTTCAACAGCACACTCATAAGCGCACTCAACAGCACACTCATAAAATAGACAACGCCACCTGTTGAATTTTGAGATGGACTAATGATTTTTCCAAGGAGGGTTTTTTATGATATGAGGGCGTTGTCCATTTAAATTTCAAAGTAGCATATCTTCTCTTTCTGTGGGCCGATTCTGATGAAACAAAACGTATATGTTACCTCAAGCTTAGCCAAATACACCTGTGAAAACCCTATTATAATTTGTTTAGTAGTTTTTAAGTAATGTGTGCACAAACACACAGACAAACAGACAGACAAAAATTCCAAAAACCTTCTTGATGTGTCTCTATCATATTTTTTTGCAAATATCTTCAATGTACTCCAACTTTTATTATATTTATAGATTCTATATTTTATATATATTTATATTTTATAAATCTATTTAAGCACATTGCAATTATTTTGACATGTTGCAATTGCAATTGAAACAGCAATATTTGACTATAAAATGTACCATTTTTCATCATGTATTTAAACTTATTTATCTAGTTGTACAATAATCTTATTAGAACATTTGCCCATTTTGTAAAAAAAATCTAAAAAGGCAGTGTAGTGGCATAGTGGTTAGCATTGTGGTGTATGCGGATGTGTCTGGGGTTTTATCCCACAGTCCAAAGACATGCACATTAGATTAATTGCCGTTCCCAAGTTGCCTGTAGTGTGTTTGTGTACTCCAGTGTACGCCGAATCATGGCCAAATTCAGTGATTCTGTGATCCAGTACAGGATAAGCAATATAGAAGATGGATGAATGAATGAATGAATAAATGAAAGAGCACGAAAGTATTGCAATATAGATTTTTATGCAACTAATTGTGGATCACTATCTTTTTTTTTTTCAAATTTGAAGTGCCTTGAATTTATTTATTTTTTTTACTGTTCTGTGTAGAACCGTATTCCTGATCATTTGTTTTATTTACTATTTTTAAATAAACCTTTAAAACAACTTTTACTCTTCACATTTCACATCTTACATGTTTTTTATGGATGAGGAAAATGAGTGTTTGAGTGTTTCCTTAATGGTCATTTTTACCTTCTTCCACTTCAGGTTGCCATGACAATTAGTCCCACCTGTTGCCTGTTATTTTGGATTAACTGCTGTACTTATAATGGTTTGGAGGAACAGTTGGGGAATTTCTATGTTTTTCCAATCTTGTCTCTTGCTGTTTCCTAGTTTTCTTGAGTATGAATAATCATGAACCTTGTTTGTATGTCTGGACTCTGTCTGCTGCTGTCAGGGGTTTGCCTAATGAACACGTCAGGCTCCCACACTCCCACATCACACAGTTATATTTGTCTGACTCTATTCTTTCAAAAGAATAAAAACTAAAATTCTTTCTTGTGTTACAGTGATTGTTCTTCAAAGCCCCATGTGAACTTCATAATTAGTGGAATATTAAGCTACAGCCTCTGTGGCGAGTTTTACACTCATCTGTAAAAGAAAAAGTTAAAAAAAGAGGTTTCTGAATTTCATTTTCCTGTCATTTCCTGCTATCAGACTGGAGTATTAAAGAAGATTGCGGACTGTATTTTTGTCAGATGACATTACGACAACCAGAATACCAATCAGAATGATCTATTTGTTCCCACTTTATGAAAGTGACTTCTTTTCTATTTACCCAGACTTTTTCTGCCTGAGCATAAGTGAGACTCTTTAGTTGTCTAGCATTTTATAGACACTATTTTAGCATAGTAGCAGATTTGTGACAATGGTTTCATGTACTAGTTTTTAAACAGTGAACGTACGCACCACAGTTGCGATAATTGTGATTTTCACTCACAGTCATATTCAAATGTTAGCACCCCCTTTATAACCCCTCACATAATTGTATGTGTTTAGTGGGTTAGTATTAGACAAATCAGGCATGCTCTAAAATAAACACTCACAAAATAAAGTCACCTGAAATGGTTTCCAACAGTCTTTAAGGAGTTCCCAGAGGTGTTTAGCACTTGTTGGCCCCTTTGCCTTCACTCTGCGGTCCAGCTCTCCCCAAACTATTCTCGATTGGGTTCAGGTCCGGTGACTGTGGAGACCTTTTTTTGTTAAGTACATAACTCCACATGTGTTTATTCATAGTTTTGATGCCTTCAGTGAGAATCTAAATTCAAATTCAAATTTTATTTGTCACATACACAGTCATACACAGTACGAAATGTAGTGGAATGCCTACACGGCCGCCAGTGACCTTAAAAAGAGAATTAAAGCTTATAATAAGTAATAAATATGAATAAAAGAAATACGATAGAAAAATTACATATAAAAATAAAATTGAACTAGGAAAAATAGAACTAAAAATAGAAATAGAAATAGAAATATGCTGTACGATTACATTGTATCTACCAATGTTAATGCTAATGAAAATAAAGAAAACACATTGACAGATGAGAAGGTGCTTTTGGCCTGTACTGTATGTATGTATATGTATATACTGTATATATGGACCGGGCTTAGTGCACTGGTACGCAGTCATGTTGGAAGTGGTGTGGGGTTGTGTTTTAGGACTCAGCCTCTTACCTTCAGTGTAAGGAACTTAATGCTTTAGAAGACCAACTTTTGGATTTTGAACAATTTCATGCTCCCAACTTTGTGGGAACAGGTTTAGGACGGCCCCTTCCTGTTGCAACATGACAAGCAAGGTCTATAAAGACATGGATGAGAGAGTTTGGTGTGGAAGAACTTGATTGGCCTGCACCTCAATAGAAAAGATAGAACACCTTTGAGATGAATTTTCTTCAACAGCAAAACTCATGACCCTAAATAGTTAATAACTTAATGTTATGACAGCTTATCATAAACCATTTTATACCTGGAAGTAAGAATGCTACTTTTGCATATTGAAGTGCAACGTTCTTTTAAAATGTGTTGCACTGTAAACCATGATATTAGCTCATTTTGCCACTTTCTATTAATTTTACGGTGCCAGGAAAATGTACAAAATACATCAACTCAGCATGCAAGATGGATGGCTCTGAAAACACTGTCAGTATAACACATAGCTTTGATCAGGAAGAAAAAGAGGTTTTGTAGCATGCATTTATAACTCAATAGTTTGGGATATACACAGTATATGTATTTAGTTTATCTTAAATCTTAATGACAGATATTAGTGTCAGGATTTTCGAATCTGTATTGCCATGCATATATTTTTGCCACAAATATGGAGTTGTTTTTGTCAGTTTACCCACAGATGCACCATGCTGAGCTGCAGTCTTGTGCTTTGTTTGTTAGAACCGTGCATCCCAACCCCCGACTTCACTAATTGGATTTTCCCACTTTATTATGGAGGAAAGCTTATTAGCGTAAACCAGGTTGTGTTCTGTTACACATACCTGCACTGCGCTGTGTGATGGAACAAGTGTAGTACATCCAGTAGAACAAACATAAGGGGCAGGAATCATACAACATGCAGTATAATCTTACTGTCTATCTTGATATTGCCTGGTGAAAAGAATTGCAAGCCTTAGCCATATAAACGACCATTTCATTTTTTTTCTTATGACCTGAAAAATGTCTCTACATTCAGTCAAAGCTAGCCCAGCTGTTCAGCCCTGCCCCTTTTCCTTTCAAATGCACCTCAAAAGGAAATTTCAGAGAAATCATTTGCAGTTGTAATTCACCTTGCCAGCTTTAGAGGGCAAACCTCTCTGTTAAAATATCGATTAATTATTGGATTTGCAAGTCAATACATTCCTGTAGTGCTCATGCATGCAGTTTGTTATCACCACGTGTATTGTACAAAATATTTTAGTATTCCCACACACACCCATGTTCAGCAAAAACAGTAACAAGATAAAAAAAAACTTATTTCTTTAATATGCATGTAGTATACAGTGCACGCAGTTGATCTGCATGCTTTTATTGTAAAATGGCCTTTATTTAAAGGTGATAAATAAAATTAAGTGGAAAACATTAATGAGCTTGTGTAATTGTAGACATGATGTTGATTACAAGTTTCATTAAAGGATCAGTCACCAGTAATAGGTGTGTCTTCCTCTTTGTCTCATTTGTGCAATATTCATAGACATGGTCATCACCATTTCTGTATCCAGCAAAGTGACCAGAAATGCCAGAAGTTCTTATATGATTGGATGAATTAAAAATCTAGTATTATATTATACAACAGTTAGTTTCGACTGATCAATCTGTTTAGACGAGAGACATTCCAAGAGTGGTGATAATAGATGGTAACAGCATTGGGATGTTGTAAGGTTTTATAATATAATGAGGGCCCCTCTCATTGTGCTTCCTGAGTCCTTATAAGATAACACTTGCCATAGCCCGTATCCAGACGAATATATATCCAGACAGCTCATGTCTTTTGTAACCCTTTTGTTTAACCGGAAAATGCAAATGTATTTCCTCTCGTCTGTCTGACTCCGGGTCTCTCTATGACTTACATGTTAATGACTGGTTCTTTTGAAGTACAGGATGTACGTGACACAGGGTACCTGGCCAAAGCATAAATATACTCTCTTTGCTGATAACAAGCAGAAATCTTCAGACATTATGCGTATCTGTGCGTTTGTCCGTCTCTCCTGGTTGTTTGGACTCAGTAAGTGTATAGAGGTGCTGCAGACACAACCAGCAATAATTCTTCTTCTTTTAATTCATCTTAAAACTTAATACAGACAAAATCTGACAGTCCAAGTGTTCAAAAATCATTAATTACTATAATTGTCAGTCACATACTGAGGTACAGTCTGCCATACTGAGGAGAGAGCAGCTACCTGCCAAAACTCACACTCAAAACCAGATACAGAAGCACTTTCAGCAAGGAAACAAGTTGCAAATTATATTCAAACCCCTGATCAAGGGGCCTACTTTGTGTGTCACAAAAGATTGTACACTGTAGTCCAGTAGCTTTTCATTAAACACTGTTTGGGATTAAACTATGAATCCCGAAAGTTAACAGAGCTGATATTTTGAACAGGAATAAGTGGAAATATCAAGATTTACAGGACTGTTTAAATGGTTTATTTTGACTACATACTACTGGTAAGAATTTAAATCTATTTTTACCCTCCTGTTAATTACACTCCCTACTTGTTGTTAACTGTCAGTCGCCAGCTACACCAGTGGCAGAAAGATATGTGTTGGCGGAGCAAAATACCTGTTGTACTAAATATCAGCACGACTGTGATGCCGTGATATTCATCACAACAGCACTCCCTTGTGCGTGATAATGCTTAATTATCTTATTGTCATGCATTTGTATGCAAAAAAATTCCAGTCTATAATGCAGACCTGTAATGGATGACCCTGACCCTGTCTGTCTGCTACATAAATATCAATGTATAGTGTGTGTGTATACATGTGCATTATGGCGCAGAGTGTAGAGATAAATGAGCATGCATCTCATTAAAAAGCTAATTTCTGAGTCCCAACACAATTATGCACATATGGTGCTACTTCTGCCAGACACTATAGTGATATTCATGTAGCAGTCAGGTAGGGTCAGTCCCATCCATTATTCATTTCAACCCGTTTACAGCTTACAGTGATGGATAAGGCTTTTGTTTTAGCACGAATTTTATTAAAAAAATATAAGGACAAAGGCAAATACAGAACATAAACACCTGTCAAAAGACACAACTAATTCCTCTTGATGCTACATGCCAATGCATTTCTGACATACAATTTGTTTTGTTAGACATTCAGGTAATTTGGGTAAATGCATGATATACATCTATCTGAGTCACATTTATTAGTAAGTTAAGCTTACATTTTTATTTACTTCCTTCCCTTTTTCCTTTTACTGTTCACATCCTTCAGATCCTACTTCTATAATTAGCATTTGGGTGAAAAGGAAAATTTGTCTTGAAGTCAAGTGACAATAGTGCATTCACAAACCAGTACCAAAAATGGGTCATGGGTTTTCAGGCTGTGCTGGAAGTCAGTAAAATGCTGTTTTAGCACTTCATCTATGCAAGCGTATATTTCAATAAGCACTGACTTGAAAAAATGTTTAGCGCAAACTAGGTTAAAAATATATCATTTCCTTAGAAGATTTTGTTTTTATAATGTTTGCATTGTGTTGTCAGAAAAAGAAAAATCACCTTTTATCAGCATGAATCCATTGGAAATGGACAAGACGAATTGGAATGGGTGTTTTGGTGGGTGCTTTCAATCCATTTTCTGAAGCATTGAGGTCATACAGTACTATACACTAGTCCTGAGCCACCCCTTACAAACAGCCAGACTTCAGACTCCTTTTGTATTTTTTTGTATGTAGTCTTGGGGAATGGTTCACTTTTTAGCAAGTTTTTGTCTCTCATTCTCAGTCTTATTTCAAAGAAATATTTAAGTTTTTGTTTGTTAAGCCACACAGTAAACTATGAATCATTTAAGCATACAAAATATCTAACTTAAGGCATGAACCCGTGAGAAACAGTTACATATGATGACATATGTTCAGGCCGGTGATTAGTATACTGTTGATTCTGAATGCTGAGTGGATGGAACAGATGAGAGGGGTAATGAGGCTGCAGCTGAGGTTATTATATAAATGACCACTTTTCAAATTGTATTTTTTTTGACAATTTTTTATTCAGTCACAGTAAAACATTTTTCTCCATTTCTGTAATATAAATAATTTATTATACTAAAAAACTGATGAGTGGCTCAAGCATTTAGCAAATTATTGTATGTGTTTAATAGAGCATTGGTGGCTTGGGGTAGCTTAGTGGTTAAGGCATTGGACTACGACTGGAGCAGCCGTAAGACCAAGACCAACAAAAACATTTGTATGTGTTTAATATTCCTGTGCTCTATCATGCTAAACTAGATTCATTGAACACTACATAGCACAGTGCTATAGTTTTTTGCCAGTGCTAAGGGGTAATCATATTAGTAGTTGGTTAGCTACTACATACAGAATTATTTGTTGCTTTATATTAAAAGTATAGCATTATCTTTAGTCTATGTAATACTACTATGTATGTTTTTTTTTACTATTTATAAGAATAAATAAGATATATTTGTCAAACATATCTTTGAAATTGTGTGAATTCCGTTAGTCGATATCTTCACCTCGAAATGCAGGCCAACATCACAGCAATCTAATAACTGTGCTCGCTGTAAAGCAGGCTGTCTGTTCCATCATGCTTGCCAGAGGCACAAGGGCGATGTGTTCGCTGATAGAGGCGTCGGTCTGCAGAGAAGTGCTCCTGGGCTGATTTCCTCCTGTGCCGTCCAGCCGCACACAATTCCAGAGTTTCATCAACACGCGCTCGGGCATCCGAGTGCAATTTTCTTCTCACTCCGAAGCGGAAGGGGTGAGTGAATTAGAAATGAAATATGAAGAGTTTACGGTCTGGATAATCAGCTTTCAGAAACTCACCTCTTCTCCATGACTCTGACAGACTTTTAGACGTGAGGAGATTTCTCGCCTGTCCAGTGTCTAGTCATCTCACCCATATGCTAACGCTTTATTGATGTTCATTCTTGGAAAAATCGGTTTTTAATCTTCTGCAGAGAGCTTGCTGACGCAGAGAGGGAGAGAGAGAATGAGATGGTAAGGGAACGGGATCATTCTGTAGGAGCAGAGCTTCATCAGTAATAAGTGGTGTGTGAAACGAGTTGTCATCCAGGCAGCTTTTATCAAGCAGCTTACAGTGAGAGAGAGAGAAAGAGAGAGAGAGAGAGATGGTCAGAGACTTCGGAGGAGACAGAAAGATGGGAAAAGAAAATGGGGATGAAAAGAAAAAGTGAAAGAAACAAATATATGGATGAGTAATAGATGTTCAGCGAACTGCATCCTTGAATGATGTGTGTGTGTATGTGTGTGTGTGTGTTTGTGTGTGTGTGTGTGTGTGTGTGTGTGTAGTGTCTGCCTTTAGTAAAGGTGTATTTCAATGCATCTCTGCTGTGTATTTGGCTAAGTGGTTGCTGGAGGACAACCTGACCATCATCCAAGCAACCAGATGCAGATTTATTATCAAGATGAAAGTCACACATTATCCATCTTGATAATGACTATGACAGGTTGTAGACTGGCAATTTTTTTCTTGCTTTGTGATTTAAACCTTTTTATGATTAAACCTGATTTATGTAGTTTACACTTTTAAGAAAGAACCTTGACATTTAAACTGCTTAAAAAAAAAAACAGACCAGACCAGTCTATATTGTCATCTTCATTGCAGTACACAGCTCTATGAAGACAGATTTAGACATCCCAGCTGAATGCACGCATTTATTTTTCTTTATTGTCTGATCAATAGGAAAAAAAAAACCCACTTTAATTACATCCATTGAATAGACAAGATGATTAATTGCAAGGATGAATTGAATCCCTATTATGGCATATTATAGGGCATGATATATATAGTATATGACGGGGTTAATGATAATTCAGTTCATTTGTGCTCACAGGAGGTAGGAGAAGTGGAATACATATTGAATTCCCATAACACAACATGCTTTATTCCTTTAATCAAGGGAGATTTACAAATCCCAATGGACTGGCTTCTAAATGAATGAATGGCTTATAGATAGTTGTAATGTTTTACAACGCTCTTTTTATGTCTAACTTAATTAAAATCTACACTGCTAACAACAAATCCAAATAGCATACAATTATCAACCGATATATTACAGAGAAAAGCCATGTCAGAACTTGCAGCTTTGTTCAGTTTAATTCAGATTAGAATTTTGATTAATTAATGAACCATGGTTTTAATAAAGCTAATTACACAACAATGGTATATTTACAGTACACTGGTAAATAGAGACTTATGATAAAAAACAGACATGTTAAAGTTAGTCAATCTGAAAGTAAAAAATAAAAATAAATAAAAGGTTTTATGTAGGAAATTGATAATTTTAAACAAGTGAAACATCTTGGTACAGTACAGCAAGTTAGTACAGGGTTGGGCCTTAAGGATCAGATTTTAGTGTTGATCTTGATTAATTAAATATTGGTGAGAGTTTGGGTTTTATTTGCTCTGAACTTGCCTTGGATCTTGGTCAGGTCTTGGATCTCAGTTGGTCTAATATTGAGTTAGGTTGTGGTCTTGATGGGGATTTGGATCTCATTTGGTTGGAAACTTGGTTGGGGTCTGGTTAGGGCCTAGTATGAAGGCAAACAAAATATTGTTTGTTAATTATAATCGAGTAAAATGTTCAATTAACTGTTATATTGATTTGAGGTTATATTGCCCAGCACTAGCCCTGGCCGGGTCATTTAGTACCAATTTGGTCTGATCTCAGTTGGAGTCTAAGTTTTTATAAGCCTCAAGGCAGTCGGGGTCGATGTCTAAATTTAATTGTGAGGACATGAGTCTCGCAGCCGTCCTGGTCCTCATCTGGCTCATGTGAATTAGTAATCTTTTCGATTTTAAATTTAGTTTTATAAAAATACAGCAGATTTAGTCAGCTATAACTGAACAGTTTTAGTCAGTTCTCTTTTGTCTGCCCATTAAATTTTCTCAGGCTGTTCCTGTATAGCCTCCAAAATGCACATTCTGTGTTTGTTTTGGTAGATAATTTTACATATGCACATTTCTGTTACTTTCCTACTAAAGCTTATCTTCTTATCTTTCTTTGGCGTACAGTACATAGTGTGCTCTAATTATTTATCTGATTATTGTATTATATTGTTTTCTGCACAGTGTTTGCTCTGTGCTGAAGGGGAAAAAGGGTTTTACTTTTGTCCAATCAACCAGTTCTGACATTTTTGTAAACTTAAAAAAAAAAAAAAAATTATATTGCAGTTTGTCCTAGATTTAATTAATATCATAGGGTTGAATTAATATGTTTTATCATAGAAATTGTAACTAGAAAATGCTGCATTTGTTTCTAACATTTTATAATAGCCACTTATTAAAGTTTTAGATACGTTTAGCTGTTTATCACAGAGGCTCATACATTATTCAGAAATATATGTGTGGGTTTTTGGTCTCACCTCAGGGACAGATGAATACTCTCTCAAGCTCATCATAGGCTCCTGTATGGTTGCTTTTTCTTGTTTATGTTTTATATGTAATGTCAAATGAGAGAACCAGAGACATTTGTTTCCGCTGAATTGAGTTAGAGAGTCAGACTAGGATATTATTAGAGGAATAAAAGGACAGATCTACTCCCACATGCATATTTACAGAGTTCACCTTACAAATTAGAAAATGACTCTCTACTGAGGCTATTAAATAAGCCAGGCGATTGAGAGCCCAAGGGCCCTTTCTTCATGGGTTTTTCAACTTAAACATATAGTGTGGTTTAGTTTGGATACTTAATATTCTTTTTTTGTACTCCATTATAGTTGAAAGTAGCTGAGGTAGCGGAAGAGGCTTTCGAGCATTGCTTTTTAGATTATTTTGTACCCTTTTTCACCTCTCTTGCTTTCATTTAATTAATTTTCTTGTATAAAAGTGTTTTTTTTTTTGCACAGGAAAATTAGCACATAATGTTGTATTAATCTTTTTGGCTTACTGAGCTCTGAAAAGTCAAACTCGTTATTCTTGCCCAAATTATCAACCAGTAGGTCTCGTGACATTTAAAGACTGAAGAACCTCCACCAAAATTCAACCACATCATTATCAATTTTTTGAACTTGTACAAATTTCCCATTAGACATCATGTGCAACAGTGTGTAATTGTGAGCTTTGTGTTTCTTTGTTATATATCCCACGGCTCGTTTTCTCATTCATTACCCCATATGCCCTCATATAGAAGTGATGTCATAAATCACTACCTGTTTAATTTAGTTTGGAGTAATTACAAAGCATTGTGTGTGTGTGTGTGTGTGTGTGTGCATGCCTCCCTTTCTCTATTTAGAATATGTAAAGGGAGTAATTAGTCAGCTTAATATCGTTTGCTAAGAGGATGCAGTTACTGATCTATCATTATGAAAATAGCTCAGTCGGAGGGGATGAGTCAGGCTACCGCCCAACGAGGTGTAAATTGCAACACATACCTGTAATTTAAAGTTTTAAAAGCTATTGTGTATTGTGTATCATTAAGATTTAGTTGCACTTAAAGATGAGGAGGAGATCTTTCTGAACTTCAGCTAGAGCACAGTGACCTTGTTATAGGCTCTTGAAGTTTATGTTGTATATTTGGTAACTCCTACACATTTGTTACTCCTGATCCCTCAGAATATGAACGACACCTAAAAATTATGCACTGCTTTTTTAGAAAGCAGCTGATATATACTTAATGGAAAAGACTATTCACTGAAGGAGGTATTTTTTTTCTTTTTTTTAGCGTTTACTTTGGCTGCACAGTAGCTTAGTTTTTTTTTTGGCACTGTTGCCTTGCACCTCCAGGGTCTGGGTTCGATTCCCACCTCGGATCTGTGAGTGTGGACCGCATGTTCTCCCGTTGCTTGGTGGTTTTCCTCCATGTGCTCTGGTTTCCTCACAATCCAAAGACATGCAGATTATTTAAGTTAAGCTAAGTTAAGCTTTTATTTGTCCCAAAAAAAAATTACTGCACAGTGAAATCCGTTCTTCTCATTGTAACTAGAGTGCAGGGTCAGCCATGATACAGTACCCCTAGAGCAGATAGGTTTAAGGCCTTCTCAAGGGCCCAACAAAACCTGGTGAAGCTGGGGCTCGAACTGCAGACCTTTCAAACAGTAACTCAGCGCCTTAACCCTCTGAGCTACCATTTAGATTAGATTATTTCACATATTTTTTTGAAAAAGTCTGCCTGCAAGAATTTTCTTCTTGCCAGTTTTTCCAGTACTGAAGCTGGGAAGAGGCATCTGGAGGAGTTTTTTGGATTGGGAGATTGGCAGATTACTAACGCTAAACTAATCCCTGCAGGGCATTCTACACTGAGGTGATAATAAGTGATAAAAATGAACAGTGAACTACATGCGTAGAAGTGTGTCAGCTGAGATATCTGTCAGTTCCCACGTTTCATTTTGAAATGCCACTGGTGTTATCAGATGTTTTTGCTGAATGTGTTGTCATCTAACACATGCATTCTCGTCGTCGCTACTCTCAGCTCATCCTGGGAAAAGCTTCCATCAGTTCTTTGCACAGTTTTTATATTTACTAATTAAAGTGGAGTTAAATGCAGCTAATGAGTATCATGATGCTGTGTCCTCACCTTCTCTGTGTTAAGACGCTCTTTATTACCTGGCAGTGAGTTAATAATTTTCACAGGTGTTAAAGAGTGCTGAATGTGGCCTCCTTTCCTACACCATGTCTCAAACTATATTACAGCTTCACATTCTTTTAGTTATCTCTGTGTGGTCATGGGTATGTATGTGGAGGGTAGTAAATTTAAGGATTGAGAATGATTTATTTATTTCGCTACACAGTGTAGATTACATATTTGTGTATTGCATATAAAATACTTTTGGATGTATTTGTATATCATAGTTTATAATAATTCAGAATTCATTTGAATTACAACATCTCTCTGTCTCTCTCTCGTTCTCTCTCTATCTTTCTCTCTCCCCCTCTATTTCTGACACACACACACACACACACACACATTTCTCTGGTTGGTTTGATGCTCAGTGGGTGTGGTTGCATGCTGGAGGATTGACAGCTTCTCCAGCGTGCTCATTATGGGATGTCAATAAAAGACACTTCAACAGAAAACTTCAGCAGGAGACTGTGGAATAATTGTACTTTTTTAACAAAGAAAACTGCCTAATAATAATAATATGGGTCTCCCTGTCGGCACGCACTTGTGTTCACACTTATCACTTTGCTTGAATATAATTGTGTGTACATGCCTGTGTCTTTGTTGCTCTGACAGTAATTTCACCTTTGTTGTAAGATTTTGCCAGAAATTTAACAGTAGTGTCGCCTTTTCATGTGATTAAAGACCAGACCATGAAATAATGATAGCATCACAAAAATTGTCAAACACCTTAAAACATTTTATTCTGCACTAAAAACCAGTGTAGTCTCAATATCAGTGTAATAGATTCCCAACAAGTGTGACTGTCTTTTGAAAACCATGATCGTCTCACGAAATAGAGAAACTGGTTATCTTAGGATGACTGTGTTAGTCTACTTAAAGCTTTGCAAATGCCCTGTATGCTAGTCTACTTTCGTAGATTGTGGCTGGCTCTCAAAAAATATGGTAGTATCCAAAAATTATGTTAAAACCTCTAAAAGGCTTTATAAATATTATCTAGACCTCGCTAGTCTCTCACTAAAATCTCTAGTGATATCTTGGTCTTCCTTAAGCACAGTCTTCTTAAAACGTAGCTAATGTTTTGTAAACTATGCTATTCTACCTTGAACACTAAGATAATATCTTCCTAAAATAATGCTAGCCTGCTAAATAACTAGTAATACCCTGTAAACTATGCTAGTCTGCCTTAAAAATGATATCTTCCTAAAATAATGCTAGCCTGCTAAATAACTAGCAATACCCTGTAAACTATGCTAGTCTGCCTTAAAAATGATATCTTCCTAAAATAATGCTAGCCTGCTAAATAACTAGCAATACCCTGTAAACTATGCTAGTCTACTAAGAATTCTGTAAACATGCTAGGTTACTAAAAGATATAGTAATACCCTGTAAATTCTGCTAGCCTACTAAAAATTTTGTAAATATTCTCTTAAACTCTGCTGGTCTACCTTGAAAACAAACGCTAGTCTCTAAGAAAAGGTGCCATTTTAATAAAAACTAGGAAATCTACCTGCATGTTAGTCTTCAAAGACATATTCTCTCAAATGCTAAAAATCTAAGAATGTTTCTTTCCTAGCAATCTGTTTGTTGTAATAGTAATAAAATGAACAATGGTAGAAATCACAAAACTCATCAAGCATGGAGAAAGCATGTCAGTGAAGAATACAAAAACGACTTGTTTTAAACGTTTTGTTACTCTGTGTAAATCAACAAAACCTACCACATCTAAAAATAAAAATTAAAAAAAGATCACATAGAAGATACAGTGAAAGGAAAACCTCTCAGAATTAACTGGTGTTCTGCATTAATTTGCCATAACATTTGATTTGCTCTTCATCACAGTTACAACAATAGACAGCAATGTGCTTAAGCTGATAACACACAAACAATTATAATTTCTCATGTCTTTATTGAACACACTCATTAAACATTCACAGTGCTGGAGGAAAAAGTAAATGAACCCTTGGAGTTAATAGCTGGTCGAATCTCCTTTGGCAGCAATGACTTCATGTAAGTGCTTCACAACGTTCAGAAGGAATTCCTCTTTACAGAACTGCTTCAGCTCTGGTATAGTTTTAGGGTGTCTGGTGTGAACGTTTTTTTTGTAGTCATTCCACAGGATGCCTATGGTGTTATGGACTGGGCTCTGACACTCCAAAAGGTGCATTTTACATTCATGCCATTTGGTAGATGCCCTTATCCAGAGCAACATAGATTTTTTTCTCATTGTAGATCTGAGCAGCCTTATGGTTAAGGGCCTTGCTTAGAGGCCAAACTGAAACTAGAAACTTGATGGCACTGGGGTTTGAAAATCGGACCTTCCAATCAGTAGTCTAGCACATTAACTGTTGGGTTACTGTTGGCCCCTGTTTTCCTTTTCTGAAGCAGTTCTGTGGTGGATTCACTTTTGTGCTTAGGGTCATTGTCGCATCAATCCATAAATCCATCTATTTAGGAATCTCTGTAGTCCAACTAGGAACCGTGGGATCCAATGTTGACCATTTTATATATTTCCATTTTGTGCAAACGTTGTAGGACCTCCGGTCAGCATTTGCATGCACATTAACACACTACTGGGCAAAACACTGTTGATTTCACTAAAATATAATAATAATAATAATAATAATAATAATAATGAAATAATCTCACTGACTTTGAAATTCACATCATACATTTTTGTTTTATTTTCTTTTGTCAACTATTAACCTGAATACACAGTACAGAAGAAAAGAAACTGTTTGATATTTACTTTTAAGGAAGCTAGTTTAAAACCATGAATAACTATAAAGTTCCCCTGCCTGGAGTTGTTTCATTAAAACCAAGATAGCACACAGTCATTAGCCTTACTGAAGCAGACTTTTAAAACTATACCGGTTCATTTACTTAATCCTTTACACAGGCAAATCAGTAAATGCAAGAATCAAGCCTGCAACTTAAAGTTATACAGCATAAAAATAGAAAATGGGTATGTTTAAGCAGAGTGTACAGATGAGTAGGTGAGAGCTGGACAAACTACACCTCAGAACCAATGATGCATTAGTGTCTTAAGATAGAGATAAAAGTAGATAGAGGGCTAAATCCCAGCAGTGCCACTATCAGCAGTTGTATGCCATTGTGGGTAATGTAGGAAACTGCTCACCAGAGTGAAAAAGATGTTAAAGATTCCGAAACTTTAGATGCAGATGACAGATTAAAGCTAACATTCAAATCATTTATACTGCTTATCCTGTGTGGGGGCCTGGAGCCGTTCCCAGAAGACTAAGGGCACAAGGCACAAATCCGTTGCATGGCACTCACACTATGGGCATGTCTTTGGGCTGTGAGAGGAAGCCGGAGCACATGGAGGAAACCCACCAAGCACTAGGAGGACATGCAAACTCCACACACACAGACCCAAGGGACAAATCGAACCCTGGACCCTGGAGGTGCAAGGCCACTGTGCTAACCGCTACGCCACCATGCTGCACTTTGAATCACAAAACAGTATCCATTACATAAAGAACAAAAAAAAAAATAATATATATATATATATATATATTAGCCGCTAGCCGCTCCTTCCACGTGCACAAGCTCACAGATGCCCCTGATTGACTGTAGAGCCGTGATTAATATGGGAGCGCAAGTACCTCTCATCCCTCCCCCCTGACAGAGCTTGGCAAATCAGCTCTCTCTAGGCCGCTGGCTGTGAGAGGAAAACGGCATCACCCAGGGTTCGAACCAGCAATCTCCGTATGATAGGGTGAGGGCTTTACCACTGCGCCACTCGGAGGCCCAACAAAAATAAATATTGATCGCATGGTAATATAAATAATTAATATGCAATGCGGAAGGAATTTTTTTTTATACATCTGTATGTTTTGTGTGTGTGTGTGGACAGAGGCTATGCTCTATCAGGGTACTGGGATGTCTGGAAAGCCTCTGATAATGATTTGACATTTCTGCTCTGCGAAGCAGCATGGGAGATTGTTATGGTAATGGAACATTTAGTGGTGCGAGCACCTTCAGATAGGAACGGTTCTGTGTGAGTTTAATGAGATACTTGCTTGCTTTAATGAATTTTTTGTGTAAAAGCTAAATCATTATACCTTATAGGGTAGAGAAATACTAATAAAAAGATTTATGGCCTCAGTGTACATATTATTTATATGCAAATTTTGTATATATATATTTTTTATATATGTGAGATAATGTCCTTTTATGGTAAAATATCAGATTATAACCTCTCGTCTGTGTTTTCGACACAGTAGTGTATAAATGATTTGAATATGAATGAGTCTCTATTTAGGGAGAACAACACTACTCATATAAATATGTTAATGCTTGTCTTGGGTGTGTGTACATTTTTATTACCAGTGCATAGTTAGAAATCATTTGTCAGATTCGGTTAGAACTAATTGTTAACTGTAAATAATTCAACACTCGTCCCGTTAGGGCTGAGCAAAAAGAGATGACAATCTTTGTCCTTTTTTTGCCCTTCTTTTTCAATCCCTACTTTTTTCATTCTTACCCCAGCTGCCTCCTACCCTCCTTCTTCTTTCCCCTTCACCCTGCTCCCTCTGTCCTTGTGTTTATAGCATCTATAACCATGTCCAGTTGAATTGGTCATTATTTCCCTGCTCCCTCAGGCCACAGAAATGGATAGTGGTGTGTGTATGTGTGTGTGAGTGTGTGTGTGTGTTTGTAGATTTGTAACAGCTTTAATAATTCAGTAAGCAGCTGTGCTGTTTTCTCAGGAGAGAGACAGAGTGATTGAGTGAAATGGAGGGAGGTTGAAATGGCAAAGTTTCATTATTTCTGTATGCGACCTCCGTCAGTATTAATGACTAGATTTTACCAAATTCACATGAGCGAGGGGATCACATCTCCTGACTGATCAGCAGAGAACAGAGTGCAAGCCATTACTCTTGCATTATGTATAGTGTACAGGCTACGGTGCAGATGATATCTAGTGCTGCTTTATGGCTATGTGTCTCATATGGTTATGTGTGCTTTGCGGCTTTACCGTGAGGTACGGTGACCTTTTTGTGCCACACTCCAATCCTGCTGTTTTTTTGGGTAGATTTTTTCCTGAAAGGTCCAGTAAGCCTCAACTTGGATAACTGTCCTGTATGCATGTTTAATGTTTCCATTTTTTAAATGATGTTGTTCTTTCCGATAGCTGCTCATCTGATCTACACCTTTAAACTGGCACATCTTTTACACTGGATGCCCTTCTTGATGCCACCTTCCATTTGTTTTTCTCTTTGCTTGGGGCTGGCACTAAGGAAGAAATGCATCCTGTGGATGGGTTTGGGGCATTTGATGGAAAGGGGACCCAGGCCTTGTACCGAGTCATCAATACCTCTGCCATTTCCTGTATGCTCTATTATTATAATTTTACTGAATTCCAAGTCTTTTTTTCTTTCTTTTGTGATGTATGATTTTTTTTTTACACAAAGAGGAATTACTATGCCAAATCTGTCTATTTTCCAATAATGGCATGTCCCAAAGTGTTTCACAGCGATAAAACGTCATTCTTATTAATCCTTTATGCTTATGTCTAATGTTGTGGAACAAATGCTTACCTTTACACTTTTATACTACCTGTCATCACTTACCTTTTATAAATGTATTCCCTCAACCCGCAAGTATAACCAAACCAGATTGTAGCAGTAGCCAACCCCAGCATGCACCTGGTGCTTAAATCAAAAGTGAACATCAGGCTTCAGCTGTAATAATCACCCACTGATTGGCCTTTATTCTCTGAAGCTGTGTAGATCCCGATCTCGCTGGAATGACAGTGTTCACTCTGAGCAACACTGCTGGTGGAGATTACGGTTATTGATTCCTCCGTGCTGAATGTTAGTGGTGATTGCCCGGCTTGTTTATAATGACTGTGTCTCCCTCTGCATTATCGATTGGACGCCAATAGTGTGACATTGTTGAGCTTTTCAGGCTAATGACAGCCATTTTCCTCCCACACTGATAAAAGAACAGCATGGACATTGTGTGGGCGCTGAAGCTCGCTGTGATGCTCCAGACTGCTGTCCAAGCTGCTCACAGCATGATACAGAAATTTGAGCTTCGTGTCACTCTGTACTGCAGTAGCAAACTTTTGGTAAACGATCTTTTAAAAGCACACAAATACACTTAAATCACTTCATTTAATTGACCATAGAATACTTAATTTAATCTTAGTAAACTCACACGGACCTCCACAGGTATAAACACACATCTGCTCTCTCTGCTTTCTCTGAAAAATGACTGTGTTCATACAGTAAGTGTTGTGCGTATGCTAAAATGCTACTGATTACCAACAACTCATACAAATTACTTGGTGTTTTTCCATACTTCGGCTGTGTAGCGAGGGTGGTTATGTGCCCACTTATAGCCTGATTCAGACTTACACCTACAGTACCAGCCATGACATTATGACCGCTGACAGGTGAAGTGAATAACAGTGATTATCTCATTACAGTTATTCCCGAAGTTGATGTGTTGAAAGCAGAAAAATGGGCAAGCTAATGGATTTTTTTTGCAAATATTTTTATTGAAAAAAGAAAACAGTACAGTACTTGCATTTACAAAAAACATAGAGTTTCAAAATGGTTCCTCTATGATAAGGAATAAATGATGGCATAGTTTCCCACTGCTTTTCTGCTGGACCAAGTTATGTGGAGCGAAGGCTGGCCCATGATGTTTAATCCAATTGAAGAGCTACTGTAACTCTTATTTCTGAAAAAGTTAAAGCTGGTTTTGATACAAAGATGTCAGAAGTGCACAGTGCATCACAATTTGAAAAAGTCAATGGAGGAAAGTGGCCTGGTCTGATGAATCATGTTTGAGATGCGCTCTTAGAAGATGGCAAGCTGTCAGAGGTAGTGTGATGCCCTAAGCA
The DNA here is from genome assembly GCF_024256425.1 of Clarias gariepinus. Taxonomy (NCBI): domain Eukaryota; kingdom Metazoa; phylum Chordata; class Actinopteri; order Siluriformes; family Clariidae; genus Clarias; species Clarias gariepinus. The sequence continues at coordinate 16,194,641 of NC_071101.1, read as the reverse complement.
ATGTTCTCCTGAACCCTTGTGTCCTGCCATTCATATGCCGTTTCATGGAAAGGGTATTTCCTGATGGCAGTGGCCTCTTTCAGCAAGAAAAACCCCCATCCTGCAAAAAACGCTTTAAAAATGTATTTGAGAAACACAAGAATGAGGTTGAGGTGCTGACTTGGCTTGCAAATTCTCCGGATCTCAATCTGGTCAAGCATCTGTGGGATGTGCTAGAAAAAACAAGTCAGATCCAAGGAAGCCCCAACCCGCAACTTGCTTCTGACGGTTTTGTGCCAGATATCACAGCACACCTTTGGAGGTCCAGTGGACTCCATGCCTTGATGGCAGGAGGTTTGGTGGCAGAAGGGAGACCAACTCAGTATTAGGTGGTGGTCATAATGTTATGGCTGATCTGTGTATCTTCTTGCTTGACAGATGTTGAACTCAGTGTTAAGGTTCAAACTGTAATGGATTCTGAGATGCATTTCTTTACACCATGCAGTTATTTGAGGTACCATAGCTTTTCATAATGGCCAGTCTGTTGATATTAGGGTGTGTCATGTTACTGCGGGGAAATGACATCACGTTTTGACAGCTGACTTAGCGGCACTGTATATTTTTTGGTGTCGAAATGACAGCTTGCCAAGTGAGATTGGTTACAAAATTGCACAAAAGTAAGGATTGCTCTGGAGTATCTCCTGCACTTTGTAGAAACACTAATATGAAAACTTAAAGAGCATTGGCTAAGTTTTTAGCCATTTACCACAAATAGCCAAAAATATGTGGACACCTCTATATGTTGTTTCGTTAACATCCTGTTTACAAGGGGTTTTCCTCTCTTTTCTGGAGAGAATTCCAGCTGTGGTGAGAATGTTCCGCAGTTATCATAACGCATCATAACCGAATGGATGTAATTCGGTATGTGTAGTCGGGAAATATGTGGAGCGGAGAAGCAGGCCAGGGAGGAATTGGGAAAAGGGGGGGCGGGGGAAGAGCGAAAAAGAGCAGGGGGGCAGGACGTGGTGTGTTTATGATAGTAATTACTGGTGTAATTATGATGAGGTAATTAAATTCCTCTGATTTGTTTTTGTGTGCTTAACTTCAAATCAAGTCTGTCTGAGAGAAAACACTATAAAGGTGATAATAGGATGTGTGTGAACTGTGTGATTGAGTATAAATATGTATACTGTGTGTGTGTGTGCATGTGTGTGTGATAAAAGATTGAACTGTGTCATCTCTATCTTTTCTGTCTCCCTTGTGTCACTCACTCATTCATCCACTTCATCTCTTAGTCTTTTTGTCATTCTATTATTTCTGTGGCAACGTTTTGACTCTTTCTTATTATGTGTGTGTGTGTGTGTGTGTGTGTGTGTGTGTGTTCATGTCAGATTAGTTAACTGCAGCAGAAAGGATAATCCACCGAAGCTTTCACACCAGAAGTTACTTTCTTTGTTTTTCTCTCTCCTCTCTCCTTCTTTTTTCATCTCACGCTCCTCTGTAGTGTAGGTGTTTAACAGAGGAAAATGATTTTGCCCTCCCTCTGAGCCGAGCGATCTTACTGCCCGGTAAATATTTAAACGGCCGTGATTGTTGTTCTGCCCTTCTGTTCCCTGATACACTCTCTCGTTTTCATACACAACACATGTAGACTCATCTCCCTGCCTAACAATGAGTGTGTGATAGCACACTGTGCAAGCGGAGTGGATCAGTGTGATGAAGGACACTATGTTCTTACATATTATAATGCAATTTGTTTGCTCTCATCACCTTACATTTAAACAGGTTGATGAGAGACACAGTAGAACGAATGAGAGAACTCATCAACATTTTTGCAATTTTGAGAATTTTTGTTTCTCCTTCACTAAAGCTAATAGCATTGCAATAAAGAATATTTTGTGCTTATTTTCTTTAAGTAACAATGGTGTTAAGAAGCACAAAAGCCAAAAGCATATGTTAAAATTTTTGTGTCTTGGTAATTATAAATGTGAATTGTGTGTGATTTTGCAAAAAGCTATAACTACCCATCCAACAGTTTGCTCATAACTCATGCTTTTATTGTGATTTTTTTTTGTAAATCGTGAATTGGAGAAAATATTGGCAGCAAATTAGATCAAGGACAAAGTGTTGGGTTTGGGCGCACATAAAAGAAAAAAAAAGGCAATAAAAACCAAAAAATCAGTTCACAGCATCACCAGCCTCCTCTTCTACTAGTTTCAGTTTCACTTCAGGACATGAAATGCATGCTATGCAACGTTTAGCGTGTATAACAGATCCCACTGCAAGTAATCGTAGGAGCAAATGGGAAAAAAAAGAGACGTATCGATTTGGAACTTAAACAGAAGTTTGAACTACAGGATTGTAAAAACACAATGCTAGCACAACATGCAAATAGATTGGCCTCCAAGTGGCGCAGTGGTAAAGTTCTCGTCTATCATTCGGAGATTGCGAGTGATCCCGCGTGATGCTGTAACCTCTCCCTAACCTCACCTAGCAGCCGGAGGTCTAGAGAGAGCTGATTGGCCGAGCTCTTTCACATGGGAGGTATTTTGAGGTGCTTAGTGCTCCCACATTAATCACGGCTCTACAGCCAATCAAGGGCGTCTGTGAGCTCACACAAGTAGAATTGGCGGATAGCGCTGTCCTCCGAGAGTGTTACGCCGCCGCTAACGGTGCATGAGCGAGCGGTTCAAAAAGATGCGGTCGACTGGCATCACGTGGTTCGGAGGAAACACGTGGTAGTATTCCGCCCTCCCGACAAAGTGGTAGTAGTAGCTTAATGTGGGTGCCCCCTAGTGACGGGAAGGAATGGGACACGACTATAAATTTGGGAGAAAATCTGGAACCCCATATTGCAGGCAGGATTTTTAAAAATATACTGTACAGATTTCTTTTTACTTCTCAAGACTGAACAGCACCTTTAGTGTAAAATGTCCTCATGAGCGAGATGTGTTTGGTTAATATTAGATGGCTTTTGCGGGGGAGAAAAAAAAATCTTTAAGCAAGCTTCCTGTGGAGCACTCTTTCAAGACTTGAGTTTGGTTAGACAGCGAAACAGCGAGGGAGAGAACTAATATGGTGATCTTTTTCCCCCCTCTGACTCCTAATGCGATTGATGAGCTTTGTGCCAATGTTCCCTTCTGTATTTTTCAAACAGAGGATACACTAGATGATACACAATAGTGTCAGTACAACCTGTCAACACAAGAACCATGCTCTGGAAGCAAAATATCTTCGCCAACTTGTAACTTTTGGTTCTGTGTGGAAAACTGTGTATATTTGTTTTTAAAGAAACTATGATGGTTTTTTTTTATCAAGGTGGAAAAAAGTAAAATTACTTTCAGTCCAGTCCAAAGTTGAAGCAGTTTTGTGTCCTAAATTAAGGCAGTTTGCCACTAATCAATAAACCTCGTCTCATAGGGAGTCTCAGTAGTTTTGTCCATTTTGTCTTTTAGGGCCAAGATTAAGCCCAGCTTTAAATCATGTCTGTGGGAATTCAATAATTGGCATCCCCTTTAGGCTAGACATGGTATTAATGTGTTTCTAAGAAACTTTTGCCTCTCTGACTTTTTTGTCTGCTGTGTGTGTGTGTGTGTGTGTGTGTGGCTTTCCAAAAACACATTAAGCCTATTTAATCAGAGTACATTGTCAGTGGGAATTGTTCAGAGAAAACCCAAAGGGGTTACATTCTGAATAGAGTTCCCCATCACTAACAGATGATTCACCAACCAAACACACATTTCAAATATGCACAGCTCAAAGCAATTAACCCCACATTCTCACCAGTGGAAGACAAATTACTGTGACCACTACCATTATCCCACTGGCCTATCCAGCTGGCTTTAAATTCTGCTTAGCTCGAATGTTTAGGGTTTATCAAAAAATTTATACATATCACAGCACTAGCTTTATTTAGTCAGTCTGGGTTAAAAGAGCTTCATTGCTCTGGTGCTCACTTATTTGATTTTAGCCGCCTAACTACTATTTTTTTTTACTTTTTACTTTTCTGCAGGGTTTTAAAAAACCTACTAATGTACCTACAGTAGAGTTAGACTAACAGATGTACAGGCATAAGAGTGGGGAAGGACAGTTTTATGTAAATGATGCATGCTATTGTCAGTCCCTTTATATCTACTTTTCTGATTATTTAGTTGCTTTTTTAATACAACCCTCTATTAATAATTATTTTAATTAATCCATCCATCTATAGGGTAATTTAGTTATTAATACAATTATCCATCCATCTATCAATTTTATTTTATTTTATAGTGCTTTTAACAATGCAACTTTTTTCATTCTTTAATCCATTTATTCATCTATTTATTTATCGATCCACTTGTCCACTTTAAAAGCAATCCGTTCATTTATCAACCCCATCATAAATTTATCCATCCATTAATTAATTAATTAACCTTTCAAAAATCCTTCTGTCTATCTAACCATGGGGGTATTTTGGCTCTTGCTCAAGGGTCCAACAGTGGCAGCCCAGCAGCATCAGGGCTCGAACCATGGACTTCCAGTTCAGCAGCCCAAAACCTTTACCTCCAAGCCCCCTATCTGTCTATTCATGTATTCATTTATTAATTAATTTAACCATCTATTAATCCCTTCATCAATCCATCCATCCATCCATCCATCCATCCATCCATCCATCCATCCATCCATCCACCTGTTGGTTCTTCAACCATCATTGCTCCATAAATTAATCCATCTATCAGTTGATCCAATAATCTATCCATCATACAATCCATCAATCCAAATTTTATTTTTTTGTAGCACTTTTAGAAATGGACAATGTTACAAAGCAGCATGTATTCATCTAGCCATCTATTTATCAGCTATTTTATTATTCAGTGCATCCATCGGTTATCCACCATCTATCAGTCCATCCATCCACCCATTTATAAATGTATTTACTAATCCATCCATTTATTTGTTAATCCATCCACTCATCCATCCATTAATCCCTCTATTCATTTAGGTTTTATGCAGATGTTCTGTCTGTGTAAATAATATTTCCCTAACAATGCTTGCCAATGGATTGCGCACTTAAAATTGCCCCATAGGTGTGAATGTGTCTTTGCTCAATGTCCTCATTTGTATAATTGGTATGTTCCTGCCTCACACTCATTGTCCCTTCATCTGCTGAAGCCAGAATGGAAAATAACTAAAAGAAATAAATGAACAAAAGCTGTGAAATGTTTGGTACAGAGTTTGTTCTCTGTTCCTACTTTGCAACAGTCCTACACACATTTCCCTGATACATACACACACACACATACATAAATACATACGTACACAAACACATACACCCACATCCGCTCACACTGGCAGGGAGAGGAAAAGAAAACTCCTCTTAGCTGTGGTGCAAGGCACTTCCTGACATCAGAGTGTACGTGTGTGAGTGAGTGAGTGACTGTGTGTTTCTGCACTTCTGCTGAAGTTTTTCTGTTAGAAGTGCACTTGAGTCAGAGTTCTCTCTTGAACATCGCTAATAAACATGCTGCATTGTAGTGCAAAGGCCTGCTGAGGGAGAGAGCATGTGTGCAGAAAGAGAGCTATTGAGGGGTAAATTTAAAAAGTAGAGATGAGATAAAGTGGAACCCTGCTGTTCTAGATTGGCAGGAGACATACCGTGAGATGAACCACATGTGTGTGTGTGTGTGTGTTTAGACTAAAAACGGAGCTCTTGTTATGAAACCACATTACAGAACAGCTAAGTACTACTTGAAATCCGCTCATTTTCTTTAGCCTTGCATTGTGTGAATAAATGTCATGCCTGTGTTGCTTGCCTACCTCTAAGGGCAAAATATTGAGACAAAACAAGCTTGTTGACCTGCTGTTGCTGCGAGCGACCCAAGCGAGATGTGCCAGTACATTAATCTTAGTAAAAATAGAGAGAATGTTGAGTGCAAACTTTGCCAGACGACGCTCTGGAACTCAGACTGGCTTCCCTGCTGCTCGTGCTATTTTTATATAAGTGATGATCTTACTGCGATTCATGGTTGTTGAAATCAAATTTACATGTCTTCTGAGCAGACACGAGCTTGCTTGTACGGATACACCAGATTATGTTGATGAAAACATGCTTTATGATCAGATTGGATTTAAATATATTTGCATTCGATATTTCAAGATGGCTTACACACTGTTATGCGCCGCATCCTAAGACACCTGTTCTTCTCAATCAGCCGTTAGGATAAACACATCTTAGAGGGTTTCATTCTCATTATGTCATCCTTTGACATCTAAATTTTTATATATGAAAGTTAGATCAAAAGTAATGCAAAAGTGGGTAAAACTTTCTATTAACTGATGAAGGTCGTTCAAATCGCATGCAATGTTAGAACAACTCTGCCTCTAATTAAAAAGGTACAACTTAACATAGTCTCCATCACAAGCGATGCATTGGACCATCATTGAACCCAACTCTTAAATCCTTTTTGCCGCAGTTGATGGTTCAACCTGCACTACAGGATGTTCACACTGTTATCATTGACAAGAGCAGATAGATGAAGTTAAAAGGAGGGGAAAAAAGCATAGAAGACAACGAAGAAGAAAATGTCAAATTTGACTGTGCCCATTAATTTTGTATTACTTTTGGTATTGTCCTTGTATTTTGTTCTAAACTCAAATTCCCATTAAAGTCCCATTTTCTTCTATAATTTGGTTGCCTCCCATGAGCCAGCTGTTCCTTATCACACAAAAGCTACCAACTGTGGAGGATCGAACCAAACACATACTTCATGCAAGACGCACTCTCAAAGGATAGCATACATTTACATATTGTCGCATACCTGAGCGCGCAGATGCCACTGATTGGCTAGTGTTATTGTCATTGACAAGGGAAAGAGAAAGTATGCTCTTCTCACCCCAAACACAACTGATGTTTGCTTCCTTGGCTTCTACAACCAAAAATAGCAGTGGAATCATTGGGGTTTGAACTCTTGACCTACCACTTGCGAGCGTGAATGTAATCAGTTTTGACACAAAGTACGTACAGTAAGAATTTAGAACTGTGGATCTAGACATATAGAGATTTGCTTGTGGTATAAATGAGCTTAAGAAGAATTTGGAAGACTAATTCCAATTTTTCTGTCAAAACTATTATAGAAATATATTTCAAATTTTGGTCCAATTGGTGCACTGCTGCTCTGTGAGAAAAGTTTGATAAAGTGGTTAGATATTGTAAAATTGATGATCGTTATGGGGGCATATTGGCATAATGGTTTACCCTTCGTCTTCACACTTCCAGGGTCGAGGGTTCGATTCCCACCTCAGGTCTGTGTGCATGATGTTAGCATGTTCTCACTGTGCTTGGTGGGTTTCCACACAGTTCAAAGACAGATTAAGCTAATTGGCATTTCCAAATTGTCCGTACTGTGTGTGCTTGTGTGCCCTGTGAAGAACTTACACTTGGTTCAAGGTGCCTCGTGCCCGGGATGGGCTCCAGATATCCCGTGACCCTGTACAAGATGTAGAGGATGAGATTGAAATAATTATTATAGCTTGCACGATTTAACAAATGGAATATAAAATACATACGAAACTGGTTGCATGGTTTTTGTTCACACATTTGAAAAGACACCGTGTGTATGCTATTAAAAAGAACTCCATCACTGTGGTTTTTATCTTCTTTCTCAAGATCAGTTTGTTGTTTTCAAGGTAACAGACAGTAAAGCCATGATACAGCCATACAGACCATCCCCACAATGGCTTTTTATTGTGCTTGCTGTTCTGGTGATATCACAGCTACAAACAGAAATGTTCGATTTAAGAGTTTGAGAAAGGAAAAAGCATCAAGAACTGACAAAAATGGGTTTTTCAGTTGCTTACACACATTATCAGTATCTCAAATTCTTACACAGGATGTTAAACACTGAGTCCTAGACCTTAATCATTCTCCAAAGAATGAATAATTCACAACAAAACATCATACATATTTCATCTCTTCCTCTATAGTAAGCACTTTATCCTGGTCAGGGTTGCGCTGGATTTGGGCATGAGCTAAATGTTTTGGGGATTAGGAGTGTGTGTGTGTGTGTGTGTGTGTGTGTGTGGTGTGCATGTGTTAATACTGTAAGGATGAAAATGATTGATTCTGTCTCTTGTATTGCCTCTAATGCTACTGAATGTTTTGCAATCAGTACCCACAATGCCATGCTTTTAGCGTAATCATGTGAGTGTAGCAGATGTTGAGACTATCCAACCATGAGTCTGTTACTTTCGGTCACCATGACAACATGACGGGTGTGGTGTCTTGCTTTTCAGACACATATACACGTAGTGTAAGTGTGTGTTGTTTGTTGTTTTTGATGGATGACTGGAGACAGTCTGAGAAGAGCTGCCATATGGTGGAAGTGACTGTGGGTAGATGGTTTCTGACAGGACGTGTATATGTAGTGTTCCGGTGCGATGATGTTCGAGGTGTCTCAGTTTGAAAGTACTAAATTATTTTGCTTGGTTGAGCATCTGTGGATGTAGTTTGGTAAAGCCTTGTGTATTATGAGTCAAGGTTATGACTTTGGGCCAAAGGGTAAATTTAGACAAGTTCTTTCCATATGGTGTGTGTGTGTGCAATCACAATGTGTGTGTGTGTGTGTGTGTTCAGTAAGTGTTTTCTGCCAGAGTAGTGGTACAGAGCCAAGCACATAAGGACATATGGGACATTTTGCACTGAGCTGGCTATTATTACACACAGTTATGACCTTATGCCCTACACACAACCTATTTCACAGGTGAATCTCTCTCTCTCTCTTTCTCTCTCTCTCTCTCTCTCTCTCCTCTTTACTGTCTATTTATTCCAAACATCATTTTCTAAATAAGGCATTTTGTAAGTATTGACACCTTTCAGACTAGCTCTATATAATTTTATTTTTGTATTGATTTTAATCCACTTATGTATGTAATTACTCGAAATTACTTGCTGTTAAGCACCTGCTCTCACTGAGACTGACCTGAGACAAAACCGAGTTTGTATCCCTTATAATAAGCGCAAATAAATGAGAACACACATATGAAAACACACTTTTTTTTTTTTTTTTTTTTTTTTTACAATATAGTACACCTTCTTCTTCTTTGTCTTTCGGCTGTTCCCTTTCAGGGGTCACCACAGCGAATCATCTGCCTCCACCTAACCCTATCCTCTGCATCCTCTTCTCTCACACCAACTAACTTCATGTCCTCTCTCACTGCATCCATAAATCTCCTCTTTGGTCTTCCTCTAGACCTCCTGCCTGGCAGTTCCAACCTCAGCATCCTTCTACCGATATATTCACAATCTCTCCTCTGAACATGTCCAAACCACCTCAATCTGGCCTCTCTGACTTTATCTCCAAAACATCTAACGTGGGTTGTCCCTCTGATAAACTCATTCTTGATCCTATCTACATGTATCCTTGTCACTCCCAAAGAGAACCTCAACATCTTCATCTCCGCTACCTGTACCCGCCTCTTCACCTCCTTTGAACACTCTCCGTTGCTCTGGACCGTTGACCTCAAGTACTTAAAGTCCTGCACCTTCTTTACCTCTGTTCCCTGTAGCCTTACCGTTCCACGTAGGTTCCTCTTATTTACACACACATATTCTGCCATGCTACGGCTAACTTTCATTTCTCTGCTTTCCAGAGCATACCTCCATCTCTCTAGATTTTCCTCCACCTGTTGCCTGCTCTCGCTACAAAGCACAATGTCATCTGCAAACATCATAGTCCATGGAGACTCCTGTCTAACCTCATCTGTCATCCAGTCCATCACCAGAGCAAACAAAAAGGGGCTCAGAGCCGATCCTTGATGCAGACCCACCTCCACCTCGAACTCTTCTGTCACACCTACAGCACATCTCACCACTGTCTAACAGCTCTCATACATGTCCTGCACCACTTTAACATACTTCTCTGCACATCACCCTTGTTCACGATACAGTACACCACTTAGAGCATTTTGTGCTTTGTCAATAATCCTTATACCACAGCGCTGTTAAATCCTCCACTCTGATTGGTTAGATGTTGATTAATTTTCTGTGTCAGAAGTCCTGACAGTGGTTCTGAATGTAACTAAAATGACAAGTTCATATTAACACACATTATATATGCTGTTGTTTGAACAGATGTTTCTTATTTCGTATTTCATGCCCACTAATAATAAACTTATAAATAATTGTAGGGATAGGCTTCAGGCCCCTGCAAATTATATAGAGGAAAATCACACAGATTAAAAATAGTTAGTCAAGGAATAAGTGTAATATAAGTGATAAGAGGAGCTATTTTTATTTACATTCTACAACATCAAATCAATCTAGAGATGCACTTATGCAAGACAGTGTGAAGTGGAATGTGAAGGAAACGTAAGAACCACAGGGGTAATTGCAAACATTCGTTCACCAGCACTATAGTGTGTCAGAATGAACATATCAGAGTTGGATATGTCAAAAGCACTAGAAGCGTAAGCACCAACAGATTGATGGAATAAAGATAAAATATTACTATGGAAGCATTTCCAAAAGAAAAGGCTAAATCAATGTGTGATTGCTCTCATGCTGGAAAAGAAAATGGTAAGAGTCAGATATGTAAACATAGTGACGTGGTTGAAATGAAAGCGCTTTCGAATCATAACCTGAATTTTACTCTCCTGGCAACACCACCACCATCGGTCCACCCACTGGGATGAACATTTCACAAAGAAAATGCGAAGTGTGATTGCTCAGCAGCAGCAGAGGACATTGTACAGCTAGTAGAGCAGGTACTGCAATCACACTCGTTCAACTGTTCATTTTAGTGGAGGAAAGTGGGAGGAAAAAACATCAATAAGAAAAGAACGACAGGGGTGATTGCAAACATACTGTACACCAGCACTACATGGGCTCAGAACGAACAATCCAGAGTTGGAGCGGGGTCGACATGTCAAAAGCTCTGGAAGCAGAAGACATGTGGAATGATAATAATAATAATAATAAAGAGAAAGATACAACTTAAACAGAATGGGATTGGCATTGCTTAAGCAATCACATTAATTATAAATCGTTAAAAGCAACTTATGTATTGCCATTCATTAATAATTATAATTGTAATCCATGACAAATTGCTTTGGTATAAAAGAGTCTGTTATCTACACACCTCTCCATCATTTTTTCTATTCATGCCATTCATTTGCCTACAACAGCATGCTCCATTGGGTTTTGTTTCTTACAGAATGTAGAAAAGCTGTCACTTTCCTGGAATCCCACAATGCAGTGTAGTCGGGTATTGTCTACACAATGTAGCCTAGGGAAGTCCAGCTCTTATAAAGCATTTTGCAGTTTGACGTGTATAGAATTGGTCAGCCTTCTTACTGATTTCCTGTTGCTCCCTTTCTACCATGGTGCAATTTGTCATTTCTAGTAGTGTCATGATGTTCGAGGGTGCTGAGGGTACATGTAGCTAGGACATCTTAAATTTTAGAAATTTAGACAAGACATCGGGAAAAGATCCAATGTCTTGTAATTATAAAAAAAAAAAGGGCCGGTTCTAAACTCATAGTTACAGTTTCTTATATACAGTAAATGATAAGACAACACTATAATAGACAATTAGAATAATTGTGGAGGACGTGGTTTAGACATTGGACTGCTGATATATATATGTTGAGTTCAAATCCCAACACTGCCCTTGAACAAGCCCTTAACCCTGAAGGTGAAATAATGAGATGTACAGTTATTCTAAATAAGGATATCTGCCACAATGCTACTAAATGTAAGCGTAGGTGTCATATCATAAGAAAGATCTGTCTATTAGGTGGCAACTGACAGAACTTAAAGGTTTTCCTTTAATATTAATCATACTTTTTACCTTAGTGCGTTTTAGCTTGGCCTTGTAGTCAATTGTATAAGAAATTATAAAGTCTTACTGTATGAGTTTCTTTCATGGTCACACATACTGTACTATACATAAGTCTTGAGCCATGCATACTTTCTTTATATTTAGCCTACAAAGAGCCAGACTGTCTTGTATTTTGAATGTATTCTTGAGGAATAGTTCTCCAGGCAAGTACTTGTTGTCTCTTATTTTCACACTCCCTGTACAGGAGTATTTTCACATGTTTGTTAAGCTACATAAAAGCCAAAAAAAAACAAAAAAACATCTCATTTAAGGCATGATCCAGTGAGATCTGACCTGATGATCAGGCTGGCGATTAGTATACTGGTGCTGCTGAATGGATGAGTGGTTGGAACAGATGAGAGGGGAAATGAGGTTGCTGCTGAAGCTGTTACATAAACAATACATTTTTTAAATTGTATCTTTAGATACTTTGCAGTAAAACATTCTTTCCATTTTATTTTTATTTAATCTGCGTCATTTCATTTAATTTAGATGTTTGAGTAAATTTTATCTGAGATATGACCATTTGACCATGTTTTTTTGTTCAGTTATAGATGGACAGTCCATTAGGTCTTAGAATTAACAGAACCAATAGGGACGATTTCTGTAGGTGTGATGTAAGCCACTGAGCTGTTTTCTTTCCTCTTTTTATCCCATTGTGTTGTGCTCTTATGAGGCAGGAGTAAAAATAACCGTCATTTTCTAATTCCCTTGTTAGCCTGTTAGCAGCTCCCGCATGTAGCCTGCTGTTTTCCTATTGGCTCTTTGACCCCGTTCCAGAGTTACTGTTGCCATGGCTCTGTCGACGTTGGCTAAACATCGGGTCATTGATTTATGCCGGTCCAATGAGAGAAAGAAAGCCCATAGGAGTGAATTGTTTACAGGTAGCAAAGAAGAGACATCTTCATGTTATGGGTTTAATAACCCTCTCTCACAAAGACATGTTTGTCTGTCCTGCACAGATGTGAGACATCATTAAAGACGTTCGAGTCAAAGAGTTTTTTTTTTTTTTTTGCACCTGCGTGTACTTGCTGTCAATGACGCTGAATCACACACACTATTAAATGCTGACTCACCCCTCGTTAGTTTTGTTGTTCAGAATGAGATCATTCTGGACCATGATTACACGATCGATCGATTGTCTGGTATGTGTGTGCAAGCGTGGTCTTCTCCAACAAGCTCAAAGCACACACTGTGTCCCTTATGCCCGGTAAGATAAATGATTCAATTTCAGAGAGTTCCAATAAATATGATCAGAATGAAGAGGGCATAGTTTTATAAAGGGTAACATTGCCGCCTCACAGCTCCAAGGTTGCCAGTTTGATCTGGTCCTGTTTGTTTGTTTCCTACTTTCAAAACTATGCATGTAGGCTAAATGCATGTGTTGATTTGCCCAAAGGCTTTTAAGTATGTGTATGGTCCCCGGTAAGACACTTGTGTCCATACAGTAACAAGCTTCACTACCACAAGGATTCTGTTACAGTATGCATGTATTAGGTCAGAAACCTATCCATCCATCGTTCCATTCATTTCCTACCCCAATTATCCTGTGTTGCATAGGGCACACCCTGGATGCTGTGCCAACCCGTTACAGGGTGCAATACACATACAAGCAGACACCAAATCATACACTAAAGGCAGTTTGTAAATGCCAATCGGCCTACACTGCATGTCTGTGGGAGGAATCTACTTCTGGCCAGAAATCCCAACAAAGAAAAAAAAAAATCTGAAAAGTCTTCATAACTTTTTTGTGAATCCGTCAATTTGTGAAGTTTTGAGTAATTTGTTTTACTGTACTGACTTTGTCTGCAATGCGTCCAGAACTGATTACATTAAAATAAGCTGATTTCAGGATCTGTCTTCTCTTATCTCGATCTTTTAAACAGAATTATCCTGTACAACAGCGCTGTTGGATTCTCAAATCAGATCAGTCAGAAGGTTTTGATAAATTTTTTGTCAGTTCTGTCAGTACTTCTGGAAGACAAATCACAAGTTTATTCTAATGGATTGGTTAATAATAAGTTAATGTTTCAGTACTATGTCAGTATTATCCATAAACCTAAGACTAATAATAAATCGAAGAATTTACTCACTCACTCACTCACCGTTTATACCTCTTTATCCTGTATTCAGGGTCGTGGAGACTTGCAGCGTATCTCAGAAAATTATTTAATATTTTATAAAAAGGAGTGGTGGGTGGTGTAGTGGCTGGCATTGTGGCCACCTCCAGGGTCCGGGTTTTTGATTCCTGTCTTGGGTCCGTGCGCATGGAGTTCGCATGTTGTCCTTGTGCTTTGTGGGTTTTCTCTGTGTACTCCGGTTTCGACATACAGATTAGGCTCATTGTGTTTACAAGTTGTCTATAGTGTGGATGTGTGTGCATGATACTGCTAAGTGCTGGTACTGTTCAGACGCAGCAAGCAATAATGATGGTGACAAAAATAAAAATAATTAAGGAGAAAAGATGGCAGACATTGTTTATTCTTTTAACATGAACTGTTCAACATTATCATTCTAAAGAACAAAGTCAAGACCATGGAACATGTTACTTTTATACTGTGTATAGACAATTATGTGTTAGTATCCTAGACAATGTTTGTTGGACTTACGAACAAATAGGACTTACGACTGAGCTCTCGGAACAAAACTTGTTTGTATATTGGGGACTTTATGTACGCGGTTTCTAAACCTAAAATCAATATTTTTGTTTTTGAAAGTTAGAAGGGCTTTGATAAAATGACGTTAAGATAACGTTGAATGTACGACCCAGACAACATTGTAAATACAATCTTAACTGAATTGTAACCATTCTTTGGTGCATTCATGCTAATTACCATCCAACTCGCGCGACACCCGACTACATCCATGGTGCCATAAATTTCTAACATGGTTTAGAATTTCTAACCAGAGATTGGGAAGTACACAACAGCTTTTTGTACACAGGATGTATCCCATGTCACGCATCTCTTAGTGATGTTCTTTGTTTCATTTTCTATTGGATGTATTACTTTGAGGTGCAGCTTAGCTCCCTAATTACTGTAATATTCTGTTTGCACAGAATCCAAGTTGCATCATGTTCGACTTTCACAGAACAGATGTCAGACATTAAGCATTTTTAATTTTTTACCCCTTTGGTTGCTTTCCAATTTAAAATTTTGATAAATTGCTGTTGTCAGATAATTTTCTTTTGTGCTTCTTGTTGTTATGTATGTGCATCAACTAGCATCAACATGTTTCCTAGTGGAACTCACTGCAGCCACTGGAGTTTAATTCCTGCACTAATGCTTATTCTGGTATAAAGTCGTTTTCTTGATTTATTTGATATTCCTATTAATTTCACATTTCAGCGATCCAACCAGCAAAACCTCCTCTTTATCTACCCAGAACATTGCAGAACTAAACACTCTTTGGTGTACAAAAATGGTACTGTTTGTCACAGCATGTAGATCCCTTGGGGTTTTAAAGAAGAGCCTGTTCAGTGTGCGAAACCATGTTTCTCTGCAGAGAATGTGCGACCTGGCATCCATTGCATTTCCTGCCTCTCAGTAGACCACCCTCACGGTAGCAGAATAAACAGTTCCAGGAGTGGTGGCTCGAGAGAGAACTGTTCGCTACTAGTTAATCGATCGTGAATGACATCATTCTCAAAGACAGATTTTTTAAAAATATAGGCATATAAATTTGGGGAAAATATGTGGGAAACAATGCTAGTACAACATCCATAATGTCACCAGAACAAAAAAATTCCTGCTGAATACTAGATCATAGATATCACAGATAATACTGTATAAAGTGTCGTCTAAACACATAAATTGTAGTATTTTGAATGTATAATATTGCCTTCTCTTTTTCTGTTTCATGTCTTGCATGCCTGATCCATTTTACAATACAGGTGAGTGATTTTTATATTCTTCTTCTCTCATACAGGTGTACTGTACAGTATATACAGGGTGATTCACTTGAAAGAGGCCCTCAATATTCTGTAATACCTCTCGCTATGGCGAAGCAAGTTGCCTTGACGTATCTGTCCTTTTTTTTCGCCAGACACATTCTGACAATGCGCTCCATGTTCGATGACACAATCTGCATGCAATTTTGCCCCTTTTGCATCTCTCTGAGATGGTCACTAAGACTGACTGTGTCCTCCGAGTCTCCTGTGCGAGGCATTTCAGATATTTCCTAGGCGACTGCTGCATACGAAGTTGCACGTCATTGATTCTTTTCTCCAAAATTTTGGGACAGCTTTCGCCATGAGATAGAAACTAAAATCCCACCTTCGCCAGTTTCCAGACCTTCTGAATGACACTCTTTAGGAACACCACATTTCTTGATCCAATAGGTTTGCACTATGAAGACGTGTTGCTCATTACTGTACACCACCATCCTGATGAGAAGTCCAGTGACGGAGTGAAGAGATACGACGTTAAACAGCGCAATAGCTGTCTGGCGCCTACCTTATTTGTCCGACTCAGGAGCATCCTGGCGAGTTCGAAGCTCCTTATACTGAGGAGGAGAGTTTTTGTATTACAGGATATTCAGGGCCTCTTTCGAGTGATTACCCTGTACTTCAAATTACATAAATAAAAGAACTGAATGTCCAGCTATTGTACCCATTTTCCTTTACACCACATATTATTCTTGTAGGCACTGCATTAATTCATGCATGTTAAAAGTGAAATATCTGTTCATAAATAAGTCTACACCACCGGGGGCCAGATGATCAGTTTCAATAGTAATCCAACACCCAGCATGAGCATGAAGTCTCTCATTTGTTTCTGTTTCTTTTATTCATGGCACAAATTAATTTCTCAAACAGCAGCACAGCACCACACTGCTTTAGAAAATTAAATGGCTGCCATTTTGTTATTCTGAAATGCACCATGCACCATCTAGTCATTTCTGGTCATTTGACTTGAAGCGATTCTCACATTCAGCACTTAAATATGTGGAGTAGTTATCCTGCTGTACGAATGCATCCAAGGAATCGCATTCCCTCACTGCCTGAAAGCTTGTAATGGCTTTAAGGGATGAGCTGAACTGTGACTGAGATTTGGTTGGAGGGGAAAGTGTAGGGATCACTTCGTGATTGTGGGGGTCAAGTGGATTAGAGTACTGGTAGGAGTGTAGAGGACATCTAGTGAGTGTAAGGAACAGAGAATGTGGGGTTTGGAGTAGCGTTCAGAATTGAGGTTTAGGATCGTGAGGAGTTTGTGGAAAGAACAAATACAGCGGTACCTCCACAAACGAATTTAATTTGTTCGGGAAGCGAGTTCTTAAGGCGAACTTTCGTATTGCAAAACGCATTTTTGCACAGGAAATAATGTAAATGCAGACAATCCGTTCCAGCCACCCAATAAATATTACCAATATTACCAGTTTCCAACACTATCATACATTTTTTTGCATACAAAAACAGTCTTTTAAAGGTCCTACACATTATATTTTTCATTAAATTTTAATATGATCTTTAGGGTCCTAATGAAAAGTTTGTATTATACGTTAATTAAAAATTCAAAAGGATTGTGTAAAAAAAACACTACTTTTACCTGGTAAAAACTCGTACTGTGTATGTTTGTGTATGTGACAAATAAAATTTGAATTTGAATTTGAAAAACTAGCTCTGTTCTCAGCAATCTGTTTCAGTACATGCTAATTTAAATGCTCATGACCTCTGCTGAGGCCGCCCCCCCCCCCGCCCCCCGTTCTGTGGGGCGTGACACGTAGGGTATAGCGGCGGAAGTGTAGTCCAGTGCGGGCAATGCTTTGGACTGCATTACCCACAAAGCATTGCCACAACGCAATGCTTTGTGGGTAATGCAGTCCAAACTGGAAAACTATGGATTATAGAGCCCGAGCCTGTTTTCTTCAGTCGTTTTTGGTTTGATTTAAGTACGGAACCTACACGGAAGTTCGTAATATTGCCTGACAACGCAGAAATTAAAAGAATGGACATGCATCGACCCGTTTGTCTTTCTCATCACTGCATGGGCAAGAATTAACGGGCTGTTACGCTGCCGTGAGCAACAACAACAACAAAAGCGGAGAAACTTACCGAGAGAGATACGGACGCGATGTGTTTACTGATGTGTTTACATGACTTCTTAATCTTCGACAGACATCGTTATAAACCATCTAACGTAACAAAGGTAAGCATAATATAGTTTTTCGACTACGTACACAGTTTGCAACTAGACAATCACCTCAATGCATTGTTTATTATAAACGGGCGATTAGGGATTATATAGAGACGGATGTACACAGAGAAGAAGCCATAACCATGTTCTATGAGAGTGTAAGTTAACTTACACTCCGCATTTATCGTGATTATTAGAAAAGGCGATCTGCAAAGAGTCATAGTAAAATAAATCACACTCACCGAGCCTGGTGAAGATGAAGCAGGAACACGAAGCGTTAGTACAGATCCATTTTTTAGGAGCAGCTTCCTAGTAAAACCTGCTTTATATTGACCCGCGTTTATAAAGCAGTCTGGTAAAAAATGATTATCGCAAACATGAACGCATTTGGGTAAATCGGCGGGGACGTTAGCTTTAAAAACTAAATTCAGCCACTGCGTCCTCAGTGGCTTAGATACCTAACCCTAGGTAGGTACCCTAGGTCACTAACCCTAGGTAGTGAATGACGACTGCTGTGTTCGCTATTACACCCAACAACTGTACACAACACTCGCTTAGGCGTCATTTTGCTCCAGCGGCGAAAAAACAATGGCCGACAGCGTCTTCTCACTCGGGGCGGGTCTTTGCTAAAACACCAGTGTCAATCAACTTGTGTAGGAACGCCCTCTTGTGGTGTGGCGTCACAAGGCAAGGCTTTTGCGATTGGCCTGATTTCAGAAGGGGGATGTTATTGTAATAAACAAAAAGAAAACCACTGCGCGGCTCTTTATTATCGTAGAGTGGTTGTGTACGCACTCTCCTAACACACAGTTTAGTCCAAACAGCTTAAAATAGTGCATGTAGTGCTGTATGACCCCTTTAAAAATGAAGTAAAATATGAAGTAAACAGACATTAAACCTCAATTAACCTTAACTTAAAATTCCTCTTGGCACCGTCTACTTCAAAAACGAAACTGAAATTGGCTCCCTTTTCTTCTTACTACCATCCTTGCTAACATTCTTGGGACCCCTGGTGTAAATGCCTTGTCACGCAAAGAGGTCAACAAGTCCACTTGATGTATAGTATGTACGCGCAACTTAGCCGAAACTTAGCCTTAGCTTAGAATTTTATATTGAAGATGCTTTTTATACCGAGGCAAATTTCTTTGATCCAATCCAATCAGATTTCTTACTACAGTGGTTTTTATTCCTTTTGTATCAGTGTGTCTTGTCAAAGATTTTGCAGCCTCCCCTTTACTGGATTCGCCTTAAATGCACAATGCTGTTTCCCAACACAGGGGATGTAAACTTGACTGTAATCTGCTACCGCTTTAACCGCATTACTCCTCGTCTATTACCTCGTCTTCTGCTAGCCTTTTCCTTCTACACGTTTCATTAATTATGAATGTAATCAAACATGACACTTCTGACCAGAACAGAGCAAAACAAATGTTTTAAATAGTTTTTTTTCACAGCAACTTTCTTTTTCAGCTTGTAACAAGAATGTAATAAATACTGACAAGTCATTTGCAACACTATACTACACGTAGAGCGGTGGTGTAGTGGTTAGCACTTGCATCTCCAGGGTCCGGGTTCGATTCCCTGCCAGGCTTGATTCCCGTCTCTGTGTGCATGGAGTTTGCAGGTTCTCCCCGTGCTTGGTGGGTTTTCTCCGGGTACTCTGGTTTCCTTCCACAATCCCAAAACCTACAGATAAGGCTAATTGGCCTTCCCTAATTGCCCTTAATGTGTGTATGTTTTTGTGCTCTGCAATGGATTGGCACCCTGTCCACGGTGTACTCTGCTCGTGCCCTAAGCCTCCTCGGATAGGCTCTAGGCCCCGGCAACCCTAACTACAGGATAAAGCAGTAAATATGCCTGTATATATACACAGACATATTTACCGCTTAAAATAAACACAGGCAGTCATGCCTTAAAAAAACTATAGACTCTGATATTAAAAAACACAGAAAGCAGGAAGAAAAGATACAGTTAGAAACTCTATAAATATCGAGAGTGGAGATGTACAGAAAAACCTTCCAGGCTGTTAGATGCATGTGAAAAAGACAGATTTTTATCTGTATTTAACCTCTAGCATTAACTAGAGCTGTGGAAAAAATTATTGTTTCATCCTAGAAAGAGTTATTACAGAATATTTGGGGCCTCTTTCGAGTGAATCACACTGTTTGAGACAAATCGGATGAGTTCTGTTGAATCGAATCGAATAAAAAATTGCCTTGCACCGAAATCAAATCGAATAGAATCAACAGCCTACCTATGATTCACATGAAATATTCAAGAGGCAAAGAAAAATTGCATTGGACTGCTTTAATACTCCCGACTAGACAGTCTCAGCAAAAGATCAGACACAGAGAGAACAGGTTTTAATCCAGGTTCACACTAATACAATTTTGCAAAGTATAGCCGAATCTGAAGCACTCAGGGTCTAAGGTTTGATATTTTCCACTGCACCCTGAATGTCATCTAACAGTGAAGAATGATCAGTGACCTAGAATACACAGAGATTCCATCAATTCAGTGCAAATGCTGGAAGGAGACAAAGGCAAAAAAAAAAAGGATAGGTATTCACTGCTGTATTGCTTTGGAGCATGTATATAGGGCTTGTTTGAATGAATACAAAAAGAATGCGAATGATGCAATTGCTGAAGACTTCAGCCAGATTGGTGAGATCTGTTTTGTTTTGTTATCTCTAAAAATTCCATATGAGTTTACTTTCAGTCCTAAAAAAAAAAATGAAGTATAAGTTGGACAATGTGGATCTGTAGATGTAGGGTGATTGGCGCTTTCAGATTGCCTGTAGTGGATGCTTAGTGCTGTGAGCGTATGTGTGTGATTGTGCCCTGTGAGAGTTTGGCACCCCATTCAGGGTGTACCCTGCCTTGTCGCCTGAGATCTCTTGGATAAGCTCTAGGCTTTTTTTTTCCATTTAGACAGAATAAGTGGTACAATAATGAGTCAGTATGTAGGTATTTAAGCATTGATTTAGGCATTTGTGATTTGGTTGAAACACACTAGGCTCTACATGCTGATCATCAAAACATCATACCAAAAAAAAGTTTTAAGTAACTGTTATTTTGGATACAGTTTGGTCCCAAAGAACTCACACTCACTGATCCCATCAGGGACGTTTGGTACACTGAACATTTCTGTGGTGCTAATTTGGCGAGATTACTGACGCTGGTATTAAGTTGTTTTTGGATGTTACTGGGAATTACTTCAATGAAATGATGTCGGAACAATGTTGACTAGGATAATTTTAAACGAGTGCATCTAATGCATGTCTATGAAAAAGACTTCCAAACAGTTTTAATACCAAACTCTTATTTTTTTTGTGCTGAACCACTAGGAACATGCTGCTCATACTGGTAAATCTGCATACTGATATGCAGTTGTGTTATTTTAATCTATGGTGGGAGTTATAAACCTTGAAGCGCAGTGGTAAAGGCATTGGACTACTGACTCCAGAAGGTCTTGGGTTCAAACCCCAGCACTGCCAGGTTTTTACTGTTGGGCCCTTGAGCAAACACTCAACTGGTCAGCTGTATGATGTGTTAAAAGTGCAAGTGATTCTGGATAGGGACATCTGCCAAATCCCATAAATGTTATGTAATGCTAGAAACTTAAGAAACTGTTGGCTGGTGGATGTTAACTATTTTAAATAAACTACTTAAAAATGACAATTTAGTTTTTTGAGGTTGCATTTGCAATGTTGTGTTTTGGTCATTCACTCATCGTTATCTCAACATCTCAGGACAATCTAACTTCCAAAAACAATGTTGTCCCGATAGTCCATGTCATACAGTAGCAAGCGCATATTTAGACGTTTTGGTAGAATTTTACATCATAAATGCAGAGAAGGGACTATGGACGGACATTGGGCTGATCGATGCCGAATCGTACAAAAAGAGGGCCGTCCCAGTGTGGATGTACTAAATAAATAAATATAAGTACTCTTGGAAGTACGCAAATAAGTGAAGTGGAAGTAACTGTTCTATAATAGAAGTTAAAGTTATATATTGTAGTTTATAGGCTTGGGGTGGTTGATGAAAATGTCCATAATCTCAGACAGGTTCCAGCTATTGCGATTGTATCAGAAATGTCATGTCCGCAGCTTTTAAATCCACAAAGATAAATTGTCTCATAATATGCTTCCTTTACCTGTGACTGATCATCAGTTTATGAAGTCCTTAGTCACACTAGTAGAGACAAATTGGATTAAAAAAATTTAAGATGGCAATCCTGATCTCTCTGACTGTCTGGAAATGAAGTGAGACAAAAGGTAAAAGAGGTAGAGGTAGCCAGAGGAACACACTGTGATATAAAGGTGCTGTGATCTTGCACCCTTGCTGTCATAAGCCTGAATGTTACATCTTAAATCGATTTAGAGACAGGAGCTGTTTCCTACTGCAGCGACTTGCATCATCGACGTTTGACGCACAGGATGAGTGACACATACACTGACTCCTTCTCTCTCTCTCTCTCTCTCTCTCTCTCTCTCTCTCTGTCCTCCTATCTTATATCTTTTTTCCTTTATTTGAAAAGATTGTAATCCGGCTTGAGCATGCCTGTCTGGAGTCCAACTTCCACATGTATTTTTCACGCGCAAGGACGGTGCATAAGCTTCACACACACTGACATGGACAACCACAACAAATAAGAGACAGACTGCGTTGGACTGATGAAAAGAGACAGAATGTCACCTTTGACTTAGGGCATGACATCTCAGTGCCGTGATGCTAGTGTATATGTGTGGCTGCTACTAGTGTGTGTGTGTGTGTGTTTACGGTCTGAGGGCACTTGTGTGGAGGTTAATTAAAGAGCCATGGAGAAGAGGAGAAGATCAATAGGACAAACTCTCTATTTCAGCCCAGTACACACATTCTCCCTAGTGATTTCTGTAAGGACAGGGCAAGCAGCCAGCACAGAGGACACACACACACACACTAATATTATTGACCCGTGTGGTGTGTGTGTGTGTATGGTTTGTCCAGTAAAATGTGATTTACTCATGCTTAAAATATATAAAATGTATTTTAAATAAAGTGAATTTATTTGAGTGAATAAATTTGTTAGCAAATTAACAGTGTAAGCAGTTTATTTATTTATTAGCATGATTTTTTTTAAATTATTATTTTGCTGTAGATATTAGTAGGTTAGCAGTATTGAACTGATGCAGAACACGATTGGTTTCGTATTTTTGATAATAAACTCAGTGAAATCTATTGGAGAGAAATATTACAGGTTGGACTACTAATACAGGGAGATTTTGTATAAGATCAAGGCAAATAGTCACCACTATAGGTCTACCAAATCAAAGCACAGAGAATAGAGAATAGAGATCACTTCTCAGTGATCGTGCCTCATGATCCAGGGTGGCATTTGGGCAAGGGGCGGCACAGAGCATAAAAAAGAAAACAAGAAGTTCAGAATGATGATGGTGACATTTGTGTGATCGGTTTCCTATCGCCTGTTTTCATGTCACTGTGTGAGTAATCTTGTTGGTGCACTGATTTTAGTTTGTGAACAAGGGACGGAACTACCTGGGAAGGTCTCTCACTCAGAAGTGGACATCACTTCGCTGGAAGCCTGACTGCACATCTAACTTTGTACAGCAATGCAAGGAGTGTGCACGCTCAGTGGTACAGTAGATGTCTCGTCTGCCATGTGGAAGGCCTGGGTTCAATTCCCTCCCAATGCGCCAGGCTCAGATACAATTCCCAACCTATGTCCAAACCCAGGCCACTCGATGCAATGCCGGTCCTAAGCCCAGATAAAATAGGAGGGTTTCGTCAGGAAGGGCATCCGACGTAAAAACCTGTGCCAAGTTGTGTGAGGATCGGATGGTCCACTGTGGCGACCCCTTGACGGGAACAACCCACATCATGCAATGCTACTGATGAAACAACAGTTCATTCATACTGCTATTGCGTACACTGTACTGTAAAGTTCCACATGCATATTTCATTCTTTTATTTTGTCTTAAATGGCTAAGAAAAATATATAACCAGTCTACACATGGGTAAGTTGGGAGGGGGTAATGTTCTGATGCTCGTCGAATTAAAATAATAAATAAGAAAAAGATCAAAGCTATTAGTGGCCCAGTTTAGAATAATGGGAAAGATAATGAGAAGTGCGTAGAAGATAAAGGTATGCAGCTGTTATCTCTTTATGAGTATAATATTAAGTACATAGTAAAGTAGGCTATAATTTTCTATCCAGTGTGTTATGTAATAACTTATTACGATGTTTTATTTTTACATTTTTTTAATTTTTTTGAAGCGCTGAAGGGGCGTTCACACCAGGGTGCCGTACACACCAGAACAACTGCTGTGGGGTAAATTGGGGTGTCACAGCACCAGGGCAAAATTAAAACAAAAGACAAAAGCCAGAACAGATCTTAATGCCGTGCAATCAGGCAACTCAATCTGAAGTAAAGGATAGATATACTGTGATTATTTTTTTCTACAAAACTTATGCAAACTGACTGAATAGCAACTTATATTGCTATTCTACAAAGAACTTTTACAAATATCTTACAAGCCCAAATGGCTCAGCTGTACAGTATTAAAAAATATATACGAGAGGAGTTTAAATCAAATTACCGTAAACAATCAGTTATTTGTTGCATGTACCTTACAGCGCAGTGAAATGATTTGTTTGCATATCCTAGTTAAGAAGCTGGGGTCAGAGTGCAGGGTCAGCCAAGATACAGCACCGCTGGAGCAGATAGGGTTGAGGGCCTTGCTCAAGGTCTCAACAGTGGTAACGCAGCAGTGCTGGGGCTTGAACCATCACCCTTCTGATCAGTAACCCAGAGCCTTAACCATTTGAGCCCCAATCCGCCAACACCTAGCCAGCGGTTTTACGTTCGGATGCCCTTCCTGACGCAACCCTCGCAATTTATTTGCGCTTGGGACCGACACTGCATACTTGCTGGTGTTTGGGCATCGGGTGGGAATTGAACCTGTTTCTTTCGCATGGCAGGTGAGAAACCTACCACTGAGCCCCGATGCCCTGGGTAAAAAAACATCCTTTCCTTTTTACCGTTTCAGGGAGTTGGCAACAGTCACCAGTAATATTTGCTGTTTCTTTTCGAGCTTTATTCATATGATAGGTTATGACAAAAATATCACAGTTTGTACTCTATTTTTACACACATACTGTACATAGGAAATAATCGCAGGTAGGATCTAAAGTTGTGAGATTGCCAGAGAAAGAGATAAAGAGTGATAAAAAAGATATGATGCAGTACCAATGTGCACCTCTGGGTTGGTTTAAGGAATCAGGACAGTTGTTTGAATTTGTCGCTTTAATACCTGAATGGCATCTTAAACATTAAACATTCCTAGAAAATGAATGTTTTTTTCTGTTGCATTGTGTGGTGCTAACACAGGGTTAAGAGTGTGTGTTTGTGTGTGTGAACGTGTGCCGCCTTTGGCTTGTTCTTTCCGTAAAGCTGATCTGCGAAAATTCCAGGTTTTAAACCTGTGTGTGTGTACGTGTGTTAAAGATCCTAAAAGACAGAAGTAAAGATAAACAGTGCGCCTGTGTTAATCGTTTCTCATATCTTCGTGCCGTGTTCCACTCCTCCTGTGGGATTACGCTTCGCGACCCGCTTGTTATTATTGCGCTCCCTCCATGTCGTTCGAATCCACATCCTTCCTGAACCCTCTGAGAGCGACACTGCAGAAATATCACACCTTGTGAATCTCATCATCGCTGTGTCTTACGCACCCACTCACCTACCTTGTAGTGAAGAACTACGCACACACACACACACACACACACACACACACACGTACTCACACTGTTTCCAAACGTTGAGGCAGGAGAGGAAGCGAGCCTGATCAGTCAGGGGAATGTATGTAAGGCTAGTAACTGCGGGATCAGTAACACTCGTCTGCTCTCACTTCCTCCTACACCGAGCAGACACTGCTGTTATTAATGTCTCCTCTAGCGAGGCCATGCATTTGGGAGCGCTGCGGAGATTCAGTAATTCCTCCTGATCGTATCAGCTTGGTGTAAGGCGTCAGGTAATAGTCTGTACGTTTGAGTGTGTGCGTGTGTGCGTGTTTGTGTCTGTGTGTGTCTGCATGTGGTATAACTTCTACTAAATAAAAAACAAGACTTAACTGTGCTACCCTGCTGCGGGAATGGGTTCAGGGTGTGTGTTTGTGTTCATGCACATACAATCCTGCTGCGCACAGCAAGCACAATTTACCTGCAGCTCAGCTCGTTCTCTTCTCCTCTTCTCTCTAATAAGCTGTAGCTGTGTGTGTGTGTGTATGTGTGTGTAAAACCCTGCTACACATGATGGGTATCTCTCTCTTTCCCCTCCGTCTCTCCTCTCAGAGTGGATTGTGTGTACACGTGAGTTTCTCAACTGTTTGTAGACATGATGGTTTGATGTAACAAGTCTTCCTCTTCTCATTTCTTTTCTTCCTCACCTTACTCTCTCTCTCTCTCTCTCTCTCATACTCCCTCACTCATTCTGTCCTTGTCACTCTACTTGTTGTTGTCGTTGATTGATCTGCTATCTCAGGCCAAATGATACTCCAAGGAAACCAACTTTTCACGTCCTCTCTCAATATCCCTCCCCCCCTCCCTCCCTCTCTCTCATCTGTGATGAAAAGAGAGTGTCACTCTGTTTTTATTTGCCCCCCTCCACCTCTCCCACTCCTTCCCCCAGTTTATTTCTCAGTCGCCCTCATCACTCATGTCTGAATCCAGTGAACTGGCTAACACATTCTTCTCTATCCTTCACTGTCTCTTCATCTCACTCTCTACAGTGATACATCAACACGCATGTAATGACACTTGAACCTACAGCGTCAGAATCCGATGGAACTTTTCAGCTCCTAGTGACTTCCAGTGACTCCAGGTGCTCGTTAATAACAGTCGATTTGAGCTAACCTTTATTCCAGACATCATCTTTATTTTCCTCATCACTCTTGTGATTGTCTGAGTGATTATGAAGCCTGATGAGGCATGCCGCATGTTATGGGGAGTTAATATGCTTTTATTGCCATTGTACATATTCATAAAAAATATATAGCAGGATATATACAGTAGCGAGACCAAAGCAGCACTAGCCTGCCTTCACATGCATATGAACTTGAGTTACATCCAATTCTTAATCCATAGGGTTTAATAGGATGTTGGCCCACGCTTTGCAACTATAACAGCTTTAACTCTTCTAGAAAGAAAAAAAATCCAAACCTACATGGCCCTGTGTGAAAAAGTAATTGCCCTCTGAACCTAATAACTGGTTGGGCCACCCTTAGCAGCAATAACTGCAATCAAGCGTTTGCAACGATAACTTGCAACGAGTCTTTTACAGCGCTCTGGAGGAATTTTGGCCCACTCATCTTTGCAAAATTGTTGTAATTCAGCTTTATTTGAGGGTTTGCTAGCATAAACCGCCTTTTTAAGGTCATGCCACAACATCTCAATAGGATTCAGATCAGGACTTTGACTAGGCCACTCCAAAGTCTTCATTGTTTTTCTTCAGCCATTCAGAGGTGGATTTCCTGGTGTGTTTTGGGTCATTGTCCTGCTGCAGCATCCAAGATCGCTTCAGCTTGAGTTGACGAACAGATGGCCGGACATTCTCCTTCAGGATCTTTTGGTAGACAGTAGAATTCATGGTTCCATCTATCACAGCAAGCCTTCCAGGTCCTGAAGCAGCAAAACAACCCCAGACCATCACACTACCACCACCATATTTTACTGTTGGTATGATGTTCTTTTTCTGAAATGCTGTGTTACTTTTATGCCAGATGTAACGTTAATTGAGGCAAGTGAGGCCTGCAGTTCTTTAGATGTTGTCCTGGGGTCTTTTGTGGCCTCTCGGATGAGTTGTCTCTGCGCTCTTGGGGTAATTTTGGTCGGCCGGCCACTCCTGGGAAGATTCACCACTGTTCCATGTTTTTGCCATTTGTGGATAATGGTTCTCACTGTGGTTCGCTGGAGTCCCAAAGCTTTAGAAATGGCTTTATAACCTTTACCAGACTGATAGATCTCAATTACTTTTGTTCTCATTTGTTCCTGAATTTCTTTGGATCTTGGCATGATGTCTAGCTTTTGAGGTGATTTTGGTGTACTTCTCTGTGTCAAGTAGCTCCTATTTAAGTGATTTCTTGATTGAAACAGGTGTGGCAGTAATCAGGCCTGAGAGTGACTACAGAAATTGAACTCAGGTGTAATAAACCACAGTTAAGTTATTTTTTTAACAAGGGGGGCAATCACTTTTTCACACAGGGCCATGTAGATTTGGATTTTTTTTTCTCCCTTAATAACGTAACCCTTTATTTAAAAACTGCATTTTGTGTTCAATTGTGTTATCTTTGACTAATAGTTAACGTTTTTTGATGAGCAGAAACATTTAAGTGTGACAATAAATGCAAAAGAATAAGAAATCAGGAAGGGGGCAAATAGTTTTTCACACCACTGTATATATATATATATATATATATATATATATATATATATATATATATATATATATATATATAGTATGATATATGTATACAACTACAAAAAGTTTTAAATTAAACTATGACCTGTGATTGCGTTTAGTTCTGCTGTACATGAAACTGCAATATATTACAGTTTGTCTAGTATACCAGATGGCCAGAGATGTTTTGGCTCTGACTTGCCATCTGATGGATGTCCTTTAATCCTCTGGATGTACATAAGACAAGCAGACGAGTAGGTAAACAATGATGCTTGTCTTTCTGCACACACACAAAATCATGCGTGAAGTACAAATGGGCTTTTAGACTACTAAGCTTGCGTTTCATGTACCATATTTGACTTTAGCATTAATTCAATAAAGAAGTCTTATAAGGTCTAATGAGAAAAAATATCACTTACAAGTTATAACATTATGTAAGTCTAGCACTTTTTTAACTCCAGCCTCTGTGAACTCTGTGAACTTAAAGGTAGGCTATTGTGGATAAAAAAAAAAGACTGGAAGATATTAATGTACAAAAAATTCTTCTTAATCTGTCCAGGTCATGGGCTCAGGTTTGAGAGTGTCTGTTATTTGAGCTGCATTCCTGTAGAGCATAGACTAAAATAATTACTTTCTACAAACTTTTTCAACTCCCACCTTATTACTTTGACTGTGTATGCCAACTGGTATTCTACTCACCTCCAACTCCCTCAGCATTCTGTATAGTCTGTAATCTTTTTCTATAAACTGTTAGGATTTTTTAATGTGTCTAGTGTATCCAAGGCTTTAGGGATACTACATTGTGGGTAGTGTTTGCGGAATATTTGTTCAGACAGCATATGGTAGGCAGTCTGCTAAGAAACCTTAATTTGGTCGAAATCGAAGAAAACACTGCAGGTTTTCTTATTTGCGAAGGATGTTCAAGCAAAACAGTTTTTTTAACCACTGTATCAAAGGTGTAATAATTTAATAATGTGCCTCAGTATTCAACTTCAAATAGTTGGAAGGTTTAATAATTTAAATGATATTAAATATCACTACCAACGCACGACTAGTTGTAAGTTCAAATGTCAGTGAATGAATAGAGGGTTATTGATTATAAAGTCTCAGTCTAGACCATTTTATACAACTACAAAAAGTTAGTGTCTAGAGCTTTAATTCGCACTGCATACACCTTTCTGGGTCAAGATCTATATAAGTGGCATGGCATACACCTTTCTACAGTAGGTAAAGATCTATCTACATGGCACGGCATACACCTTTCTAGGTGAAGACATATCCAAGTGGATGCTGCATACACCTTTCTAGGTATATATCTATGCAAATGGTATAGAAATTGTTTTGCGTAGTAAAGATATTAAATTCAGGATATTATGAGGTTTTTTAGTTTTAAGCAAACAATCTCACTGAAAAACAGACAATAATGTTCATAACTGTGTCTCTCTCATCTCTTGTCCTCATCTTAGTCTAATTACATCTAGTTTCTTCTCCAACAGCGTTATGAAAAAAAAAAGAAATCACTGACCAAGAAAGTAATATACAGTATGTTTTTTATATCCACGGCTGTATTTCTGTTGTGCTTCCTCAGGCTGTGACTCATAGGCAGCCTGTCTATCCAATTCAGTTATATATTTGGCCATTGTGATCTTTTTTATTTGGCTTTATTCAACAGCACTATTGTTGATTTGTCTCAAGCAGCTAAATTTCTGACGGGTTTGTATTGTTAAAAATGAAAATACTAAACTTATATAATAATATCTGAAATGTAGGGTATTTGTAGGGTTGTTTTATTGATATTTCTTTTTAAATATCATTGCTTGTACAAAGAGATCATCCTACACCTTTTCCCAGTCCAATATTGTCTCAACCGCCTATAAGCTTAAAAGATGACGATATGGTCCTCTCTCAAAAGGGTATTCAGGTTTTTGTAGAAATTAAAACAACTTCACAACACTGTACGCTGTTAATTGAGGATTTTTGATATGTTCAATGAAACTGTAATATTTCTAATTTGTTTCATGCATCTCAATTATATCTCACTTTAATCTCATTATGGTCTTATACTACATGGCTCATTTGCTTCTCCTTCAAATGCAGTTCTGTTTCTTATGTACATCTCAGATTTCTCAAATGTATGTCTCGCGTTGTGTCTCAGTTATGTCTTCGATTTTCCTACGTGGGGTTTAGGAGTAATAGAAAAGACAAAGTCGAGCTTGTAATGAAACAGCTCAATTCAGTCGCATAAGACAAGAAAAAGCTTATTCTGAGCAACAAAATTTTGCTATGGGTAGGTGGGCGCCGAGCCTCCTCGGCTGGGATCATCATTCACGGATGTACCGCCGCTTTTAAAATGTTTGCACTATTCAAATTTTTTACTGCTGCATAAGAGTCTCATTACTGTTCTTTGCTCAAAGTCTTTTATAAATGTCAGTAAAATCAGTTTGATGCCGTCATTCATCACAAATCCAGGTTTGACCTGAACACCCCTTGTATTTGTACGTATTCACAACAATCAGTTTTGCTAATTTTCATATTAAAGAAAAAGAAAAATTAGAAATAAACAGCAAAAAAGGCCATGTTGATGCAAAAACATGATCCTGATTTGAACGTATTTCTTTCCCTGAATTATTGAGTGCCCAGCTCAAGCTAACCCATTTATACCAGTCTGCTGTGGTTGTGTGGAAATGTAAATGCACAGCCATGACAGGATGGAGACTGACCTGCAGCGCTCGCTAAGGCAGTTAAACGTTAATTCACTGATTTTCATTCAGGGGTTTTGGAATGCATAAAATATCAACCTTTAAACCCTTAGGACTTCAGCTTTAGTGTGGCATGAAGGAAGTATAAGATACAAGCCCAGCATTCCTCCATGCCCTTATCATCATGATCATCATCATCATTATGAAGCATGCCAGTGCTCCATAATGCAGCATTGGAAGGCACTGGCCCTGAACATTACTAATTCATTCTGACAGCATGTGTAAGTTTGTGTCTATGAATATTAATGACTCATATCGGCAACCATCATTTTCTGCTTCTGGCCTCAATTCTTCTATATCACGTTAAAACAGGAAATGTATTGATAGACTGATATGTATACATAAAGATAAAATGCAATATGATCCCATTCATTTCTTTCTGCTTACGCTCTGTATTAAGACACTGATTAAGAATTAAATTCTGTGTTGGTCCTTATTTTTTTTCTTTTTTAACACTTCAGGGTTTTATCATATGTTAATTTTGATTTGCAGAATTTTAAATAGCTCCCCCTCTGGTTACTCCGGTTTCTTCGCACAGTCCAAAGACATGCAGATTAGGCTAATTGGAATTCCCACATTGCCCGTAGTGTGTGATTGAGCATGTAAGGTTGTGTGCATGTGTGTGTGTGTGTGTGTGTGTGTATGTGTCCAGGGTGTACTAGTCTCCTAGGATAGGTTCCAGGCCCCCCGCGACCCTCTATACAGGATAAAGAGGTCTAGACGTTGAGTGAGTGAGTGATTGAGAGAATTTTGAACTTGAATTTTGAGCTTGTTTCAGTGTGATGTTAAGTGGTTTCTGTTTGTTTTATTGTGGCTTTGGTGTAGGACGCTGAGGGACTGTCACTCTCTGCGCTTCTATTAATATTCAGCTGAGCTTTACTTCAGTACCAAACATGTCACTCTCATATATGCTACAGGCATGCCTTTGGGTGTTTATTTCATTAGAGAGAGAGAGAGAGAATATGTCTGTGTATGTGTATGACCCTGTGCTTTTCCTTTAACTCAGACTAAGTTATCCTAAAGCCTGATTTGGTTAGCAAGGATTAGCCAGTTCTCAGGCTAATCGTATTAGCATTCTCCACATGACATTCCATCAGCTCTGCATTTACATGACCAGACTCATTTCTTTCAGTTATTGAGACTGAGAGAGAGAGAGAGAGAGAGAGAGAGAGAACTTGAAGGGTAAACAGAAAAATGAAGGACGCAGTAGAAGCTGTTTCTTTGCATTCTGAGTGAAAGCCTTGGCAGGACGGGGTGTGGGGGTGTGGGGGGGTGAAGAAAGGACAGGCTGACGGAGGAAAGAATGTAAGATGGATAGCAAGGTTTTATGACAAACAGCGATGGAGGAGGAAAAAGGAGACGAGTAATAATTCTATTAGTTCAAGTCGCCGTGTCGTGGCTTTGAAGGTTAAACTAGAAACGCGGAGAAACATAGGAGCATAAAAACATCAGTTATGAATCCTGTCACATATTTTGGTCGGGCTTAGGGCATCGAAGTTTTGTTCACACGCTCTAAAATTTTTGGTTATTCATTTTTCAGGCAACACCCAATTTTGGTTGGTGATTTAAATAAAAACAGGGAGAGAATTAATGAAATGTATTTAGAGCTGGCAACTTTTCAGAAAAGCTTAGAGCGAGATTCTCTACGCACACACAACGCCCCATGCTCAGCCATTTTGTCTAAAATTAAACCTTCCACCTACCCTGCATATCTCTGGTTCTGTATATCTTAACGTTAAAGTGATACAGTGCAATAGCTGATGCATGTGACGGGATTTACTTCAGTTACACATGCGGGCAGTAATATTTTTCAGAAACAGGACTGTGACAAATGTACAATTTTACATTGTAAAAAATCACAATATTTGCATAGAGTTTAATCATACACTAAACAATGCTATTTAATGCACTATTTATATTCATAAGAACACCCAGGGGCTAGCAAACTTGATTAAGAGAGAATACCACAAAATGATTATTGTGTGAAATGCAGCAGTCATGCCGGAGCCGTGAAAAAAAGGAAAACCTGTTGCGTTATTAGGTGTGTCTCGAAGGAAAGACATGCAATTATGCATAATAGTCAGCAGGTGGTGAAATTCCTGCTTCTAACGCTACACACCAAGGTGGTTGGGTAATGCGACGGCAATGAAAAAATTTAATTACATAAGAGTACAAATATTTCTTGGATGTAGTGTAGTAAGAGTAACACGTATCCTGTAATAAAAGTAATTCTTGTGAAGTACAGATACATTAATTTACTCAGTTACCTTCCATCTCTTTTTAAAACTAACAAACAAATAAATAAAAATAAACATAAAAAATGTCAGCTGATGTAAGTGTTAGATTAAATCCTAGTACTACCAGAGAGATCTAATGTTAAATGCTAGTGCTGTGTGCGTAGGTGCTGTCTTGTGTTACTTGTCACTTTTAATAAAACGCTTCTGCCGGATGTCATATCTCTTCTGATTTAATATCCAACTCCAAAGTCTAACGCCGAACCTGACCCTGTTGCCTCCAGAACAGCACCACTGCATGAGTGGGTTAGAGAGGGAAGAGCTAGAGGGTAAATGAGAGCTGGTCAGCTTGTCTTTCATGTTGATTGATGATGTCAGGGTGCAGTTTGGTGTGAGGAGGAAATGACAGGAGTATTATTTCTTCTGACAGAATCATTTAAAGAGAGGGAGAGATAGAGGAACAGATAAAGATAATATTCAGTAAAACACAGAAAACCATTAACCAGCTTAAAAAAATAAAGTGAACTGTCAAGATTTTAACTTAGACCTGTTCAGTCCAATCATGTGTTTTAGTATCACTTGTCCTATGATGTGCATGTGCCGTCACACAAGATCTGGCAACCCTGCTCTTTAATAACTATTTTTACTAAAATCCTCACCTTGCCTAAAATCTGAGATTCAATGGATTTAATGTCAGTTTGCTTTAGTTTTCTTGTGGTAACTTGAAGAAGGAGCGAGAAAAAAGTCTAGTGAGGGAATGATTTTAAAAAGCTGCGTAAAGGAACTAACCTCATTAGGCATTTTTCCATGTTCCACAAAATAACACAAGGTAAATGCGTAAAAATATATGTGCTTTAATAACAATTTTAAATTATTAAGAGCAAATTCCTGAACTTTTTTTTGGAACTGAGGCGAGTTCTTAAGGCGCAATTTCGTATTGCAAATTGCATTTTCTCATAGGATATAATGTAAATGCTGATAATCAGTTCCAGCCACCCAGAAATATTACCAACATTACAAATTTTCAACACTACAATTATATTTTTGCATAGAAAACAATAGAAGCATTTAGAAAAAACATGTAAATAGTAAAAAGTAAAATATAAAATAAACATTTTATAAATATTTTATTTGGGGCAGTGGTAGCTCAGAGGGTTAAGGCACTGAGTAACTGATCAGTAAGATCGGTACCCCAGTTACACTGGGATATGGAAAGAAGGTAAACTCACAAGGCGGGGCATTCTTATGTCGAGGTACCACTGTATCAAATACATTATATAATATAGCAACTTGAAATGTTTGAGTTTTCATTGCATATTAAAGAGAAATACTAGAGAACTTTATCATGACACAGTATCATGAATAGAACTGGGACCGGGGTGTATCATTACACGCATTTTAAAAAGTAAGGCATCATTCCATCCTGTTCATTATTATCCTTTTACAGCTTTTTTTTCTTACATAACAATGCCAAACAAACATTACACACAGTGAAATATCTGAAAATAAACACAATAAAGCCTCGGAGCTTATTTCCATCGTGGCCATTCTAACAAATGAAAATTGATTTTAAAATAAATGAAAATTAATTTCCTGTTGGAATCTTTTCACAAAAAAATGAGGTTAACACACACACACACACACACACACACACACACACACACACACACATTCATACATGCGCACACAAACAGAGGATGGTGTTTTTGATTAATTTTGTTGTGTAAAATGCTTCAAGCTGACAGAAATTTTAATTGCCTCGAGCCCTAGGCTTCTGTTTATTGTCATGGTGGTGCATCTGCTCCTGATTTGATACAGAATAAAGTGTGAATCTCAGAGAAAAAA
The DNA here is from genome assembly GCF_024256425.1 of Clarias gariepinus. Lineage (NCBI taxonomy): Eukaryota > Metazoa > Chordata > Actinopteri > Siluriformes > Clariidae > Clarias > Clarias gariepinus. Next base: position 16,159,379 of record NC_071101.1, on the reverse strand, counting down.
ATAAATAAAAAAAACTTATTTTACTCATCTTACTCTCTCAAACATCCCTGACTACATTTCTCTCACATTATTTTGCTTTTTGACATCCTCATTCTGTCTTTCCTACCCTCTCTTTGTCTTTTTTTTGGAACAGACAGATGGTTTTTTTGATGTCTCACAGCAATTTCAGTCATGCAGCTCAGCTCAGCTCAGCACTTACGCAGGACATGCAGAAACAGAAAGGTTCTGTTCCATGCTCGATGGCTCCCAAGGGCCAGGGTATGAACTTATCAAGGATTTACAGTATGTTCCGTATGATACTTTTAATACCCTATACTTGACTCAGATGTGGATTTATCTCTATCGAGGGAAATTGAGCGAATGTTTCATCCACATGATACTTATACGACACTAAAATAACCAAACCACTGTTTTTTTCTATAAAAGAATCCTCACAATAATATGTGACAGTGTTTCTCAGCATGCAGTGCACAGAGTGTGTAAAAAATGAAATCCTAACAGACTGTCACGAGCACACACACACACACAGAATTGCTATCACTCCACCTGTTTACCACTAAAGCATCAGGGTTTTCTATGTTGTGACGAGCGGTGCATGCGACGGCTCCCGGCCCGCACGTCAGACACGGACGAAACTTCCAATATGTCTTTTTATCAATTTCTGATAAGTTTGTTTACATCTCCACGTGCCTTGTATTTTATTTTCTGTCATGTTTTCTCTGCTGTCTTGTTAAGGTGTCACAGCTGGTAACAGCTTGTGTTACCTTGTCCTGTGTGAAGTAAACGTGTCGTACATTTGTATCCAAAGTTACTGAGGATTTTATCTCTGTTTAGAATTCAGTTTTTGGTTCCTGCCCTAGTTCCTGCTTTTTTTTTTTTTTTTGTATTTCTCAGATTTCCTCAGTTTGTTGTTTGCACATTAACTTTTGTCTCACTGTTTTGGATTGTTTGCCTGGATTTATTTATTAAACCGCTCTTTTACCTTGTGAGTGCATCCTCACTTACCTCCCTTCAGATGACATAAGACGTTGTCACAAGAACAGCTTTACAGAAATAATGATATCAACTTAAATCCCTAAAGAACGGAGAGAAGTTAAGGTTAAGAAAGATTCGAAAAAGTAACCATGTTCTTCTGGGTGATATTGGATACTGGCGTTATGAATGAGTATATTTTTGTTGCACTCTATAAAGTACATTATCTATCTACAGCATCAGTGCAGGGGTGTAGCATTGAACTCCCAGCCCTGTACATAAGCAGTCCCATTTGGGATCCCTTCCTTTCTTGATCCATATCTTTGATATTTCATTCCAGAATTACAGCATCAGAGCTGAAAAACCTTTGAAAACATGGGCGTTGGATCTGCGTGCCCAGCCATTTGTCTAACACTAACCATACACCTTACCCTGCATGCCTCAGGTTCTGCATATTTTAGCCTTGCAGTAGTAAAGTAAAACAACAGATGCATATTAGTGTATTTATTTTAGCTGGTTTATATAAATTACATTTAAAATTTTCACCCAAACAAAAAAAAAATAAATCAAACAAAAATATTGCCTACCGTACTCACCAGCCAAATCACCTACATGCTCTCCAGCAGCTCCATGTTGGCCAGCAGGGGTGTAGCACTGAACTCCCGGCCCTGTACATAAGCAGTCCCATTTGGGATCCCTTCCTTTCTTGATCCATATCTTTGATATTCCATTCCAGAATTACTGTTATTGGGGCAGTCCCACTCCACCCACTATGACACCCCTGAGGGCAGTAAAATTATTTACCCACAGGACAGAGAAAATTGCTATATTTTCATCAAGTTTGATCATCCAAAATATATCAATCACTATATTCATAAAACACTAACAAACAAGAGAAAATGCATAGAATATTATATTAAATGATACAGAGAGAATGTAGAGGTCTGTAAGGAAACTTGGGTCATGCAGAAACAAGATTTTTTTTATTTTTTTATTTTAGCTCGGAAAATTCCACCAAAGTGGGGATCAGCTGCTGGTCCTCAGGGTAAATTTTCCCATTTCCCCGGATAAGTGTGCATACATTAGTGAGAGGGAGAGAGAGAGAATCAGAGAGTCGAAGATTCATTTTTGTCTGGCCATGGTAAATGTGTGTATATTTGTTCTTAAAAGAAAAAAACAAATATACACACATTTAACTCTGAGAAAGAAGGAAAGGTACTGTAATAATATAATTATTAAACTATAATAATAATAACTATAATAATAGTTATAACCACAGCATTACTGTGAGAGTACTACTATTACTCGTAATGATAATCATTATTAATACAAAAGAAGGCGAGAAAAGATATCAAATATAATGTAGGTTGTGCTGCTTGTGTGATTGTAAATCACGTCTTTCATGCGTGTCTTCATGATTCTGTCTTAATCCTGTTTGTTAGGCTTTAAGTGTTCTTTTAAGTATAAAAAGTGCTATCTCAATGCAGTTATTTTACTATCACTGTAAATAATCACATGTAATTCCCTCTTTGGATAACACCATGACTGCCCTCACTCACCCTGTTAATGCTGCAGCTGGTAACTCTTCTGCAGTCTGTAAATGCATTTGAATGTCGATTTATTTTATTAGATTATTGATCTGTTCAGCACTATTATGACTGTTCTGATTATTACTGTATTCCTTCTTCTGCATGTGATTGAAGCCTCATTCAGATGTAAATGTGTGTTGACGTGAATATTTCTCTTGGCTTGGTGCACTCTGGCTGAAACACACCTTTGTATGTGAGGGAACGCTGTAGTGATTTGACTTGGGGAAAATGAAAAGGCTTCAGGAAGGGTGTGTGGATTAGATGGTCCTCTGTGAGAGCAGCTGAAACACTAACAACAAGATTTACATTAAATTCATAGTGGATGTTGAATGAAATCATTACAAAGGGATGCTTGAAAATCACTCATGCAAATAAATGTAATAAGAGGTGATAGTGCATAAACATATGAGCAAATTACTGAGATTTAGAAAGATAAAAGATTCAGTTTAACTCTCTACATCTTCCACTGAGTATCACTTTCCTAAAATGATACCTTCTAAACAGGCTACAGATTGTTTGTCAGAATGTCTTACTTTTTAAAACTATTCCACACTCAGCTGCATTGCCAATAAAACTCCCATTGTTGCCAGATTGCGTCTATGAAACTGTACTGGGCTTAATCGCATTGGGCTGGAAAGAAGTAACGTAATGCCACTGGTTTTTATTCGTTCGCAGTTTGAGTGTTTATAGGTATTTAGGAACGTTTCAAGCAATGATTTCAGAACTGGTAAAACCCAATTAAAGTTGGTACATTCTGTGTGCATTAAAAAGAACTTAATGTTTTTGGTTTAACAAGAAGAATTCTCAGTTTTAACACATGGTGTATAAATCCTAAATACTGATAGCTGCAAATAAAGAGTTATATCACGTTGGTCATTTTCATATTACAAGGGACATTGCCAGGTGACAATAACCCTCCAGTTCCTAATACCATGAAGGTGTATCTTTATATTCTCGCTCTGTACAGTATGTTTATACACAGTGGATGTTCCTACAGTGACTTTGTTCATTTATGACTAGTTAATGAGCAAGTTTCCTCCTTGTGGCTGTTGTAATCTTTATGTAATTACAGATGGGTTCTGAGGGATTTATCTAATGCTTTACAGACAAATATTTAGCATTCCTAAAACTATGTACACTTACACATTTGCATTTCAGCAAATTTTATGCTTTGTAATGGGTGGCAGGCTGCACAGTAGTTTAGTTGGTAGCACTGTCACCTTGCACCTCCAGAGCGCTGGTTCAATTCCCAGGTCCAGGTTCGATTCCCGTCACTGTGTGCATGGACTTTGCATGTACTTCCTGTACTTGTTGGGTTTCCTTTGGGTACACTGGTTTCCTGCCACAGTCCAAAGACCTGCAGATTAGACCCGTATTGTGTGTGTGTGTGTGTGTGTGTGTGTGTGTGTTTGCCCTGTGATGGATTGGCACCCTGTCCAGGGTGTACCCCACCTCAAGCCCTAAGACCCTGGGATAGCACCGAGCCCCACCCTCTGTTACCCTGAATACAGGAAGATAGACATTGTCTATAAAGAGATATAGACAATGAGTGAGTAAGTGATTAGTGGCTTTGGCTAACATTACTGTGAATTAATATGGATTGATTTTGGTTAATTAAATAAACCAACTGTGCATACAACTTGTGCACTCAACTGTGCACTCAACTAGTGACATTTGTACCAAGCTATGCAAATTGAACCTCTGGATAAGAAAAGCACTGTATATACAGTACATGAAACCTACTCAAAAGGCTATACAAGTAGAGTTTGCATTTCATACTGTATATACGTGTAGATAACAGGATGTTGGATACGTGCTATGATGTGATGTCGTGATGTGATGCTGTAAAACCCCAGGCTTAGCTTGAACACAAAAACAGTGACAACAGACAAGCCCTGTAGGGGTTGGTATTTACTTTACAAGCAAAGAAAGTGGCAAGTGTCATAGCTAGCGTGAATGTGTTGTAGTTCGCTTCTGTGATTTTTTTTTTCTTTCTTTTTTTGATGATTCAGACAGACTATCAACGTCATGCTGGGGGATAGGCCTCTTCTGCAAGTTTAAAGAGAAAGTGGGATTAGTACACTATGTAGTGATGTTTTGTTCTCTGAGTTTCCTTCCTAAATTTTTCGAGCAAGTCAACGAGGCGTGATGTAATCAGCTTCCTCCAGCTGCACACTCCTAACCTTGACTCTGCCAGGGCAGCTTGTCCAGTTGTTGTTGCACATAGTTTACCCTCAACCTTGGAAGGCCTTTTTATAGACAGTACACCACTTTGTAAATTATTAAAAGATACAATTGTCAGGTAAAGATTCTAAAAACATTGAAGGCTCACATATAAAAGGATGCAGTTAGAGAACTGGCAAGACTTGCCACTTAGGTAAAGTTCTGATCTGGTTTTATACAGACAGTACAGTGTTGAACAAAAAACAATCAGTCACATAATATTTTTCTCCAAAAGTATGCGGTCCTTGGACAGATTCCAAATCTAATAGGTCCTCATTTACTTTTAGTACCAATGTACCAATTTGTGTCTGATTGGGTAAACTGTGTGTACACTTATGCACCTATGGTTAGATACTAACTGCTTTTCATAGACTTTATACATGTACATCTAATTAATTCTAATCATCACATAACAAGTGAGTTTGTTAATAAGATTAACATGAAGGAAAACCTCTTAAATGCTGTTAGTATCAAAGGTACAGCAGATATGTAATACAGTACTGTATAACACCAGTCTTCCTGCTGTTAATATTGAACCATAAAAAAATACCCTTATAAATAGTTCACTAAGCGTAATTTCAATAATATTTTCTCTTGATTTGTCTTTTTGTCAAGTTTCTCTTCCAATGGTAAAACATTTTTTTAAGTTTAACCATTTAGAGCTGTTAATGTCTGCATACAGTCATCATTCTAAAGCGATACTTAGGCTAAAGTGCAACAAAATGAATCTGTTTGCATTGACTATATTCTGTGTTTTGTATTCATCCTTGAGTGGAAGCAACTTAATTGCTTATTTGCTAAGGTCGATATACAAGAGGGACAAAACACTATTTTGCTTTTAAAGGCAAAGTTAAAACAGATTCTGTCATCCATCAATGTTGACCTTATCATGCTTCCGCATGTATAATCAGCAGTAGTTCATAGGGTTAAGGGTAAAAGTTACTGATTAGAAGGTTGTGAACCCCCAGCTCAACTACGTAAAAAAAACAACAACTAAAAAACGCCATATTAAGGCTGACCCTGCGCTCTATCCCCATCTTCCCAACAAGCTGGGTTATGCGAAGAAGGAATTTCACTGTGCCGTAACAAATAGAGGCTTAACTTAGGCACATGGAATCCTAGCCCTAGGCAGTATGTGTCGCTGTCCATGGTGCTGAACTGATACTGGAACCAATAAAGAACCACAAAAATGTGGTGACATCATCACTTGTTAACTTCAAGCACTAGCTTGATTCAAACAAAATAACCTATGTTTGGTCTTGTGTTTGGTCTCATGATTTTCTAGGAACCATGTTCAGTTGTTTTGTATTGTTCTGATGAGATGCAGTGTGAATTAATATTTTTTATGTTATACCGTATATACTGTATTAGGAAAAGGATATTTGATATCTTTTCATAAATAATCTTTTTGTAACTAATTAAATTGGCTTGACTTAAAAAGCTACTTAAAATGTAACCTAGCTACTTAAATTGTGTCACTGCAAGCTTTGCACAGTGTTCCTGTCTCACAGTGTTTTTAAATGTCCAGTCTAAACACTGAAAGATGAATCAAAATTTGTTCCAACATCATAAATTTTAAACAACACAAGCACTACATAGAACATGGACCTACAAACCAGCATGTTATATGAAGGCACTACAACAAACTGCTAAACCTACAGACACCTTAATGAATGCTTAGAGACAAAAGTTTGTTTCTCAGTTCTTGAACTACTGCATATTTCCAGATGATGTTCAAGGCGGACTGATAATGAATTTTATAGGATTTAAAAGGATTTGGCAGGATTTGACTCATCAAGCATCGCTCGTGCTGCTCGCGTGTGAACTTGTGTTGGATTAAGATGTCAGTTAGACACTTTTGATGTCACTATTCAATTGCTTTCTCCGGGGAAAGTTGCTGAAGTTACCTGCTGCCCGGAATAACAATGGACAGTTTAACATCATCATTAAGTTTGACGACTGGAGCAGAGCTCAATCTGTGAGTTTGTCCCTGGAGTCCTCATTAAGAACAATAATTTTTTAAAGGAGGAGACAAAAAGTTTCTTTCCTTGTTTTTGATGCTAATTATCATCACACTCTGTGTTAAGGCTCGTACTTATATCATGGTTTCAGTGATTTAGCTTAAATTCTGCTTTAATGCATATGCTTATGCAAGTTGATCCCCAATGCTGAAAGTGATTTAAGGGCTGAAGCAGCAAGAATAGATATTCTATTATTATCTTATACAGTACTGTGCGAAAGTCTTGAGCACCCCATTTCTTAATATTTTTACTTCCAAAGAGCGAGACTTTCCTTTATTCTTAATGTACTCTTGAGGAATAGTCCTCCGGGCTTCCTGAAAGGCTTTTTTGGGGGAAGAGATAGCTCAGTGGTTAAGGTGTTGGACTACTGATTGGAAGGTTTCAGGGTCAAAACCAAGCACCCCCAAGTTGCTGCTGTGAGCCCTTGAGCAAGGCCCTTATACCTCCACGGTTCAGGCTTATAATGATATGTAAAATTTACGTTCCTCTGAATTAGGGTATCTGCCAAATGTTGTGAATATATACTTTGGCTCTCAAATTTGGCAACGTTTTGGCTCTGATGTTTAGTCCAGCCCCTTTATTTATTTATTTATTTATTTATTTTAAAATCTTGATATGAAGAAATGACTCAAGGCTTTCGCATAGTTTCGCATATGTTATTAAGATGACATTTAATCTGCAAATCATAGTTTCTAACCATCAAGACACTATTTCCAAAGACGTGATTTAAGCGAGTCAACATTTTAATATCACAGCATGTTAAAGGTTATGATAAGATTGTATCTCATCAGTAAACAGTAAATGTGTGAGTAGCATAGCTGAAACTGACGTTTAAAGGATGTGGAAAATCTTTATTTAAAAGGGATGCAGAAAGAAAATGACAGAAATCATGGAATTTATTATATGTGACAACCAAATCCTTTAGAGCGACGTGCCAAGGAATGTAATGCTTTATAGATGATCTCACTCATCGTCTATACTGCTTTTCCAGGAGACTAGGTGCACAAGAGGGGGTACACCTTAGAGAGAGTGCCAATCCAATCGCAGGGCACACACACACTACGGGCAATGTGGGAACACCAATTAGCCTAATCTGCGTGTTCGGAGTACCCAGAGAAAAGCCACCAAGCACGGACAGAACATGCAAACTCCATGCACACAGAGACAGGAATCGAACCCATACCCTGGAGGTGCAAGGCGACAGTGCTAACCACTACACCACCGTGCCTCCTGTCTTTGATAATATGCTATCTAAGATATGATCATGTCTTACAGGCTCTGAGAGATTAGAGAGTAAAGGTTCCCAGCAATAGGGAACAATAGTTAACCAGGACTCCAACAGGGCATCACTAGCACTTAATGCTTATATACACCATATAACACCAAAAAAAAAAACAAAAAAAACCTGCAATCAGAACAACCCTACCATAAACAGTTATATGGGTAAAACAATGTGCTCTAGACTAAGGAGCTTACCGAAGCTCACAATGTTATAAATAGAATTAAGATTACAGGTTTTATTTCATCATTTAGTCATTTATCATATTTTTTTCTACTACTAATGAACGAATCAGCATGTACGCCCTCACTCTCCTAACTTTCAGTACACACACACACACACACACACACACACACACACAGACACACAACCAGTTTTCAGGGCACATTAATCAGTGACCGTGACAAGCCCTTCTCTTTCTAGTGGAAATGTTTATTAACATTAGTAAATTGCAGTTTAGCGGAAAGGATAGATTTTTCTGTTTCAATTTGCTTGGCCTCGTTGCGGATCACAGTTTTTTCTTCTTCTACAGATAGCGTGGCTTTGTTTTCACAAAAGGAAAGGAAAATGAGAGCATGAGGTCGGAAGAGAGAAAGTAATGGAACACAAATCTACAAAAGGGCTTTAAATAATGCACCATTTCATAAGCTGCCTATTACCCCAGCCTATCTGGGTAGGCTTGTCATGTCCACCCTGATTTGGTTCCCTTTTTGACTTAAGATTTCCTTTTATGGTCAGTCTTTTATGTTTTTAATGCTCTCACTCTGTTTTTTCGGTCCTTTCTTATTTTATCTCTTTTATTTTTTGCATTGTGTGTTTCTGAGATTTTGAATGTGTTACACTTTAAACATGTCTGCTCTTTTATAAAGTCACTCAACCTTCACTGTTCACTGATATACCGTACAATGAGAGGCATACAGGCAGGCAGATCTATACAGGCAGGGTTGAAAATAAATTTGAACCCATTGTGCTCAGGCCCAAAACAAGAACACGCTTTTTGCTGAGAGAAAATGACATTTTCAAGCTGCAGAATGTCTTTTCAGGAGGATATAAAGACATCAATTAAAAACCTGTCCATTTCATTGCTAAGCTGCAGCTACATTTCCGACATGTGTGTAAGTAATAGATGTGTGCAGAATATGAATATAACTTAGGCTCTTATAGTACAATGCTCATAGCTCGTCTTCCCGTGTTAGTATTGTAGTATAGGTTCCATTTGCTGTCCATCAGCTGTCTGTTTTTTGTAGCACAGTGGTGTAGTGATTAGCTCAGTGGCCTTACACCTTCAGAGTGGAGTCTAGAGATGGACTAGCACCACATTCGCGGTGCCTGGACCTCCTGCCAACCTGTATGGGATGAGCGGTATAGAGAATGAGTGAGTGAGTCAGCTGTGGTAATGTAAAGTCAAATATACAGAGGGGCCATTTTCAACATGAAAATGTTTATGCCTCTCTTCTAACGGTCACATGATAGCATCAACAATCTTTAAAGGAAACACAAATACTACACATTGCTGCCATAATATAATTCAAATAAAAAAAAGGGATAGATAACAACTGATTTTTAATTTCTGTATATTTACTTAATTATTTTTATTACGTCACTTTGTTTTCCATGTTTCCAAATATCCCTGTGCCCTAATATGGTACTGCAGAATATATATATATATATATTTTTTTTTTATCTGTTTCAACCACAAGAGTACATTAAACTGTTTTGGGAATAGTGCTATATAAAAAAAAAACAATAAAGACAAGCAGTAAATGTAAAGTCACAAAACCTGAAATATATTTGGAAATATTTTTAGAGTACGGGTTTGAATTTGGACTCAAGGGGTGATCAGATTACCTGTAAAAGCTGCGGAAGAGGCAGAGAACACTCACCTTAACGTCAAGCTTAAATGCCTTAATATGCTGTCGCTACTGGCTATTGAATCGAAGCTTGTTACAGAGCTGGACTACTTTGAAGATGTGGTCACCGGATTTAGGTGAAAAACCAGAAAGAAGGTTGTCAGTAAAAAAAAAAACAGCTTTCTGCGCTTCACAGAGACTACTCGTACTGGATGTGTAGTGCATTGGTGGAGGTGGGGCTTGTTTAGCTGTCTGCCCAGGGGCCCAGGATTAACCAATCCATCCCTACTTACATTAGAAATTCCAAGCACTATGATAGAGCACTACAAGAGGGAATAGGTTTAGTAGTAAATAAATAAGTCGTTTTCTGCACTGCATTACTGATGTTAGCTCAAAGGGAGTCAAATTCGGTAACAGAAACATTCTGTAAGCTTCAGTTCACACACTTTCTATATAGTTATTTGACCCATATTACAGTAATGATATAGATCCACTAAAGAGTCCGTGTCATACTGATTAGGGCATAGTTTCTGTTTCTTTGGATCTTTAAAGTGTTATAATATATTCTGTAACTATAAATAGTAAAAACTGCATTGTCCTAGTCTTGTCCTGAGGTCCTAACATTCCAAGCAGACGGTCTGTAATTTTTTTATTTATTTTTTATTCTGTTTTGTCTTGACCCCAGTCACGACATTTGTTTTCGATTTTTAGAGTTCTATGTATAAACTTCTACTCATGATCATCTCCCACCCATGTATCCTGCCACAAACACCTGCACCCACATGTTACATAAGCACTGTTAGAGAGACAGAGGGAGAATATTACCTTTTGGGTTTTGTCTAAATTATGCCTCATGGATACCTAGCACTGAGTTTCCTGAGAGAAATCTATTGTGCCCAGTTCCTGAGATCTTGTTTCATAGCATTCTTAGGATCCTAAGTCTTTAGAAAATCTATATTAAAGAAGAGGGTAAATATAAGGGGTGTTCAAGTCAATCCAGGACTTTTGATTGTGCAGAACAACAGATTACAGTCATGAAAAAAAAAAAAAAAAATACCTGCATATAATCCCCTCGCTACACCAATGAACTTTTCACTATTGCTTGGATACCAGCAAGGTAGAAACGCTGGCCTCCCAGGAACTCTTTTAATGGACCAAGCTCGAAGAAATGGCTTGAAGCAAGGTCAAGACTGTACGGGTGATCTGGAAATAACTCCCAGCCGAGTTCCTGTATTATGTAAGTGGTGTTTGTGAATGATGTTCACAAACATCATTATTATCTCTCCATTTTCAAGGATGTGGTGTTCCACTCCCCGAATGTTTACCTCGGCTGGGATTAAACAGCCTTTATAAAATGTTTGCTCCATTCAAATGTTTTACTGTCCTCACTGTAGTATGCGTCTGTAAATCAGTTCAATCAGTTTATTGCCTTCTTCATTCACCAGAAATTTCATCACAAGTCCCAGTTTGACTTGGGAATTGTGATGAAATTTAATTAAACAGTGATTCTCATTAATCTGCTACTACTCTGAATATTTTCACAAGGATTGCTGTAGTGAACTGGAAAATATATTTACACTATTATACTGGTTTAAAAGGTATTTTTTTATGCAGCCTATTTTTTTTTTAGCTTACTGTGTGTGTGTGTGTGTGTGTGTGTGTGTGTGTGTTTGAGAATGCCTGCAGCTACATAATGTCACCATCATACCTTTAAAGTCCATCAGTAATTGGTGTTGTGAATTCACAGTGTTCAAGGCTAACATAATGAGACCTGTGTGTGTGTGTGTGTGTGTGTGTGTGTGTGTGAGTGTGTGTGTGTGTGTTTGTGCACATGTGCAATGAAAGCATGAACACAGGATTGGATTCTCTTATTTAGTTTTGTCCTTGACACACACACCTAGACAGGAGGAGAAAGGAGCCAAAGACGAGACTTTTTTTCCCTTTAATATCGATTAGAAGAAACTGAACGACCTCGTATTTATTCAGCTTGTGCTATGTGTGATGCACTAATTGTTCTTTCTGCTCTCTGGGCTGCAGTGTATGGAAATGTATAAGTAGAGAATGTTATTTGTGCTTTACAAGTGTGTGCTCGCCAGGGGTAAAAAAAGATTTGTGTCTAATCCACCATCTTTTAAATACAGAAATAAATGTACAGACAGGCTAATATATATATATATATGAGTGGGGCAAAAAAGTATTTAGCCAGCCACTAACTGTGCAAGTTCTCCTACTTATAAACATGAGAGTGCCTGTAATTTTCATCATAGGTTTACCTCAACTATAAGAGACAAAATAAGGGGGAAAAAATCCAGAAAATTACATTCTATTTTTAAAGAATTAAATAAAAAATCTAAAATGGTGGTAAAGAAGTTTTTGGTCAATAACAAAATTTCATCGCAATACTTTGTTATATACCCTTTGTTGGCAATGACGGAGGTCAAACGTTTTCTGTCAGTCTTCACAAGGTTTTCACACACTGTTGCTGGTATTTTGTCCCATTCCTCCATGCAGATCTCCTCTAGGTCAGTGATGTTTTGGGGCTGTCGCTGGGCAACACAGACTTTTAACTTCCTCCAAAGATTTTCTATAGGGTTGATATCTAAAGACTGGCTAGGCCACACCAGGACCTTTAAATGCTTCTTACGAATCCACTCCTTCATTGCGCAGGCGGTGTGTTTGGGATCATTGTCATGCTGAAAGACCCAGCCAAGTTTCATCTTCAATGCCCTTGCTGGTGGAAGAAGGTTTCCACTCAAAATCTCACGATACATGGCCCTATTCATTCTTTTCTTTACACAGATCAGTCGTCCTTTGAGAAACAGTCTCAAAGCATGATGTTTCCACCCCCATGCTTCACAGTAGGTATGGTGTTTTTCGGATGCAACTCAGCATTCTTTCTCCTCCAAACATGACAAGTTGAGTTTATACCAAAAAGGTCTATTTTGGTTTCATCTGACTATATGACATTCTCCCAATCCTCTTCTGGATCATTCAAATGCTCTCTAGCAAACTTCAGACGGGCCTGGACATGTACTGGCTTACTCAGGGGGACACATCTGGCACTGCAGGATTTGAGTCCTACAGGAGTGTGACTGTTTGAGGTTGTAGACAGGTGTCTTTTAAACTGATAACGAGTTCAAACAGATGCCATTAATACAGGTAATGAGTGGAGGACAGGGAAGCCTCTTAAAGAAGACGTTACGGGTTTGTTAGAGACAGAAATCTTGCTTGTTTGTAGGTGACCAAATACTTATTTTACTGAGGAATTTACCCACAATTTGATTTTCTGGATTTTTTTCTGATGTTGTCTCTCATAGTTGAGGTAAACCTATGATGAAAATTACAGGCTTCTCTCATATTTTTAAGTCGGAGAACTTGCACAATTTGTGGCTTACTAAATACTTTTTTGCCCCAATGTAGATAGAGTGATAAGGAGTGATAGAAAGATAGACAGAAACAGTCAGTAGATGTACAGGTAGGTATAAAACTATAAAGATAGACAGACAGAGAGGCAGAGATATGTACCATACTGTAGATAGATGAATAGACAAAGAGAGAGACACATACATGAGCTAAAGGGGTATATAGATAGATAGATAGATAGATAGATAGATAGATAGATAGAAAGACGAACTGATGACAATATATATATACTGTACAGGGGTTAGACAATGAAACTGAAACACTGGCCAATTTACTGTAGTGTTGAAGGTTTCATGGCACATGACACATTCCACCAGTAAGAGTGTGAAGGTTTAATTAGCAGAGTAATAGCAGAGTTTTGCTTAAAATATTCCACTGCACAGAATGGATATTTGAACAAGACAGCAAGTCTTTGTGATGTATCGAGAGCCACGGTATCCAGGGTAATGTAGCATACCACCAAGAAGGACGAATCACATCCAACAGGAGTAACTGTGGACGCAAGAGGAAGCTGTCTAAAAGGGATGTCTGGGTGCTAATCTAGATTGTATCCAAAAAACATAACATAGCCAAACCTTTGGTCACTCGTGCCAACGCCACATGTCGGTTTAAATGGTGCCAGCAGTGAAAATCTTGGGCTGTGGACAATGTGAAACATGTATTGTTCTTTGATGAGTCCATCTTTGAGGATGGGTGTCACTGCCAAGGACAACCAAACCATTCTGGAGGACCATGTGCACCCAATAGTTCAAACATTGTATACTGAAGGCGGTGCCGTGTATCAGGATTATAATGCACCAATACACACAGCAAGACTGGTAACAGAGTGGTTTAATGAACATGAAAGTAAAGTTGAATATCTCCCATGACCTGCACAGTCACCAGATCTAAATATTATTGAGCCACTTTAGGGTGTTTTGGAGGAGCATGTCAGGAAACCCCATGTTTCGCCCCACCCAGCATCACGTAGTGACCTAATCACTATTCTGCAATAAGAATGGCTCAAAATCGCTCTGGCTGCTGTGCAGCACTCGTATCGGTCATTCCCGAGATTAATTGATGCGGTATTGGCCGCAGAAGGAGGCCCTACAACATACTAATGAATTACTGTAGTCTAAAACCAGGCATTTCAGTTTCATTGTCCAACACCTATATTGATTAGGGATGCCTAAAACTTTCTCTGAAATGGTTAGGTACAGGGACTGGACTGTAAATGAGAGCCGAAAAAGTCCTTCAGTAAGCCTGGAGAACTATTCCTCCAGATTATATTAAAATACAAGAAAGTCTGACACTTTGGAAGTAAAATCCATGATGAAATGAGGGGTAGATCTAGACTTTTGTAGTACTGTAGGTAGTAGGGATATAAATCACCAGTGCCCACTCGATATAAGCATACGATACCTAGATGCTGATTCGAATAATATTGCAAAGTATCACAATTTTATAAATTTCCTGATTTGATATTACATTTGGTTTAAATGAATTGATGGATAGATAGATAGATAGATAGATAGATAGATTAACTAATAGACTGAGTAAAAACATGCATTTGAAGTGTTGTGTTAATTAAAAAAAAAAAACATTAACGACTGAAATATGCAATGGGGTAATGGTTTACATTTCAACAAAACAACAACCCAAAGGATGTCACCAATACAACACAGAAGTGTTTTCAGAACAGAGAGGGCAGCTCAGCTGGAGTCTATCCATATAAAAACAACAACAACAACAAAAAAATTTTGACAGCATGATGCTGCCACCACCGTGTTTGACTGTAGGGATGGTTTTAATAAGGTGATGCTCAGCGCCTGATTTCCACCACACATGGCATGGGGAATTGTGTCATCAGATTAGAGGATTTTGTTTTTCATGATCTGAGAGTCCTTCAGGTTTTTTTGCCAAACTCCCAGTAGCCTGTCATGCCCCTTTTGACCAGGAATGGCGCCTGTCTGGCCAGTCTACTATTAAAGCCTTATTGGTGATGCGGTGCAATGATGGTTGTCCTTCTGTATGGTTCTAATTTATAGAAAGCCTAAGGTTCTTTGTTACGTGTCTAACCAAGGCCCTTCATTCAAAATTACTTAGTTTTGCTGGGCGGACATAAGGTTGAGAGAACTATCTGTAGACCTGGAGATAGAATTCTGTGAAAAGTCAGACCTGGGGAAGGATACAAGGAAAGTTCTGCAGCATTGAAAGTGCACAAAAACACAGTAGGCTTCATCATTCTCAAATGGAAGAGAAAGTGTCTTCATACATTTCTATCTCCAGTTCTACAGATACTTTTCTCAACCTCATGTCTTTGTTTTCCCTCTTACAAATAGCCTTTATTGTGACACCTTATGCCTATTGAATTGAGTTAGGCAGAGTTGGACTCCAATCAAGTTGTAGAAGCATCTCCAGCATGATTGATAGGAGAGGGACATACTGTACCAGAGCTCAACTGCAAGTGTCATAAGAAAGGGCCTGAATAGTTATGTAAATGAGACATTTCAGTATTTAAAAGAAAAAATTATGAATTAACATTAACAAAACACTCCAAACACCTGTTTTTTTTTATTTGTCATTGTGGAGCATTATGTTTAGAATAATGAGGAAAAAAGGATTTAAATCTATTTAAAAAGAAATGTGAAACATAAAATATATAAAACTTGAAAGAGTTTGAAAACAAAACTTTCTGTCAGCATTGTTAGTTAGATAGATGAATAGATAGATAGATAGATAGCTGATGAATGGATGGATAGATAAATGCTTGTACAGAATGATGGAGAGATGGTTTGGTAAATTAGATGGATGGATGGATTGATAGATGGATGAATAGATGGATTTGTGAATGGATGGATGGATGGGTGGATGGATGGATGGATGGATGGATGGAGGGATTTAACTGATGCACAGGGGTAAATTTGCTTTTGAAGTAGAAAATGTTGTTTGTTATGTGTTTATTATAATAGAAAGTAGCTCAAGGGCAAGAGATTAATTTGGATTTGGTCATCACAAGAATATACTAATAAGACAAAGAGAAATAAATGATCAGTAGCAGTGGAATACACAGGATATTTAGTTTATTGAGGTTGATAGCCATGAATTTATATTGTTGTAATCTTTGCAAACAGTGCTAAGCCAGAGGTTATAACTGTACAGAGCAGATTTTAATTATCTATGACTTATTCAGTGATATAAGCAAAGGGAAAGTCTGGTTGGAGTAATAACTGCATTGTGTGGTCATAATCATCAAGTATACTAAGTTAAAGAGGCAGCATGTGGGTTCACCACACATCTAATACACGATTTTCTCTTTTTTTTTTTTCTTAGCCAATCCAATAAATGAGCTCAAATAGGTCTGTGTATTTCAGTTTTGCCCCAGGTTCACTGCTGTGTGATTGGATTTGTATGCTCTGGCTAGAAGTTGGATATTTATGTTGATGTAGGAGCAATTCCACCTACTTCCTTCCTAAATTTAGCCATTAGGATAAGTAGCATCAAACCAGCTTTCGTAACCAGAGTAAAAGGATTGACGCTTTGGTGTGCAGTGAAAAGCTAAAGACCTTTAAGCCAAATAGTTTTAGAAACTAGCACAATGTTAGACTCCAACTTTCTTTCACATGCCTTATATCATCACTGTCGCACAAAGATGATGTAGAGACACGTAACAATGTACTAACGAGATTATTCTTTGTTTCTTTTGTGTCTTTCTTCTTCCTGCTTCTCTCTGGGATTTCTTCCTTCTTCATTTTAGGTAAGTAAATAAACTTTGTTTGAATTAAGTTAATCACGGCATCATTTGTGGGTAAAATAAAATTACGAACTTAAACGTTTGTGTAAGTATTGTGTGTGTAGGAATATAAGCATTGAAGTCGTCTGAGTTCAATATCAGTGCACCATTGAATGCTTTACTGTATGTTGTTGGTACTTTTAAGAAACATTTAGCTAAGACATGGTCAACAAGTCACTAGAAGTCTCTGGATGATGTCTAGAACAATCGCAATTTTCAGTAAAAATTGTTTGCATACTTAAATGTATTACATAAAGAAAAAATGTTTTCTGTCGCCTTACACCTACAGGATGCATGTTCGGTTCTTGACCAGATTAAATTTTCACCTCTTCGTGCATGAAGTTTGCATGTTTGCAAGTTTCCTCCGGGTACTCTGGTATCCTTCCACAGTCCAAAGACATGCAGATTAGGCTAATTGGCGTTCCCAAATTGCCCATATAAGTGTGTGTGTGCTCTGCGATGGATTGACACCCTGTCCTGGGTGTACCCCACTTCGTGCCCTAGGTCTAGAACCCACGCACCCCTGTGTACAGGATAACGCGATATAGAAGGTGAGTGAGTGAGTCGATGATCAAACATCTTTTTGTCCAACTCACTCACAGTTAAAAAACTGGTTGGGAGTCTTGCTCTGGTTCAACTAGTACAACTTGTATAATGCAAATCTAGCAAGAAAAGGTGGCAACACTAGCCACGTTTTCACTGGTTGGAAGGTATTTTAGCCAAAAACTTGAAGACGTTGCATGAACATAACTGAGCAGTATTGCTCTTTCACTAATACTTTTCTGCTTCTGAGGTACCAGTGAATTAGCAACGCTCTCCTGGTATGAGCATTATTGCATAATCAGCCGTGGGAGCTTCCTAATGCGCTGGCTAAAAATAAAAACTGTGGAGTCACAATCTCACTCCCCTCCCCCCACGTGCTTCACATTATGTCTTTCATGGCAACAGCTTCCTCGCCATTTATAAGTTCTTTGTATTCACACGTTCCTGTGTTTGTCTTTGTTCTTTGCCCAAGCTTGATTTTTTCAGTAGCTTTATGTTGATCCCAGGTTTTGACCCTGCGTGTGTTTTTTTATTTCTCATTATGGATGTGTTTTGCTCTGTCTGCGTGTGTTATGACCCTTGCCCTTGATTTTGACAATTTGCAAATCAGACACATTACTCTCGATCTCCCTTTGTCTTGCACATAATGGCTGCAAGTTTTGCCTCTGGATTTAAAAATCAGAAAATTTTACTATCTGAAATGAAATAAAAGCACAGAATATGAACATTATTTCGGGAAACAGATACAAATACAGATATAAGTAGAACACATGCAATTGTTATTATTTTAAAATGATCTAGCTTCCTACAGGCAGCATTGGGGTAAAGCGCATAGCACTGTGAGCCTCGTACCATCAGTGTCGAGGGTTTGATTCCTTCCATCAGGCCTGTGTGTGTGGAGTTTGCATGTTCCTCCTGTGCTTGGTGGGGTACTCCGGTTTCCTCTCACGGTCCAAAGAGATGCAGATTAGGCTCATTTCTAAATTTCCCTTAGTGCGAGCAAGTGTGTGAGTGAGTGTGTAAGTGTATGTGTGCTTGTGCGCCGGGATGGACTGGCAACCCATCCACAGTGCACCCGCCTGGTGCCCCAAGTCCCCTGGGATATGACCCAAGCCGGTATAGAGAATGAGCGGGTGAGTGAGCGAGATTCACAGTGCCTCTGGTTGAGACTAGGGATTGGAATCCTCTGGGATGGGTTTCACTTTCAAGTAAATGGAGTCTACTATTTGAGTGAGAGTCTACTATTTGAGCAAATCAAACCAAGGAAATTTGTTAGAAAACCCTATGAACACCCCTACTTTATTAGAGAGTTCAAAAGGTTTTATAGTGGTGCTCTGTTGTGCTAGTCCTTACTTTACTGATAGTGATTTCTCCTCTTCCCTGTCCATTTTCACGTTCTTTCTCCTTTTCGTCCTTTTCTGCTTTACTTTTTTGCTCGCACTCTACCTCTTCTATTCCTCTTCCTTCCTTTCATTTGCTCCCCATCTTACTTTATGTCCCTTGGCTGGGACCGTCTTATGATCTCTTGCTCTCTTCAAAGCTAATAAATGTATTCCATTTAAAATTAACGGTGTCACGTCATCCCAGAGACTATTAAAATTGCTGGGGATGATGGGAGTTCTTGCTTAGGAAGACGGTGGCTGTAATGGACTCATTATTAAGTCTATAGTGAATTATGGCTGCTGCTCATAAAATTGGAAGATTCAAGTGGGTTATTACTGTACAATGAATTTTGAGAAACGGGACACGGTATAACATATGCATCTTAAATCATGCGGTATAACATATGCATCTGAAATCTTTCAACATGACCCATTGCGTATTGTTGAAACTTGCTGCATGTGGGAAATCCAGATATTTTTTCTTTTTTTTTTTTTTTTTTTTAAAGGCTTAAATTAGCCTAACCTACATGATTTGACTATCTGAACAATCCATACTGGGATGTACCGCAATAAAAAAAAAAAAAGAGCTGAGACTCAGTGAGTAACTCAGAGACTTGACACTTCATCTGATATGTTGAGAAACAGTTCCTGACAGATTATACTGTTCAGATATTAGCTGTTGTTTGCCCTCTTTACTGGGGGAAAAAAAGATTATGCATTTCCCTATTGGCTACCAGTCCAGACTCAAAAGGTTACAGTTCTATGTTTTTTGTTACCTGGAAAAGACTGGCACCAACAGGAAGAATAGCATTTCTGTTTTATTACACGGAGTGGTGTTCAAGTAAAGCCAGGACTTATATAGAATATATATAGAATAACAGCACACAATTATGAAAGTAAACTCTGCCTTTATTTTCTTTACTAGATGAGCCCGCAACTTTGTTCACATTGAATTTAATTGCACACTCATAAGCGCATTTTAAAAAATGTACAGCGCCATCTGTTGAATTTTGAAAGGAACTAAAATTTTGATGTGTTACCGTGAAGTGTGCAGAATGAAGGTGTGAGATTGTGTTTATTAAGTAGATTTCAATTCCACACTTATAAGCACTTATCAAAAATGTACAGCGTCATCTGATGAATTTTGAGACGAACTAATGATTCTTAAAAGGTTGATTTTTTTTTATATAAGGGCATTTTCCATTTAAACTCCAAATTAACATATCTTCTCTTCCAGTGATTGTGATGAAACAAAGGTAATATGTTACCTCATCTTGATGTGTTCTATTACTTATCTTACGTCCCACAAAATTATTTTTTTTGCAAATTTCTTAAATGCATTGCCGGTCCCAAGCCTGGATAAAATGGGAGGGTTGCGTCAAGTGTGCCAAGTTGTAGTGCGGACTGGGTATTCCGCTGTGGCGACCCCTTGCTAGGAGCAGCCGAAAGACCAACATCAACAACTTAAATGTACAGACACGCCAACTTTACAGTTTTATTATATGTATAAATATAATCCCCTGGTACACTAATTCACTTATCCTAGTGTTTCACTAGTGCTGATCAAGGTGGAAAGTTTTCTCAGTATCCTGAAGCCATGTTTGGACTGCCTGCTTTATGTCTGAAACGCTGGCCTCCCAGGAACATCTTTAATGCCTCAAGCATATGGAAATGGCCTGGTGCTACAGTAGAACAGGGTTCCTGTAATAGTAATGTGATGTTCATCAGATGTTCATTGTAAAGTTCCCACAGACAGAAGCTTCTTCCTCCGCAAGTTGGCGACAAGTGATTAGGCTGAATGTTCATGGGAATGAGTGGCCGAGCCACGATTCACAGACGTACAACATTCTATAAAACATGTTCACCATTCAGATGTTTTATTCCAGCGAAGAGTCTGATCACCGTACTGTGCCTGAACCCAATCTGTAAATGGCGATCAGTTTTACACCTTTATTCTTCATTTAGGTTTGACTTGAACACCCCTCATAATAAATTCACCTGCACATTTTTAGCTCAAATATTGTGTTAAAATCTTTAATACGTACAGAACACTAATGTTAACTGTATACTTATTTCATGATGGATGTGTCAGGAATGCATTGATAGTTAATTATAATAATCCACTCACTCACTCACTCACTCACTCACTCATCGTCTATACCGCTTTATACTGTATTCAGGGTCATGGGGACCTGGAGCCTATCCCAGGAGGCTTAGGGCATGAGGCAGGGTACACCCTGGACAGGGTGCCAATCCATCGCAGGGCACACACACATGCAGTCACTCAAACACTTATTCACACAATACGGGCAATTTGGGAACGCCAGTTAGCCTAATCTGCATGTCTTTGTACTGTTGGAGGGAACCGAAGTACCCGGAGGAAACCCACCAAGCACGGTAAGAACATGCAAACTCCATGCACACAATCAAGCCTGGGAATTGAACCCGAACCCCGGAGGTGCAAGGAGACAGTGCTAACCACTACACCACCACCGTGTTGCCTCATAATAATCCAGACAAAAACAAAAAAAACAACCTTGTAATTTCACAAGATTTCAAGAAGATGCTTCATATCTTTTAAACCACCATAAAAAGCAAGATTTACTTCATCCTAATTCCATCAATAAGCCTTAACATTTCATTTGAAATGATTTCGATTTCATCACCTTGCCGATGTAGGTCTGTTTTTTTATTTTAAACAAAGGAGCGGAGTTAATCCCAGCAGTTCGTACATGCCGAATGCATCGGAGTGTAAACAGATTGATAGAAAATGAACCAGGAAGAAAAGTCCACTCGGCTCCTGTGTGAACTCTCTCTTGTGTTTGAACGTGCGCTGGGTAAAGCGCGCGTGTTTGTCTGACTTTCCTGCTAGCTGGAGTGATGATTGACAACAGCCTGAAGCTTTGCTGTCATGGTGTGACTTTTTCTTTCATAACTCATGATTACAAAAGCATGTGGGATTTTGTATTTGAGACAGTTAGGCGTCGAAAATTGCTCCCCGGGACGGTCATGAAAAAACATTAATTTCAAGCCTTACTGTTAGACGCCGTTATCGTCGCCTTTCTCTCTCTCAGGCGTCCTCGCTCTCGTCTTTCTCCCGCTCGGCAAATTGATTACCCTGAGCCGAGCGCAAAATTTAAAATGCAGAATGCCTAGCCACCGGCTAGAAACCTAGCCCTCCGTCTGTCTTTTCTGCAGGGTTTTTTTTTTTTTTTTTCATTTTTATTTATTTTTGGATCTCATATCAGTGACAATGAGATAGATATTAAAATTCAGAGCCCATTGTTTCACACTTCACAGAAGGTAGGAGGACCGAGAGACACAGTGTGAGCTTTAACTGTCTCTTATATGCCGCCCGTGTGTACGTGCATGTGTGTGTGTGAGTGACAGAGACATGCATAGGAGAGGAAGATGATAATATAGTCAGACAGTCGTGACGGAGAGAGAGAGAGAGAGGTATGGCTCTGACAAGGAACAATACCTACACGAGAGAAGTTAAGGTGGAAAAACACTGTCTCGCGTACAGTGAGAGTAAACTTTAAGTTGGCTCATTGCACTGACACACACACACAACTATTTTTGTAAACAGTTTCCATTGACGTAATTATTGATGTCGGTAATTGATGCTATTCACCAGGAGCTCTCTATATCCCCGTCTCAGTCACAGTGATGCCAGCCAGTTGGCATCAATCAGATAAAGCTCGGATAAAGATATCTTCCCCCGAGTGTGTTACGCTGTCCTGTGACACAGCCTGAATCAGTATGACAAGGTGTATTGGATTCATCTCAGAACACGGAAGCACGTGTTAGCCTTCACCGTTACATGTGAGTCAACGTGCAACAGTTCCGAAGAGATTTTCATATATACACACATGGACTCAATGCCCTACACGGTCACCCTTCACCTCCGGCGATGGCGGCGTGAACCTCAGACCTGGTTGCGTGGTTGCGTTTCCTCTGGTCGTTTTGTGTTCCCCGGTAGGCTGATTGGCATTTCAGAATTGCCCACAGTGTTTGATTGTGTGTGTGTGTGTGTGTGTGTGTGTGTGTGTACCCCTGTAGGTTGACAGAGGTTTTAGGTCCGTAACCTTAAGATTAGCTTGTTTTTGTAGCCCCGGGTGTGTATCGTCCTACCTGAACCGAGATCGCTGTTAAGTACTGTATAAGTATGATAAAGACATTTTTTTTAAGAAGGATTTCATAGTTTCACACTGTCATAAACCATCATGCTGCATGCGCACGCACACACACACACACAGCAGGAGCACATTCTCACTTCTGTACCTGTGAACACTTTCCACTTTTCATTCACGTTCTTGCTTCACTTTTCACGTTTTAATGGAACGTGGGTAGAAATCGACTGAAGCCTCAGGTGTAATTTAACACAATGGAAAAAGTTACACTGCTTCCTGTGCTGTGTAGAGTGTGTAGAATTGCATCAAACAAAGTGTGTGTGTGTGTGTGTGTGTGTGTCCCTTATTTGTTTCCCCCTCACTAGTTTTTTCTGTGCAGTCTGTTCCACCTTTATATAACATCTGTCTGTCTGTCTCTCTCTCTTTCTGTCTCTCTCTCTCCGTCACACACATCCACTCTGTATTTTTCTGTTACACACCGTCAGCCTCGCTAAAAATCATGTTCGAATATAACATGCATGATAGGGTGTGTCTTTTTCTGCACACACACACGCACACACACATCTCTCTTTCTCTCTCTCTCTCTCTCTGTCTCACTTCTCACCCACTGGCAATGTTTTTTTTTGCTTCACACAGGATCTTTATGCACTTAAGATTATGAGCTGTTAATTAGCCATCTGGATTCCATTTTGTTTCTGTGTGTGTGTATGTGTGTGTGTGTGAGAGAGGGCGAGTGAGAGAGAGAGATTGTATTATAAGGTATTTTTTGCTTTGAGTTCTAAATGAATTTTATATTCAGATTAATCAGTGATATTGATGCAGGCTTTACTCACAATAAGTAAACATATGCAAACACACACACACACACACACACAAATGGCAGGAAAATTACAAAATATCGACGGGAGCTTCAGTCTCCCCCTGTCAGATGTGTGAGTGTGAGTGTACTGTGGGTCTCATGCAGATTGTGCGGGTTATCGTGATGAATTCGAGCTCAGGTCCGGATTAAAGCGCTCGTTCAGTTTGCTTGCTGAAGGCGAAACGCAGTTGAATGACAGGCAGTAATTAAAGCCATCTGACAGATCGGGTTGTAAAGGCTGAACGTTTCCTGCGGCCTGAAACACTAAATGTTACATTTTAAGTTCCTGCAAATATGAGTAAAAACAATTCCATACTCTGCCTGTCGAATGAAATTATTTGTGAATTTCTTTTTTAACATAATCTCCTTGCTTTTCAATACACCTTGTCCATCTATCTTCAAGCTTCCTTATTCCCTCATTAAAAATGTTTTAGGCTGAGCTGCAGGACACAAATGCACTGCTGTCTTGACTTCTTCATCAGAAGTGGATCTTGGTTTTCATAGGGCTGCTTGGGCTCAGAATTAAACCTTCAGCTCTTCAATAAGCATCTCACTGTAACGAGCGCTGTTGATTGTTGAATCTTTTTATTTTCTGATAATGATCCCATGCTGGTTCATGAGAATCCCAGAAAACTCAATTTTCCAGCTGACTTTCGAACAATTTCTTGCTCTGCGATTGAGGATGTTTCCATTCCATACTCTGTCGTTTACTCTCGTAGTGATGAATCCATGTCTCGTCACTATTAATGATTCTTTTTAAGATATTCTCTTTAGAGTCCAAATTTCGTCTGCAGATATCCAAATGCTTCTGTATACACTCCTCTGTGACTTGTTTCAGCATCCGGTACAACCTCAGACCACAAAAAAAACACTGCATGTTAATCTTCTTTCGTGCAAATCCAAATTTTTGTTCGCACCGCAGTTACAAATGAACTGATGTATCACGTTTAGACCTGCACAGCAGTGACTGGGGAAACATTAGCCTTGAACGGAAAGCACTGATTCGACCATTTTTGTAAGTCGCTCTGGATACGAGTGTTTGGAAAACGCATATAACCGGAATGAGGATAATTTTTGACTCACTTTCGTATTTTTTGTCCTACTTTGTTTTTGTTGAACCTGGATTTAAAAGTACTTTGAATGCGATAACATTAGTGAGTTTAATAACATTAGAATTAAGTTGTAGCTTGTAATCATTTTAGTATTTATTCGAGTATATTGAATAGATTCAACAAAACCCTATTCGAATCGAGCTGGTCCTTGTGAGGAAATTTCTCATCAATGTGTAAAACCGATTGACATTTACAGAAGACTTCAAGCAGAGTAGAGCAGGAAAATATTTGTATAGTACAAGCACATTAAAGAAGGCTGTACAACTGTGAATGACGATCCCAGTCAAGGTGGCTCAGAGCCCACTGCAGTCCTTCTCGTGAACATTCAGCAAGTGGAATGTCTGATGCTTGAGATTCGATGGATAACTTGCGGAAGAGCTGCATCTGTCTGTGTGAACTGTACACACAATCATCACCAACACACTTGCAGGAACAGGAACTGCCTGAGAGTTATTGCCACATCCCCTGTACAGTCCAGACCTCACTCCAGGTCATTTCCACATGTTTGCAGCATTAAAGGAGTTCCTGGGAGGCCAGGAGCAAAGTTTTGTTATTTGTAAATTGTACAGCTTTAAGGCAGCATAGTGGTGTATTGGTTAGCACTGTGGCCTTGGACCTCTAGGGTCCTGGTTCGATTCCCGGCCAGGTTTAATTCGGGTCTCTGTGTACATGGAGTTTGCATGTTCTCCCCATGCTTGGTGTGTTTCCTCCCAAAGGTATGCATAATTGGAGTTTCCCAATTGCCTTTAGTGTGCGAGTGAGTGTATGTGTGTTTTCCTTGCGATGGATTGGCACCCTGTCCAGGGTCTACCTTGCCTTGTGCCCTAAGTCTCATGGGATAGGCTCCAGGCCCCCTGCGACCCTGAATACAGGATAAAGCACTATCTATGGTGAGTAAGTAAGTATATAGCTATAGTATAAGTGAGTAAGTAAGTATATAGCTATAATCCGTGATGTCACATGACATCACAGATTGTAACAAGGTCAGATTTTTCAACGTCTCCATATTCTCTGTAGCCTAAAGAACAAGTAGTGTGGAATAAAAACCTCGTAGGGTACAGAGACTCTAGAGACATCTGAGAATTCCTGCATAGCCATACCGCATTACCACGTGACTTGCAAACCTGACTATGTTTGTCGAGATGAGAAGGCTCGGTTCATGAACTTGGTAAGTCCTATGAAATAAACCTAGTTTCTGGCGCCTTTGATTGAAAGTGACATAACTTTCCTTTGGCGGATTTGTCAATTCTTTCAGCGATGATATGTGGAGACACATTCGAGGCAATACAGAGTGTGAATGGTTATTTATGTTCACCTGTCGACTTGTGATCCAATCACTAGTGGTGGATGTCAAAACAAGGCCATATTACACAATATTGAGGAGCCAAGGTGAAGCAGTAAGTCGTAATCCAAAGACTGATCATTTCATGCTGTGCTTCAGCAAGGCACAGATTCATGTTTTGCAGAAATGCCTGTACTTAAAGAATGCAATTTGCTATGCTCCCCCTGGCAAGCTTCCACCCTAGGCTATTGCCTGTGCTATGTACCTATTCCAGGGACTGCCACTGGTTACGCTACAGTATAACAGTACTAGCTGTTCTTTGATACTACAGGCTAGTGCGAATTCTCTTTCAAGAAAGTTGCCAGTATAACTTGTAACTGACAAAGTAACAGCTAGGGACATGAATATTCTTAGTTCCTCAGCAGGATTTTTCTTCACATTCTAGTTGGAGAAAGTAAGAACAGGAATTGTGCAGAGATGATACTTTTCATTCAGGGGTCAGTGAATGGCAAATGTGAATTGATCTAAACACAGGTGGTGTGTTTGTCTCAGAGAGTAACTAGAGAGTAGGCTTCTTCTGGGCCGTCTATATATATTAGTTTACGCTTATGGTGATTTGGACGCTGTCCATGGTCCTGTCCTGGCCATTGCATGGTGCAAGTGATGACCCCAGTGTATCAGTGTCCTTCATAGCTTCCATTTGATTTGTGAAGCCGTTTTAAAAGAAATCACAATGCGTTCTGTTTTCAAGCAACAGTATACATAACGCTCTATAATATGATCTGTGTTTAACATTTCCAGTCTTCAAAAAATGCTAACTGTTTTTTATGTATTTATTTTTTTATTCTTAATTACCAGTTGTTGTGTCTCAGAGAAAGTGCTATCCATTCTCTTACAAATACTGTACACTCCATGAGCTCACAAACTGTATGCATGCAGTTGTATAGTCCCAAGAGCTTAAACGCATTACAAAATATGATTTGTCAGGTTAAAAATAACAGTGTGAGTGGCAAATTATTGCATCATCATTTTTAGTGTTTAACACCACCCCTTGTTTGACTGGCATCCTCAATTTGTCCAGTATGCACATGCTATTATGGTGTTTGTTTTGGGATACATAATGCTTATATAATGAATTCTTTTACATCACTTGTATGTTCTTCATTCTGTATTTTTGTGAAACACAATATTTGTGACAGCAGTAAGGAAGGTCAAGTTTGATATTCTTCACTCAGCATTTTAGTCATCATGCAATTAGATATGAACTGGAATGTTATCAAGGAAACTCAACAAGGCCATTAACACTGCTACAGTATGAGCACTTTACATGGATTTTAGGAATCAGCAGTCCAAATCATTACGCAACGCGGCACAAGCTCCTGTTTGATCAATTTTAATGTGATTCGACTCAATATTTAGCATACTTCTCTTATTTTGCTCCTGATTCTCTTTCTCTCTCTCTCTCTCTCTCTCTCTCTCTTTCTCTCAGTACCGGCATTCTGGTTCTAGTGACTCTTGGCACTACCATGCCTAAATTGCAGTTCATGCATAATCACAGTTCTAACCCAGTCACTAATACATGAGACTGACACAAAGTTCTTTAAATGCTGACTCTCTTCCTCTCTCTCACACACACAAACTGTAGGACTTTCTTTAAAAAGACTGCGGCAGCTGCATCTCAACGATCAAAACGATACAGTGAGGAAGGGAACAGAGGCTCATGAATCATGGAGGAGGGAGTGAGATGGGTGAGCCGGTCAGATTGAAGATGTGAAGCTGCAGTTAGTGACACCTGCTTGATTAAACACTGGTTGAAATGTCAGAAAGGGAGCGAGAAAAGGAATGCGTATTTGTAAAGTTATAAAGGTAAGGTGGGAGGAGAGCGCGAGAGAGAAATAGAGAGAGAGAGAGAGAGGGAGAGAGAGAGAGAGAGAGAGAGAGCAAGTGCTCAGTGCAGTGTAGTGTAGGTTTTAAGTCGAAAGATTTTACTAGTAAGAGGGCAGAGGAAGAGACCGCAAAGAGGAGCAGCAATGCAGGGCAGTGAAGACTGATGGCAAGAAAAGTTGCCTTAAAAATACACTCACACACTCAGTCA
Source organism: Clarias gariepinus (assembly GCF_024256425.1). NCBI lineage: Eukaryota > Metazoa > Chordata > Actinopteri > Siluriformes > Clariidae > Clarias > Clarias gariepinus. The sequence continues at coordinate 16,130,844 of NC_071101.1, read as the reverse complement.
CCTTTAGCTTTGATTACAGCACACAATGTGGTGGGCACTTCAAATAAGAAAATATGCCTGTGCCTTCAGGGAAGAAAAAAAAAAAACTCCATGGATGTGGTAATCTGGTCTTTTAGTACATTCAGGTCGTCACCTGACTTTATTTTATTGCCGATGAGTCTAGCCCTGGATAATAACGCTGCCTCTAGAGGCTTGTACAGTGGCCACTATGCATGACGGGTTCATGGCTTCTTGTACTTCTCTTCTTACCCTGACACAAATGACTCTGAAATAGGCTCCATCTGGACTCATCAGATCAGTCCAATCTTTGTGCTTTTTTCTGATTAATCTCACTAACAAGTGGTTTTCTTACAGCCACACAGCTGTTTGGTATCAATCCTGTGGATTCTCATCACATTGTGTATGTATGGAAATGCTCTTACTTCGACTATTAAACATACAGTAGCCGTGTTTTTTTTTTTACTATTGATTCCTTACCATGCAACTTCACCAAGCGTTTCTATTTATTATATTTTCTTCCACAAAGTTGACGGTTCAGCGCTGTCTGTCCAGGTCTTGACAATGTGTAGGATTCTTACCCCAGTTCCAGTATAATTGCAAATCTCCTTAGTTGTTTTCTCGGCTTGATGCAGCCCAATAATTTGTTCTTCTTAAATGGAAACTTTGTTTTTGGACAGGTAGTGTAATTTCTGTAAAAAAGAGAAGTTAATGACTAAAACCTTCATGCAAGAGCATTTAGGTAGGAACGTCCATGACTTTTATTTTGTCTCAAGCCAAGTTCATAGGAGTCATAGGCAAGCTAAAATAGACAAAACAAACCTTATTTGATGGATAGACAGATAGGTGTTATTTTAAACATCCAGTAGTGAAGGATAGTAACATAACAGTGCATTTGCAATTGCATTGTGCACGAGAGACCCATGCTTCTACAAGAATGACTAAGAAAAGACAATGTACAGTACAATGTACAACATACAATATATTAGTGTGGCTCTCCAAATGAGGTCTAGTGAGTGAGATTGAGGTCATGGGTCATGTAATAGATCGACTCAATGCGGCACTTGACTTGAATGTGTGCTTCTTTAGACACATGCCAAATACAGGATGCTTTCATCTGGTTAGGATCTCCATAGTACCATTAAGAGTACTGCATAATTTAGAGCCTTTAATATGAGCTGAACAGTGGAGCAGTGGGTAACGTTGCCGCCACATGCTTTTAAGGTTTATGTTTGATCTTGAGCTGCGATAGTGTCTTGGAAGAGGTTTGCACGTTCTCTGCTTGTGTTTGTGGATTTCCGTCAGTTATACTGTACAAAAGCAGCCATGAATTGCTCACTCTTAATTGGTCGTGTAGCGGGACGGTGGCGTATTGGTTCGCACTGTTGCCTTGAAACTCCAGGGTCGGGGTTCGATTCCCACCTCGGGTCTGTGTGCATAGAGTTAGCATGTTCTTCCCGAGCTCAGTGGGTTTCCTTAGTGTGCTCTGGTTTCTTCCCACAGTCCAAAGACATGCAAGTTAGGCTAGTTGGCGTCTCCAAGGTGTGTGAATGACAATCATGCATTGCAGTGGCAACCCTTAACCCCTTAGGTTACTGTCACGTGAACAACGACTATAACTCCAGGATGAGAGTATCCATTGCCTGAATGGCATATCAATGGGTAAAAAAAACAAAACAAAAAAACAACAACAATTGGCCGTAGGTGAATATTTGTGTGTGTGTATGGTGTTCTCAGCCACTGTGTATTCCCTAATCTTTCACCCAGTATTCCTAGGATACGCTCTGGATCCCTGTGAGTCTGAATGAATAAATGAATGAATAAGGTATATTCCATTGTAATTAAGTGTGTTCTTATTTTCAAGTGTATATAGAGTGGCTATTTATATATGCCTAATCTATACTGCATAAGAAGATGCAGTGTGAAAGGCCAGAAAGCCATCGATTTTCTGTAGAGTCTTATAGTCAATATAGCTCGTCTTCCTATGAATCTTTATTTCTGTTTAACAGGGGAGAGAAGGAGAAGGCGGCAGAGAAAAGAGAGAGAAGGAATTCCATTATCCCTCTCTCCAGGGAAATATCTCTACAAGGATAGGACTATTTTTTTCTAAGATTGTTGTTATGCCTGCCATTTGACATGGATTTAATTGGTGGTAAAAGTATTATCTTTTTTTTTTAAAAACTTTGCTTGATAAAAATAAATGAATTACCTTTTCCTGAACTTTTGGCCATAGCTCTTGTACTTTAATTAATAACATGTAAATGGTACAGAGTGAGCGCTATGGTACACACACACACTCACCCATACAGCACATTTTGGCAGACATTAAATACCCCAGTCCTGCTCAGCTGACTCTCCTGTGGAAGCAGACAGTTAAAGACAAAAGGACGCAGCATCTGACTGTGCGCGAGACCTTGATCATGGTAAATTATGCGTTGTGTCTCAGACGCCTGGAAGACGCCCGGCTCCGTCCTCATTCATTGCTGACAGACACGATAAACCACACAGAAGGCCAGAGCTCACCTTATGTCTAACCTTCCACTCACACACTCCTGTACAGATGACAAGAAAATGAGTAGATATAGGGAAGGAGAAAGAGAGAGAAAGAAAGAGAGAGATATAGAGAGAGATACACACAAATGCACGCAAAGAGAGAAGAGGATTGGAGGAAGGAACTCTGACATTTTCAGATTGCATTTGTTGGATTTTTTTTGTCCCAGCTTTGATAATCAACAGGATTTCGTATTGTCAGAAAGATCCTCAAGCTGAATTAACTAAAAAGGACAGAGACGTGTACAGTAAATGTCATCTAAATATAAAGCAAGGCGATGACATCACACTACCAAGTAACCTGATAATTACTTATCTGGTGTTCTGTAATTATGGATTATAATGGAGTTTACACCTTTGAGTTTTCGTCCCCATGACTAGCTGCATGTTTTTGTCTTAATACCTGCAAGAGAGGACAAAATAAAATCTATTGTTTTGTGTTTTTTTTCGTATTTTTGTATTGGCCAGTACTTAAACAAGGTTGATTGTCCGATTAGATTGTCCCACTATTGTGACCTCATATAAAAAGACCCCTGCTTCTCAGCATGGTGCTTGCTATGCTGTTCAATAAAGGTGATAGGCTTATGGACGCCATTTACATACAGTAGATACGGAAGAGATGCGTTTGAAGGAGGACTGAAAAAAAAGGGTTTGTATGTAGTATGAAAGTAGTTTGAAAAACATGCATAGTATTTCTGTGGTATTTCGGTTGAAACATTTACAGACACACTTTAAGGGCCTTCTAAGGCCTATGTTAATTTGTTAAGGAAAAAAAAAATGGGGACCTTCAAATTTGTAAAGGTAAATAATAACATGCTACAGTACAACTTATATTAAATCAAGCATAGTAAAGGCACAGTGGTAAAGTGCTCGCCCTATCATCCGGAGATCGCGAGTTCGATTCCTGGGTGATGCTGTAACCTCTCGTAGGTCTAGGAGAGCTTATTAGCGGCGGATAGCGCTGTTCTCCGAGTGTGTTATACCGCCAACAACTATGCGTGTGTGAGCAGTTGCGGTCGGCTGGCGTCACGTGGTTCAAAGGAAACACGTGATAGTATTCGGCCCTTCCGATTGAGTGGTAGTAGAGGCCTTAATGTGGGAGCCCCCTAGTGACAGGGAGGAATCGGATACAACTAAATTAGGGAGAAAATAGGGGAAAAATCCAAAAAAATACAAAGTGGAATTACCTAGTTTAAATTCTGCTCTTATTTTAAATACATTGATACACTAAACATTTTTCCAGTGATTTTTCCCGATTTATTGTCAATGCAGTTGGAACAGGTTTTTAGACCGATTTTAGACCTTATACCTTGTGTGCATGGAGTGTGCATGTTCTTCTTGTGCTTTGTGGGTTTCATCTGAGTCCTCTGGTTTCCTCTTACAGTTCAAAGACATGCAGATTAGACTAATTGGCATTTCCAACTTGCCTGTAGTGTGTGAATGAGTGTGTGTGTGAATGAGTGTGTGTGTGTGCCCTGCTGTGGATTGACACCCCGTCCAGGGTGTGCCCGTCTCGTGCCTTTAGTCTTCCCCATGACCTAGGGTTAGTATACAGGATAAAGCAGCATAGATGATAAAAGATTAAATGAGTGAGTGGTTCAAATTGGATTCAATCTGTTGATTCAGATTTTTTTTTATTCCTTTTTTCTCTCCCTAAGATTCTGCTTGTAATCTACAGCCGTCTGCTTCCCTTACAGACAGCGTTTTGCTGTATAAACTGAGGTTATCATTTATATATGGCAGGGCAAATGAAAGTGCTTTAATGGCACTTTGAAGTGGCTGAATCAAGAGAACTTTTCTAAGCTGTTGGATTATAGATAAAACCATGCTGCAGTTTTACCAAGATTTGTGATTGCTTCTCAGTGATATTTAAGCATTTCTATAAAGTCTGATGAAGAAATAAATTACTGCAAATGTTACAGGAAACCTGACATTTCTAATCCATCTGACCTTCCTTTAATTTCTGGCATTTGCCCCTAAAATTAAATACTTGTTTCGATTCTGTATCAAAAGAGCTCTGCTCGGACTTTTTCTTTCCTATTACAGTGAGAATGAATTTATTTCCTACGACATCTATTTCTCTTTAAACTGACACGCTGTTCTTGTAAAGTATAATTCCGGGAGGCTCTTGAAGAGTAAGTGAATGTTTTTACTATAAAATTCTCTTTTTTCCCATGAGGGATGAGTGCCTTGTAGGTGTACTGTATATGTCTTATTGGAAAAGTGTCTAAGCTGAGAAGCGTTGCTCTTCCCTGGAGATTTCATGCTTGCTTTAGTAAAGGAAGGATGTTGCTGATGAGGGCTGCAAAGTCCAAACACAGCAACAGCCTGTCTTTATGTAGGACACGAATGTGATTTTGAAGATCGACAATTCAGCAGTCAATTCCTATCTCTCTGAGGATTTACCCGGCAGTATTTAGTAATGCACCTGTATCAGGTGATAGCATTTCAGTCATTGAGATATACTGTAGATCCAGAGAATTCTTGTAGATCTATCACAACTTTTACATTCAATTTCATTATTGATTTTCTGCTGCTTTTTTTTTTTATCTCTGTATCAGAGAGAGAGAGAGATATTGTAAGTGGTTAGGTTTAAAAAGAATTTTTATAGCAAGCAAAGCACTGTTTATGAGACAAACAGAAATATAAACTTCTACTGACATGCAATATCTCTGATAAGTATACTGACATCGTGAAAAAAATCCATTTACTGCATAAGTAAAAATATCTGTTAGTTGGCCTTCAGTCCTTTAGTATTTGTGAAAGGCTTATGCAATCATATTAGAATCGCTCTTCTGAAGCATAGAACATCTGAACCTCTGCCACTAAATCATGGTGCTGTAGATCTCAATCACAAACTCAAAATCTAAAACCTGATTCAAAGACACAATAAGAAACTTATAAAAAATTTTAAACAATAATCTAAATATGAAGCAAATATTAGTTTGAATCTGAATCCTACAACCAAGAAGTCTAAATCTGAATTATTAATATCAATTATTTAAAATGTTTGATTACAGTGAAACCTTGGATTGTGAGTAACACGGTTTGCGAGTGTTCCACAAGACGAGCAAAGATTTTAAATAAATTTTGACTTGAAAAATTGGTTAGCATTGGTTAGCACTGTCGCCTTGCTCCTCCAGGGTCCGGGTTCAATTCCCGGCCAGGCTCGATTCCCGTCTCTGTGTGCATGGAGTTTGCATGTTCTCCCCGTGCTTGGTGGGTTTCCTCCCACAGTCTTTCTCTCTGTAGGTTAGGCTAATTGGCGTTGCCAAATTGCCCGTGGTATGTGTGCCCTGTGGTGGATTGGCACCCTGTCCAGGAAGTACCCTGCCTCGTGCCCTAAGGCTCCTAGGATAGGCTCCAGGTCCCTGCGACCCTGAATACAGGATAAAGTGGTATATAAGATGAGTAAGTGGAACAAACAAGTCTTGGTTTATGAGTACTGAGTGTTACGTATCACGCATGCGCCTTTTGTTTTGACGCCGAAGGTTTTTCTCTCTCTTGCGCTGCGGAATTGTGGGTAATTGTCTCCCCTGCAGAGATCCATTTTCTCTCTCTTTTGTGCAAGATTTAAAGGATATGGCACCATGAGTCTCAAGAAAGTTAGCAAGGTCAGTTTCCCAAAAAATATAAATTTTAATTACTTTGTCCTAAAAGTAAGGTGATTTTTTGCTGATTTGTGTCAGGTTTGTGTTAATTTCTTTTAGAGTGGCATGGTAGCTAAGAAAGTAAACAAAAACGAATCCTTTGTATGGAGCAATTTCTTTGGCTGGAGTGAAATTGACCAATCAAAACTACTGTTACATTTCATCAGCCTAAAACCACACTACTGTGGTTTTAAGTCAACACCATGACCTCAAAAGATAAGCGAGTTACTGTTACTGCCAGCTTTAGTTTTATAGGTAGATGTATATAAATTAAAACGATGGATTTTTTTTTGTCATTTATGAGTAAAATCAGTGTATAAATCGGAAAAATAAAAACTAGCGTCTTGAGTCTTGTATGTCTTGTATGACTCTCTGAATCTTAATCATAGAGCTAGTGACTTTCTAAATCTCAAAAAAAGTTTGTATAAAATAAAAAGCGCAACATATGCATGCTAATGTACTGCACTGCATTCTGGGGTTTTACAAGTGCTATGGATATTTCCAACTGTGATCTTACATGTGAATAAATTAGCACTGTGCATTGTGTAGTGAATACGTAAAACGGTGATTTCTCTAAATCAGTTCATTTCCATTAGGCCAGGGTGTCTCTGAATATCTATCAGTAACTCTAGTGTGTTAAAGTGCAGGTGAAGGATGGTCTTTTTTTATCACTGATAGATGTGGCCATTGGTAGGCAAGTCACATTTCCACCCACCGGAATCCAAAGACTCTTACAGATGCTGTATGAGGTTGAATGCCAGGAGACAGAGACCAAGTCTTAAGGGCTCATCTGTTCGGCCACTCTGCTCAACTCTCACCTAAAATCTGTACTCATCAGAGCAGGTTCTCTCTAGGGTGGATGGCAACACTGGCACAAGCCATGCCCTTGTGCAGTATGCCAGGGGCCATCTGTCTTATTTCATCTGACATTCAATGTACAATGGAAAGAATATGAAATGTGTTCAATGTGCAGCAAGCACAAAATTTGAATCGACAATGTTCTACCCGGACCTAATTAAACACATTGATTTTCTGCCAAAAGGCGAAGCTTTGTAGCACTCTGAAGTTTTGTAACAGACTATTTATTAGCAAGTAATATATCATTTATTAATTTAATATGTATATATATATATATATATATATATATATATATATATATGTACAAACATTTGTAAATACATTAACAAATTTATTTGAAAAGTCAACTCCGGTCCTTGGGATTCGCTTCAGGTTTATCTCGGCTCACTTCGACAACTGATCCGGCTCATTAATATGACCTTCAGGGAAGTTGAAACACTACAGTGCAGTGCGATCCAAAGACTTTTTTTTATTAAAAAATAATTTTATCAGTAAATGAGTGAGCTTTTATCAATATATTTTATTCTTCATACAAAAATACATACATACAGTAATTCAATAGAGAGTACTCTGCCATGGTGTAATTAATAAAAAGAAATGTTAGCAAATTTCTGTGGTTAAAACATGAAGAAAACAAGATATGCTGAAATGCTGGGGCATGACGCATTGGACTGCACATCATCCCACATCGCATTATTGATTATTTTTCTATAGACATCATGTTTTTTTTTCCTTGCATAATGATTGTCCTTGCAAAGTAATCTAAACTTTATACAATAATGATTCACTCATTCATATATAACCAATCATGTAATTATAAATATGCATTGTTTGTACTATTATTATTGTTTATATTATGATGATGATTATTATTATTATTATTTATGTCATCATAGTGTGTGAGGGCCCTTTTGTTCTTCTCCCATTAGGGAGTCTGGGACCCGGGTGTGGTACGGGGCCCTCACACTAGATTTTGATGCATAGCTCATACAAACGTGCACAGACAGTATGCATGCAAAACCTGGTACACATTTAGAGCTCATTGAGCTGGACAACTTTCGCATTTAATGTCATTGGCCCCAGGAAGTCAGTTCTTTTGGTTCATTTGTAAATGCACCCAGTGGAATTTAATGCACTCTTTCTCTCAATACATTGAGGATTTCTCTCAATACATTGAGGATGTAAAATTGCAAAGTGATTTTTTAAATCGCAAATGGGTTAGCCATGACGATACTTTCAACTTATGCCGAAAAGTTGTTAATAACTTTTTAAATGACATTATACTGTATTAAGTGACATCACATTGAGTGACATCACAGTGAGTGACATCATCGTGTAATGCTTCTTTTTCCAGCGTCTGGGTTTGTTTTTTGGAGGTGTAACATAAATTTACTCCTTTCTAGTTATCTCATAATAGTATTTTATGTCCCCTTTAAATGCATGTGCCCACTGTGCCCATTGTCTTTATGTTGCGCTGGTGCAGGGTGCTTGGGCCCGCTCATTGTTGTTTGCAACTGTTATTATTCCTTCTGTAGTGAGATGAAGGGCAGACGAGACTTGGCTAATTCTAAATCCAGAACTTAAAGATGCGCTAAAGGAAATGGAGCCTCAAATGGAGTCTCAGCACAGCTTTTGATCGCATAGCGTCTGGTTTTAGACCAGTTCTTAGAACCGGTTTTGTTTATGTATCAACGTAAACAAAAACAGGTTTTCAAATTTCAGTTTTAAAATTTGTACAATCGGATTTGCCCTGCGTTAAAATGTCACAAATAAACAATAAATTTTGCGTTTATTTGTATTAAATAAGTGTATTACATTGAATTAACTGTAATTAAATAAGTTAAGGAATAAATTTATCAGTTATTTGAGGCATCATTAACATACTCGTATAGTATTCAAAGGGTTATGTGTTTATTTCCTTTGTTTTTCCCGAACTTATAATTAATTCTGTTCAGTTTTAGCTCAGAATTTTATTCATACACTGGTATTGTTTTGCCACACACACATTTTTATCATAAGAAGAAAATAATCTTTGAAATATATAACAAACAAATGCAAGTACAAACAATACCCCTGAGCTTATGCTCATGGTGGCCGGTTGCTTTTAGACATGGTTTGACCTCTGCCGAGGAACGGGAAGACGCTGCAGAGAAAGTGAATAAGGAGGGAGCGAGAAGTGAGGAGGGAGGGAGGGATGAAGGATGATATGAATGATTAATTGTGTTTACTCCCTGTGAGGAACCAGATTAGCTGTTCACTCTGATAATGGCCTCATTACAATGTACACAGACACGTCTGACCCAGGTATGCCCTCGCACACACACACACACACACATACAACTAAACAATATTTCTATGCTAGGCAAAATATATATATATATATAAAAAAAGTGCACAGAATATATAATTGGGAAAAGTGTGGCCTGAGATTCTTGTGCATTCTGGTGAGTTTGTTCTGTAAACATGGAGCTGCTTCAGTAATGGACATGCTGTTGGGAGACTGACACAATTTTCGAGCGTCCCCTGACATCCTATCAGGGAACGGCTGAGTTGGATTGTCTCTTTTTCTCCATGCAGAAAATTGCATAACAGACACCTCTCACTAGGGGATTCAGCGGGTTGAAGACAAGATGCTGTGAGAGGATTGCGACTATCTGTCTGCTCGTTAATCCTCAGTAGGAAAATGATACAGCTGCATTTACCAGAAAACTTGAGCCAGATTGTGCAGATACATGCGCTTATTCCCTAGTTCTTCACTTTCGTCCAAAGGGAAAAAATACAAATGCTTATACACACACACCCTACGTATTATTATCTTTAGGTATTGTTTCTCTAAAACCTTGCCTTAGGCAAGGTGTCTGTTCTGTAGAAGCCCAAAAGGAGAGGATAAAATGTCTCATTCTACGCCACCTACAGTAATTCCACAGCCACCTTGTTCCTTGCCAACTTATTTGATGCTGTCATTCCACAAGATATACTTTGTCATTAATAGTTCAGGTGGCATGGTGGTTGGTAGGTACTGTAGTATTACTTGGATGGTGTTTAAACAGTATGTACAGTATCATAGAGCATGCATGTTAATATCTTATTAGTAATAGTGTATTATTAGTGAGCATCATTTCCTAAGAAAGGAGCATGTAAAATGTAAAATTACCGCTAAGGGAACTTATCTTGAGCTTTACATGCTCTGATAGAGTAAACAAAACACCCTCTTGTGGTTCTCGCCATTTCTTTCCCCATTTTGCACTTAGGGACTTCAGCACTGAGGGACAGCAATACGATTTTAGCACAATACCTTAGTGCGATTTTGTATGTACCTAGATTTTATAAATGTCCCGATTTTAAATCACAACGTCAGCGCGGTGGTGTAGTGGTTAGCACTGTCGCCTGGCACCTCCAGGGTCCAGGTTCGATTGTGTGCATGGAGTTTGCATGTTCTCCCCGTGCTTGGTAAGTTTCCTCTGGGTACTCCGGTTTCCTCCCACAGTCCAAAGATATGCAGATTAGGGTATCTGGTGTTCCCTAATTGTCTATAGTGTGTGAGTGTGCATACTGTACTGTATGCGTGTGTGCTCTGTGACGAATTGGCACCCTGTCCAGGGTGAACCCCGCCTCGTGCTGCGACCCTAAACACAGGATAAATCGGAATAGACGATGAGTGAGTGAGTGAGTGAAATTACAAATTTTTTTAATTTGTTCCATTTTTATAATGTGAACCTGATTTTTTTTTTTTATATGTATTATATGTAATATTATATATTTCATCACCTTAATTGCAACAATATATTGTATAAATTAAAAATCTTTATAGAAATTGACTTTGGAGTCAGTATGTGAAGACATGAATTGAGAATCATCATGCATTACTGGATTAATTTATCCTCATCTCTAGTACATAACTAGTTACTGTAAAGGCAGCGTAACTGTAAAGTTTTGCTTATTGAGATCTCATTCATCTGTGCCATGCCTTGGTTAGTGAAGATGAAATGAATATGAGTGAGATGGTGATTCATCTTACGTCACAAAATGACGATTGTACGTTCCAGATGTTTGTTTTATTATTGTTTTTGTTAATCAAACCAACCAAAAACAAACATAAAAACATGATCATGCATATCCGTGCAATTTTTTTTAAAGTTTTTGCCCAGCCATGTTTGTACAAATAGCTAAACCGGAATACAATTCAATTCATCATAGTACCTACTGTACAGTAAGTTGTTCTAGAAAAGCATCTGTCAATCTATATTGTACAATTCTGTACAATAAATATATTTATTAAAACAATGTCATAGACCAAAGACATTTAGAATTATTATTTTTTTCATTCATTGCATTATTCACGCATGCACAGTACAGCCTTCTTCAAAAAGTTTTACCAGTCAAATGTTTTACTGCAAGTCCTATCACCGTACTGTGCTTGACGGTTCTGTAAATGTCCTTCAGACCCACACTTTCATTCACAAGTCCCAGTTTGACTTGAACAAACCTCCTATTAACAGGGACTACAGAAGATTTTGTCATAAAAGCATGTTTTGTTTGCGTTTTTTATATATTAGACAATACAAATGTTATCCTTTTGGATTAGATCAGATAGTGTGAGAAAAGAATGAATGATCATCCTTCTCTCTCTCTCTCTCTCTCTCTCTCTCTTACACACACACACACACACACACTGGTGCACACACACATATTATCATTCAGTGTAACCATTCAGAGAGAGAGAGAGAGAGAGAAGATTGAGTTGGGCAGTGGTGCATCACTATGACAGCTGTTTTTGTGTGTTTGTTTTCCTTCATTTTCAAGATGCTACTAATCCTTCCAGATTTATTCATCTCATTTTGAAAACCTTTTAATCTGTTTTTGTTGTGATTGATGAAAGTTTTTTTTTTTGGGAGAAAATCTCTCATGATGCTTCTCCTAACATGTTCACAACTATTTGCTTTTCCATGGTCTATCCAGCTTTCTCACTTATCAGGCACACCTAGAACTCATAAACATCATAAGACATGTTTCTTATCTCTCTAAAGACTATAAAGACTGAATAAATAAATAGTGAGCTACTGTAAAGCAGTGCATTAATACATACTGAGGTTAATTAAATTCTTTAAGGTCACCGGATATTCAGTATCTGGTCTGTTTTATTCGAACCCTGATGTGTTTATTCTGCGGTTTCAGTAATGGACAGAGTAAATAAACATTTGAATTCCAGTTTCTTAAATTTCTTCCTTGAATTTCATTACAGTTACCCAGTAGCATCAAAGGATAGAGCTAACCAAAGTACAAAGCTGTAGTGCTTTTAAAAGTATGAACACGAGTGGAAATAGTCCTGGTCCTGCACTGTGACGAGCAGCTGCCTGACAAAACCCACATCCGAAACCAATCACAAAAGCACATTCAGCAAGAAAACACATCTGATATCATGTCATCTTAAAAAAAACAACTTAATTTTCTTTTTTATTCTGAATCCCAAATCCCTCTCTAACCCGTGAACTACTTATTGTGTGGAACAAGGGATTCTACACCCTACATAGTGCTCTAGCTTTCCATTTAACTCCATTTGGGATTCAAACCAAGACCAGTTAGTTAGCTGAGGCTATTCTTAAGCGGGACAAGTGAAGACAAAAAGAGAAACTTATAAGATTTATAGGACAATCCTCCACCTCCATGGTATTCTCTTCATGCTTTTTCCCCCTGGGTAGGGTGTTATGGAATCTGGACCGGACATAACAGATAGGGAAAAAAAATGCTACAAGTAAGTTTAAAAGCGGCAAGCTACAGTTCGAGCATCGGGACATCTAAACCAATTTGAATGTGTCACGTTCAGAAAAATTGATAGCAAATGACACATTTTGTTCGGGTAAGAAAACGAAAAAAAAAACGAGCACAGTTTTTGAGAGAAGAAATGAAACACTGGTGCTGTATCAGAAACTATTTGATTCACATAACAAACACGAAAATATACAACTGATGGCTTCTGCTGTGTGCGCGCTTACTCAATTGTCCACAGCAACACTACATATATCAGCAATATGACTGTAGTATAGAGCTCATACATCTTTGAAATCCTGAGAGTAGAACATTGTTTAGGACAGAAAAAGTGGATAGGACAGGAAATGAGTCCGCACAGTGGCATCGTGGTTAGAGCTGTGGACTCTCAACTCTGGGTTCGGTTCTCCAAAGGCTTGGTGGGTTTCCTCCGGGTACTTTAGTTTCTTCACACAGTCCAAAGACATGCACATTAGATTAAGTGATGTTTCCAAATTGCCTTTTGTGTGAGTGAGTACTTGTGTTTAGTGATGGGAAGTTTAAATCATTTTAGTGGCTCGGTTCTTTAAAACTCTTTCATGAGTCATTTAGTTCATTTCGTTCTTTTAATCAGAATTAAAATAAATTGTTACATTTTTAATAAACAGACCACCACCACATCTACATACTGTACATAAATTTTGGCCATAGTTCCAGTAATGAAAAATATTACAAGAACATATTATGATAAACAGAATGAGTAGCTCACCTTTCATATCTTCTGGTCTGAGTCGTTCGACTAGCAGTAGATGAACTGACTAGCATCTTTGGGAGTCACGTGACAAAAGAACGACCGATTCGGACCAGAAGACTCAAACGTAACTACTCATTTCTGTTTCCTGTACATAACCTACGAAGGTTTTTGCGCGCCCAGTAGAAAATGAACAGAACACTCAGTGAGACCACTCGTTCTTCTGAGGCACGTTAAAGACTCGTTCAAAAAGAACGAATCGTTCATGAACGACCCAACGCTACTTGTGTTCCCTGTCATGTGCCCTGGAATATAGATCTCCTGCAACTCTGAACAGGATGATTTAGCGGTATAGAGAATGAAAGAGAGAGGACAGGAAATGGCCTCACCTCACTTCCAACCCACAACATACCCACCGCAGTGTGTAGAGCCACTCAGGAAATGAAACTCACTTGTGGTCGGACAAACAGCCATGTCTCTAAATGGCACTGAAAGTCAGATTTGCTACAAACATAGTCATGTTTGTATACTGTAGTAGGTTAAAATTAAATAAAATTCAGTTTTCATCATATTGCCCAGGTTACGCTGAAGGAAAGGATTTTTGGCCTATACGTAGTTGGACAGCTGACAGAGGTCAAGGCACCTTGAAATCTCAAATATGTTTAGGTCAATTTAATCAGTAGTCAGGAAGTTAACTGAGTAGCTGGGTTAAGTAGCTCATACCGTGTTTTGTCTGTTGGTAATTTTCCCAGACTAAACTATTTTTCAACAGAGCAATAGGGTTTACATCTGAGTTAGAGGTAAGATTGGTTCCCAGTGGAAGTAAATCTTTCTTTTTCTTTTCTTTTTTCATACAGGTAAATATGTGTGAAGATGTAAGATATTTGAGGTATTTTAGCTGACTGCACAGGACACAGTGAAAGAGCACAAGCAAAATATAGAGCCATGTAAAGGGCATAGTGCGGCACTTTGTTGAAAGAAACTGTCGAGTTAGCTGAAGTTGCAGAGTTGCATAAAGGGCTTAAAGAGATCGCTTTGCAAAAAATAAAGAAAAAAAAAACAGAACAAAAACAACAACAACAACAGAAAAAAACTGCTAACCGGTGGGAGACGAATGCAAGCTATCAGAATATCAGAACACAAAAGCTATTAGTAATCATAGAAGCATGCATGCATGGAAGATGGAGGCAGGTTATCATTTTTCACAAATCATTCATTTTTGTTCAGGGGAAGAAGCATCCCAGCTGTCAATGCCAGGATAACTGATGTCTGTGTACATGGAACTGTGAACTCTGTCACCGTAACCATGTTTGAGTGAAAGCTTCAGTTGTGACAGGAGTCAAAATGTGAGATGTGTACAGTATGTGTGGGTGTACAGTATGTGTGTGTGTGTGTGTGTGTTTTGCACCCATCACTTATCTGTCGATGCTGACTATGCTCAAATTACCAGCCTGATGTGACTTAATTTAGATTTTTTTTTGTAATCCTAATGTCACACAAATCTGATTTTTTTAGGGCAGTCTGAACGCTCAATTCTGATGTTTTTCAGATCGGATCTGAGTCACTTTTGCATGTGTTTCTAGATTAGATATATACTGTATATCATCATATGTGCATATGCATGTTAATGTGTGCATGCATGCTCTTCCAAGGGACAGACACGTTCACATTAGAGTCAGATAAAAGTAGCCTAGGAGGTCCTTTTTATTTTGTAACAGGATCTGAATGATCTTACATCCCCCAGCTTAAGAAATACTGGATAAGAACCTTTATGCAAGCACATTTTTACAAGAAAGAGTTGAACAAATTTGACAATTTGTTCGCAAGTTGTCAGATTTGACCCGCCAAAAAAAGCGTCATATTTTATTACAAGCAAAGTATCTTTTAAGTTAAGGGGCGTGCAAACTTATGCAAACAGGTTGTTGTACATTTTTTTTTTTTGGTTGCTATGTTACGTAGTAAGAATAAAAAAATGGGCATGATTTAATTAAAATTTACACTAAAAAACTGCTCATACTTGTAGCAAGACCTTTTTACTGAGAATAATAATATAATGATATTCATTTAGTGCTTATTAGTGCGCTAGTTCTTTGTTCAGAGTTAGTCACACTAATGTGCTTGTTTAAGAAAAGAGCATTCATATTTGAGAAAGTAATAATCAAATAGTAAAATTGGCTTATAGGATATCTTTTTAATTTTAATTTCTCTCCACAAGAGGGATATTAAAATCAGAATACAAATTTGCTCGCCTGCTCTCTCTCTGATATCAGCGTTCGTTGGTTCATGGTGCTATATTACTCATAAATATTCTCAGGTGTTCTCGATCTCAGGACGACGTTTAAAACTGCATTTTTACAAACATCGCCAAGCCTTCATCAGACTCTTAATGTCTTGTTGGTCTCTTATAACCACACTGACCCTCTTAATCATAAACTGGAAATGACATGGCTACTGCAAGAACGCCTGAGTCCACCTTTTCACCAGGCTCAGTGCTTTCCCTGAAGGCCATCCTTTAGCTCTAGTCAGAAAGCATTACAAGTAGATCCTTTTAACATCCCATGATTAAGAAACTACAGGAACGTCACGGGTTCAGAGACAGAAAAAGACAAGCAGTGTTGAAATATGGACAGACGAGACAGAGTAGAAGACAGGATAGAAGATCATCACACCGTTCCTAGTCTGATAACCCATAAGCCTTAGATGTGATGTATTCATACTGAAAGTCGGAATACAAATAAGCGCCATATGTTCACCTTATAAGTGGTTATGAGGACACTGTTGCTAGGCGACTAGAGAATGTTTAAATGCTGAGCATAAGGTGGCGTTTACTAGCATTTGTTGTTTTGTCTTGTGCATTATATGGACAGTGTCTCGACAATTAAAGTAGAAATAACATAAAACAATAAAATATATATATATATATATTAGATGTGAAGTTTATACTGGCTGTTATGTTTATTGTCCATTTACATTTAGCATTTAAATTTTGGTATATATTATAGACTCACCGGCCACTTTATTAGGAACATACCGGCTCAATTGTTTAATTTTAGCCTCAGTGGGAGTTACGTTTTTAGTTTTAGTTACGTCAGAGTACAGGGTCAGCCATTATACAGCGCCCCTGGAGGAGACAGGGTAGGGGCCTTGCTCAAGGGCCCAACAGCAGCAACGTGGCAGAATTGGGGCTCAAAATTGGAAATCCCATAATGACCAAGACCTATAGTAATGAACTTACATGGATGTCATTTTTGATTTAAGACAGATTTGAAAAAAAAAAAAAAAAAAGTTAAACTTTTTTATTTTTTATCCCTTTAAATTCCACTTTAATTATGTGGTCTTTTGCTATTGTATCCCATCCATCTCAAGATTTGATGTGTTCTGTATTCCGAGATGCCTTTCTACTCATCATGCTTGTAAAGAATGTTTATTTGACTTATTGTCAGCTCAAACAAGTCTGGCCTTTCCCCTCTGACCAGCTTCAAACAAGGCATTTCTACCCATGTTATGTCACTCACTTGATGTTTTTGTTTCCTGCACCATTCTGTATAAAGGTTACAGATGTGTGTGAGTGTGTGTGAATACTGGAAGATCAGCAGTTTCCGAAATACTCAAACTAACCTGTTTAGCTCATAGGGATCACATTTTACCCCATTTTGATGTTTGATTCCTAAACTGAAGCTCTTGATCTGTATCTGCATGATCTTATGCATTGCATTGCTGCCATATGGTTGTGTGATTGGATAACTGCATAAATGTTTAGGTGTACAGTACAGATGTTACTAATAAGGTTGTCAGTACTTGTATTTATGTTGTATATACTGAACATTCCACTTAAATAATGTTAATAAATATTATTTCTTGTGAAGAGGTAGTAGTTTTCTCAGCACAACCTCAGACATCAATCTTGGCCATTACGATGATTATTGCAAGGAATCATGAACATGGCAACACGTCAAAAGGCGTCAAAAAAAACTATCGGTTCTCAGCAAAAACTATTTGAACCATTTCTTCTCATGACATTTCCCTGCCGAAATGGAATTCATTTCATAACTTTTCGGATGTGTATTAGAACTAACTAGTGTTGCTTGAGAACAATAAATCACTCAAAATAATCAGAGAAAACTTTGCCCCCTGGGAGTGTGTGCAAAAGTATTGCGGACACAACACAATCTGAATATATGAATAGGCTTATTGTGTTACGTTTCCAATGCAAATGCGGTTTCAAAGTGAAAGCCACCGCAGGCACGAAAGTGAAAATCTGACAAAAGAATGTTTTCCAGGCAGAAAACGGTGCCTTTGAATAAACACTTGAATTCAAAGCAGTAATGCCAGATACTCTCTGACTCTCATCTCACTCATCACATATTCACTTAAAAGCTGAACTAGAACATGAAATAGTGAGTGATAAGGGAAGGGAGAAACAACACACTTTCATCCTTTGAAGTTTGTAGAATCCTGAAGATATTTCTGTCATTCTGTTACATTCAATTTTGCCCTTGTTGATCATGAAAAAAGCCCTATTAACAAAATCCATTGTATTAGTTTTGTCAGCACAACCTCAGACATTAATCTTGGCCATTACTTTGTCAATTCAGTGAACTGAGTAGATGATTATTGCGAGGAGTCAACGAAACTTTTCTCCACTTTATCTTGAGGAAAACAGATTTAGAGTCCTCACCTCTGACAGAATGTCTCTCTGCATGATCCTCAGAACTATGAGAGTAATTTGAATATAACATTGCGGATAAAGTTTGAGGAAGTATTCCCCAGATGCAAAACTGCATGTCTTTTGTCGATTTTTAAAAAGGTCTTCTAATTTACTTGATCTTTTTCCCATTGTCCAAAAACATGCTGGTAGGAAAATTAGCTCCACCAAGTTGCCCCTATACTGTATGTAAATGAGTGTTTGTGCCTGCACACTATCCCAGGTGTATTCCTGCCTCGCATCCAGTGTTTCCAAGGCAGGCTCTTTTCCCCCTGGGACCCTAACTAGGATAAAGAAGTTGCTGAAGATGAATAAAGAAGTGAACATCAACACTGGTTTTCGCTGTAAAAAATGACATTGGCAACTGAAATATTCTTGAATCTAGAAAAAATCGATCTTTAATTTCCTATAAGTTTACAACAAACCATATACAAGATCATTAAGCTTATTTCTATTCAAATGTTACTAAAATTGCAAGCTCAAAAATGTCTTGTTCTCTCGGCAGATAATGTAGCTTTTTTTAAAAAATTCTAAAAACTAGCAAAAAATATCTGCTAATAGAACAAGAATCCTTTTGCTTGCAGTTTTAGTATAAACCATCTCAATAAACTTTTATATTTGGTTGGTTGTAAACTTATTTTAAGATGATGTTTTGATAGGTTTGGCTAATATAGGTGCAGTTGTCACCCATTGCTCAAACCTCACCCACTGGATGGTTCCCTGTGGCGACCCCTTAGTGGGAGCGGCCGAAATACTAACGGCATAGATAGATATTACTGGATTGAAGAATATTTTACTTTCTTAGATGCTCACATGTTTTATAGTATTTTTGTTACACTATACAGTAGCAACAAGTCTGTAAGGAATTGGCCTAATATACAATATACTGTATTACTATATATACACTATTTATAATACCTACTTTACTCGACCTCCATAACCTTATTTTACTGCATGTGTTATTTATTGTAAACAACATTTTATTAGCTTTGTGCGTGTACTCTGCACTATGACAATAAAGTTAAATCAAATCTAATCTAATCTCGTCTCTCAAACGTCTCTCATCGCCTATACTGCTATACCCTGTATACATGGTCGCGGGGGCCCGGGGCTTGGTAGTGCAAGGCGGCAGTACTAACCAATAAGCCACAGTGCCACATCTAATCTAATCCAATCCAATCTAATATCACTTACTCACTCTTCGCCTATACCACTTTATCCTGTATACGGGGTCACGAGGGGCCTGGAGCCTAGTGGTGCAAGGCGACAGTGCTAACCACTAAGCCACCATGACGCATCCAATCTAATCTAATGTAATCTCGCTCATCCCCTATACCACGTTCTCCTGTATACAGGGTCACAGTGGGCCTGGAGCCTGGTGGTGCAAGGTGACAGTGCTAACTAATAAGCCAATATGCCACATCCAATCTAATCTAATTTAATTTAATCTAATCTCTCTCATTGCCTATACCACTTTATCCTGTACACAGGGTCAGGAGGGGCCTGGAGCATGCTTGTGCAAGGCGACAGTACTAACCAATAAACCACAATGCCTAATCTGATCTGATCTAATCTAATCTAATCTAATCTAATCTAATCTTATCTAATCTAAACTAATCTAAACTAATCTTACTTACTTACTCATCACCTATACAACTTTATTCTTTTTACAAGGTTGCAGGAGGCCTGTTGGTGCAAAGCGACAGTGATAACAACTAGGCCACATCTAATCTAATCTAATCTAATCTAATCTAATCTAATCTAATCTATGCTTTAATGCAATGTGATTGAGCAGATCAATGATTATCAATCCCTAATCTCACCTTCCCATATGCATTCAGTTAAGTTGTATTTTATTTATAAAGCACTTTTAACAATAGACATAAAGCCTTTTACCAGTAGCCATAACATAGACATCACAAATCAGCCTAATAGCAATAAGGATATAGAAATAGATTTGTGTGTGATGAGTAAGCCAGAGTAACAGTGGCTTAGGAAAAAAGATATAGTAGGCTGGGGAAGTTTACAATCTTCAGAGTGATGCTGGATAGTGAGATCATGAATCATTACTCTTCTGCAAATGTGCACTGTAAAGTCAAACCAATGTGTCGTATTTATGAAGGATGTTCAGTAGGACAATATCGTACTGTATATGAGTGCTCATATGGGCAAAGGGCATTTTTATGATTACAGCATGCACATTCAGTATATACACTGTCAGAGAGAGATCAGGACTTTTAATGGTGCTTTATTCTTTAGCGTTAAGATGCAACACCCTGTGTGACGTGCTTTCAAAGGGTGAACGCAACAGTCCAAAAACATCACAGTGATGTGCTTACTGTAATTATATTGCTACTCCACCAGACATTAGTAACAATCTGCATTCTGTCCCTCCTCATAAAGATGAGTGTGTTTGTTCTACACATGTAAGTGCCAATGGCTGTTGGAAACGGGACAGGCATTTTTCAGAGAGAGCGCAAGAGAGAGAGAGATGTTTTTTATCTCGCTGGAAAAAAGAAGTAAGCATAAAATCCAGTCATTGTTCACTGTGATGGTGTACTGAGACGAGAGCAGCAGCTGAAAGGAGA